>NC_090268.1:297846530-298152482 GCF_040414725.1 Anabrus simplex | reverse complement strand
CCAAATTCATGAATATCTCTGTTATCATAGCCGGTACGGTAAAAGTGTTTAAGACATAAATGATCCGAAATTTAATACTATATAACTTTAGTAATGTAGTATTTGTCGATAGGACCACTAATAATACAAATATTTGAGAATTAAATTTTAGACCTTCTCCTAAACTACCATTCCACTCAGCGTGAATAAAATTATTCATGGCCTAGATTGTAGCGACTTATTTCTCGACTTTGCATACGGATTTTCATTAAGATAGGACCACTAATAAAAAACATTTGAGAATTTAATTTCAGGTCTTCCCCTAAACTACAATTTTTTCAGCGCGAATAAGATTATTTATGGCCTAGATTGTAGCGACTTATTTTCCGACTTTGCATACCAATTTTCATTAAGACAGGACCAATAATAGCATACATATTTGAGAATTAAATTTTAGGCCTTCCCCTAAACTACCATTTCTTTCAGCGTGATTAACATTATTTCTAGCCTAGATTGTAGCGACTTATTTTCCGACTTTACATGCCGATTTTCATTAAATTATCTTCAGCCGTTTTCTCGTGATGTACATACATACATACATACAGAGAGAGAGACAGACAGACAGACAGACAGACAGACAGACAGACAGACAGACAGACAGACAGACAGACAGACAGACAGACAGACAGACAGACAGACAGACAGACAGACAGAAATTAAGGAAAATTAAAAAGCATTTCCTTGCTACTATGGACACGATCGATACAGAAATACCATCCATTTTGAATTCTTAGCAATGTACAGACAAAACTCTTATTTTATATATATAGATTGTGATCTTTCCTACTTTTATAAACGCCACTCAAACTTATTCGTCTACTAATGTCATTCCACGCCATCTCTCCGCTGACAGCTCGGAACATACCACTTAGTCGAGCAGCTTTCCTTCTTTCTCTCAATTCTACCCAGCCCAAACTTTGCAACATTTTTGTAACGCTACTCTTTTGTCGGAAATCACCCAGAACAAATCGAGCTGCTTTTCTTTCGATTTTTTCCAGTTCTTGAATCAGGTAATCCTGGTGAGGGTCCCATACACTGGAACCATACTCTAATTGGGGGTCTTACCAGAGACTTATATGCCCTCTCCTTTACATCCTTACTACAACCCCTAAACACCCTCATAACCATGTGCAGAGATCTGTACCCTTTATTTACAATCCCATTTCGTTCCGGAGTCAATAACTCTTCTTCTTAACATCAGTTTGTTCAGTTCAGCTTAAGACTATCCAATTAAACCCGTTCCCATAGACATAAACGAACCACGCTCAGCATATTAACCTGCGTTTGCCGAGCAAATAGGCTGGCAATGTCTAGCCTAGCTGTTAGATCACATTCGGGGAATAGTGGGTTCGAGCCCCATTGCCGATAGCTACTAAAGATGGTTTTCCGTGGTTTCGCATTTTCACACTAGGAAAATGCTAGAGCTGTATCTTAATTAGGGCACGATCGCTTTCTTCTTAGCCCTTGTCCTGTTCTATCACATCATAAGACCTCTGTAAGTCAGTACGACGTAAAAGAAATCACCTTCATTTGCCATATTGACAAGTATCTGCGAGAGCATGCCGAAGGACCGACAGTGAAGTAGTTCTTTAGGCTTTGGTACTCGAATGCCTGGTGGCCATGATGGTTGAGGCGTCAAGTCTATATGGTCTGACACCGTGGTTGATCGAAAAGAATTTCACCGTCAACCTGTTGGCTGGCAGTGTCGGAGAGGTGCTGTTATACAATTTTTAATCACTAGATTGCATGCCGAAAACCTGGATTCAATTCCAAACCTCTCCGTAGTGGTCGTAAGGCTCATAACGCTGTTTATTTATTTATTTATTTATTTATTTATTTATTTATTTATTTATTTATTTATTTATTTATTTAATTTATCAATGTCTTTCTGTACATGGCGGGGCTCAGGCTATGAAGCCTGCTATTATGCCAAACCACATAATTGTACACCTGTGTAAAGAGAACATTATAACTACTTAAAATTAAAAATAAGTTTAATACAATTTAAAATTAACGTAAAATGTAATTTAACTGAAATGTAAAGTATCATAATTTGTTTTTAACATTTTTAAATGAATTTATAGTAATTACTATTATTAAAACTTACCTCGAAAATTGACAATGTTACTAATCTTACATTTACATTTTATTCATTTGACTTAATCTAACGTTTGAGGGTACTTCTTAGAGTAAATTATTCTGAATGTAGGTAAAATTTCCCGCACATTCTTCTGAATACTTTTAGGTTGCTTATGTCTCTAATTTCAGCCCGGAGGAAATTACAGGAACGTATGGTCCCCGGTACAAATGAGTTGTTATACATACTACTGTGGTGAGTGGGGATGACCTTGCGGGTGTTCTACCTGAGGCAGAGAGGTAATTGAAGTCTATTCTCAGGTATATATTGGATAGGAGCCGGGGGGAAAGGAGCAGCTGACTGTCGTAGCGAGAGGTCGTACGTGCCTGTCGCTCCGTTGTCTCTCTCCTTGCCAGGCGCTCAGTACTTTCAAGTGCTAACCAGGCAGCTGTACTTATTAGTACGACTTCGAAAGGGCTTTTGTCTGAGCTGAGCACTTCTCAGTGCTCGCTTATTCTTATTCTCTTTCAGGAATACCAGGATGAAGAATACGGACGTGTGGCGAGCAGCAGACTACTGCTGGGCATCGGAGGAGAACGAGCCGCCTGCACCCGAGCCGGAGCCGGAGACCGAGGTGGAGACGGAGCCGTACAGGGACGGGTGCGACCCCCCTGACGGCTTTCTCTTCTCCGAAGGCCACACCGACCCGGAGTACGAGGCGCTGCTCGTGTACTACAGGCCAGGGCGCCCTGTAACTTCTGAACGGGGCCTCGTCCTGGACAGAATGCGGCGCCCTCGCCGAGGAGGCAGGATCATCTCGACAACCATGGCCGTCGAGAGCTTCCTACCAGGAGGCCTCATTATCCGGCATCACGACCAGGAGCGGATGCGCGACGCAGAGAAGGAGCTTTCTACTCTGTTCCAGGTCATCCGTCTACCAGGGAGGGACGGCGTGCCAGGGATGAACACCGGCGCAGTCAGGGCCGCGACGGAGACCAGGGAGACGCCGAGGAGGCTAAGGAATAGGGCGGTTAATACCGACCCAGTCCTGGCCACCCAGCCGGCGACCAGCGACGCCATCACGGAGGTGGGGCATGACGCCCCCTGGCGCCGCGACGGTGCGACTTCAGTGGAGGAGGACGCCCCCTGGCGTTCTGAGGCTGCTGTCCAGGCCCAGCCTGACAGCACGTTTGTCGAGCTGCAGACCTCGATGTGCGCCCCACAGGACAGGGAATGCACTCAGGCATTAGCACCGACCGACGCCGCCGCCGCCGCCAGCCAGGAGAAGGAAGAAGACGGCGACGCAGCGGAGCCATCAGCTACCCTGGGGTCACCAGGCCGGGAGGAGGGCCACCAGGACGAGGCCTCTTCCCCCGCCGAGAAGCAACCCCCGGGAAGAAGAAGAAGAAGACGACGCCGCACCAGGAAGCAGAAGGCGTCGCTGGCTCACCAGGAGAGGACCGCCAAGCCGCAACCCAGGACTGCTCCCAGGACAGCAGTCAACCGAGGAGCCAATCAGGAGAGGACCTCAGCGGGTAGCGGCAGTCAGGTGAGAGTAAAACGTCCCCCTCAGCAGCTCTTGCAGTGTTTCCGCTGTCTGAGGTGGGGCCACCGTCAAGTTAGCTGTGGACTCCAAGTGAAGTGCAACCGCTGTGGTGGTGATCACCACTACACGGCCTGCGCAACACTTAAGGAGGCGCCGGTGTGCGCCAATTGCGCGGGGGGCCACCCGGCCTCCCACCGCAGTTGCCCAGTCTACAGGGCCATGGCGCGGGCAGAGAGGAGGGAGGCCCGGCGCCATGACCCACCCCATTCCAGGAGGCCCCCGCCTCGGCGGGCTTGGCCTCATTCTCCGGGATCGGAGACTGGGTACGAGGTACCCCAAGGAGGTGGAGTCGTGCGACAGGCCCTAGTGGTACTTGGCGCATGGCTCCGCAGCCGGCAAGGACCGCGCTAGTCCCAGCAGTGCCCAGACGGACTGATCCCCAGGCGATGGAATGGCGAGGAATTGGTTTATGTTTTGTGCATGTTACCTGTTCCTAACTAACACAACCTCTGGTCTTTTTCCAGCCCACATCCTTGCATGTGCTATCAAAAGATGTCAGGTTTTACATGTAGGCTCTTTCTTCTTTCTGCCTATGTGGTTTTTCCCTGACCCTTCAATACCAAACTTCAATACCATATACCTAATACAATATCGCCTGGTAGCGTGTTTGACATGGAAACAGGCAGATACTCCTTGTATCACTTCCCACTCTTCCCTGCTATCTCTTTCTTCTTCTTAGAAATAATAGCATGTCGGAGGCCATGTAGATTGAGTCGTTGGTCACGCGGGGGGAGCGGGCTTCGGGGGCCCCCCCGAAGAAAAAAAAAAGAAAAAAAAGGCCGGGGGGATACGTGTGCTAGGCTTCGGTGCGTCCGGGTGCGTCAGATCGCCGCTGCTGTTGACCATAGTGATGGGACATTCGATTAATTTTACTGAATCGATTCATTTGATTCCGTTCACGTTACTGAATCGATACCGTGATCCGATTCACGGCACTATAGAGTCACCGCTCCCACTGCATCTGTGTAGTATGTAATGGTAAGACAGCAGCAACAGCATTCATTGTTCGCTGCTGCCATCTGGTCTTCATACTATGAACTCCTTTCTTAGAAAAAAAATGCTAGTCACTCTAATACATCGAAGGTTTCCGGCGACGCAGGATGGGAAAGGTCTAGGATTAGGAAGGTAGCAGCCATGGCCTTAATTAAGGTACAGTCCCAGGATTTCCTGGTGTAAAAATGGGGAACTACGGAAAACCATCTTAACGGTTACCGACGGTGGGATTCAAACCCACCATCCCCCGAATGCAAGCGCATAGCTACGTGATACTAACCGCACGTCCAACTCGCTCAATCATTTTTTTAAAATATGTATATTTCTATCAGCTAAGATTTTTTTAAATCGTCATATTTTGTATAGGTTACCCGAGATGTACAGTAGCCATCTGGTTTTCTGATTCAACATACTGTTGGTTAAGTTATTGCGTCAGTCAGCTCACTTACTGTCCACATATTATTGAAGTCTTGTGTAACGATGTGACATACGAACTGAGACAATACTGAGCGGTTCTTCCCAATATAAAACAGGTACTTTTGAGTGGTCATGAGCATGACTCATAGTCATAGGGCAGGCTAGAGTACAGTTTAATTAATTGTCAAATGTCAACTAAGTTATAATACTAATATTCATTAAACTAATAAATAGTATAACCTAATAGCCTACCTACTTACTAGCTACTTTAGAATTATGTTTTGACTATCTTTTTAACACTGAAAATAAATCCATCTATAATTTTTTTTTTGCTAGGGGCTTTACGTCGCACCGACACAGATAGGTCTTATGGCGACGATGGGATAGGAAAGGCCTAGGAGTTGGAAGGAAGCGGCCGTGGCCTTAATTAAGGTACAGCCCCAGCATTTGCCTGGTGTGAAAATGGGAAACCACGGAAAACCATCTTCAGGGCTGCCGATAGTGGGATTCGAACCTACTATCTCCCGGATGCAAGCTCACAGCCATCTATTATTTAAACCTCCCTGTAAGAAGAGGACAGTGAATGCAAGTGGGTATTATTTTCAAATGAGCTGAACTCGGGAGTCCATTTAGCGTACGATTCTTTCAATGTACCATGGCTCTGCATTTATTGCTTTAGAGGAAGCCCAGTGTGCTGATAAGGAGCCGTGTGTATCTTGTGTCTCACTGAGTCGTGCTCGTTCACGATTCTTCCGGTGTGCCATGGCTCACTGTATGACTCGCTGCAGCGGAAGCTCGGCTCTCCGCCACCCGCCAGTGTCCAGTGAGCCGATAAGGAGCCGTGTGTATCTTGTGTCTCACTGAGCCGCGCTCGTTCACGATTCTTCCGATGTGCCATGGCTCACTCTATGTCTCACTGCAGTGAAAGCTCGGCTCTCCGCCACCTGCCAGTGTCCAGTGAGCCGATAAGGAGCCATGTGTATCTTGTGTCTCACTGAGCCGCGCTCATTCACGATTCTTTCGATGTGCCATGATTCACTGTCTCGCTGCAGCGGAAGCTCGGCTCCCCGTCAACGTCCAGTGAGTTGCCACTCAGCACTGTCCGCTGGGAGTAAGCTGAATCGTGTGCCATGAGCTCGCCCTTCCTGTGAATCGATTCACTCGGACACTTGAATGAATCGATACATTGCTTCGAATCATGCATTCAGTAGCCAACACCAGTCAACCATGCGTTACTCATCGTATATACTTCCTCGCCTCATACTGTACTTCTGACTTAATCATGTAGATAACAGAGTGCTAGTATTTCACTCCCGTTTAAATTCTACTCTTCTACATCCCTGTAGGAAGATAATGCAGGGCTGCTGTTATAGGAGCAACCTAGTTTTATTTTTATTAATAGATCTGCTAAAATGAAATGCAGTCTGTCAGGTTTAGTGTTTTCTTCTGTTGGTTGGAATCGAACCCGTGCTTATGGGTCGAACATCACCACTGATCTCCAGATGAAGCTAATCAACCTGTGAACGATGGACAGGACCGCTGTAAATTTCAAATTTTTATTGAATAATATTAATAATAATAATAATAATAATAATAATAATAACAATAATAACCCGTGTGGGGATTTACCGGTTACCTCCATCGGGCGCGTCCCATTGGAATTGGGGAAGCTCGCTGGCTCTGCCGCCAGCAGAGTCAGAGGGTAGTAGGGAAATAAAATACCACCGTGAAAAAAAAAACTGGTCCCTTGCCAGGGTTACGGCGAAGACTGGTAAATGACCAGAAGCCAGAAAACATCTTGAGGCAACCTCTAGGGCTAACAACCCTAGTTGTAAAAGGATGGGTACCCGTCCAAAGCAAAGTCAAGTCAAAAAGCATGATGGCACAACATTTCAAGAAACATAACCCAGGGGGTAAATATTCGGATAAATCCCTCGTCGTGAATGCCACGGCGCACGAGTCTCGTTCGGATTCTGGGGGAGACTCGACATCATGCAAGAGACGAGTCGGAGCGTCTCGGTGTACCCCGAAGTGTCAAAAACTCAGGCCAAAATCTAAAACCTTTCTAGCAACTTTCAACATAAATTCACTTACACAAACTGGCAAACTGAAAACCCTCACCAAATCTCTTCACGAAAATCAGATATCCATAATGGTCCTACAGGAAACAAGGTACCCAGATGAAGAGATTTTTGAATCCGAAGGCTACCGATTTTTCAAGAGCAAAGCGCAAAGAGGAATCCTCAATGGAGCTGTGATGCTTGGAACCGCGTTTGCTGTTAGAACCAAGATCCTTAAATCGGTTGCAAATTTCGAACCTGTGAATGACAGATTGTCTATACTCACAATTAAATGCACGAACAAAACCTACGCCCTAGTTAACGCACATGCTCCTACAAACGATAAGAACAAGTCTGATCCAGACGAAGTTGATAATTTCTGGGACCTACTGGATGAAAAATTAAACAAAATCCCCAAACACCATGTAAAGCTTCTTTTGGGTGACTTCAATGCCCAACTAGGTCGTGAACAGAAGTACAAGAAAGTTATAGGAAATTACCCTGCTCACAAAAGAACCAATCCCAACGGCAAAAGACTGGTGTCCATTTGCGAAAATCACAACCTGCAGGTCATGTCGAACCACTTTCGCCATCTACCCAGAAAGCAAATGACTTGGCGTTCTCCCGTCCAAGCTCTCGGAGAGTTCGAAATTGATCATGTTGCAATCTCCAGGAGAAACAGCCCTGAGATTATGAATGTCAAGGTAAAGAAAGGCATCAATGTGGCCTCAGATCATTATATGTCTCTTATCAAATTCTAACCAATTCCCGCAAACACAAGGAAGACAACCAAACAGATCACACGCTTCGACAATGATAAACTTCGGCAAAGGGTCGAGGAGTTCCAGGAGAAGGCTAGACCAAATGACTGTGACTTTAACAGCGCCAAAAGTCTCCTTGCTGAGGCCGCCAAAGACGTTGCAGAAATCAAGAGAAGCAAAAAGCATGCCTGGTGGAATAGTACCTGCGAATTAGTCCTCCAAGAAAGACTCAGTGCGTGGAAACAGTACTACTCTACGAAATCAGAAAGTGATTGGGAAACCTACAAAACCCAACGTGCCCAAGCAGCTAGGGTATTCAGAACTGAGAAACGTAAATACGAAAAATCTCTCATTGAAAACATAGAACAAAACTTTAGGAAGAATGAAAGCAGAGAGTACTACAGAGCCTTCAAACGCAAACTCACTGGCTATAAACCACCATCTCTATGCTTTGAGTGAAAGGACGGCACACTGGCGACGTCAAATGAAGAAAATTGCAGCATTCTGGCAGATTACTTCAAGAATTTACTTAATTGCTCTAAACCGCAAATCCCCATTGAGACCAAGGAACCCTTACTCAGGTACCCAGATTCCAGACCACCCGACAGAGATGAAATCAAGCGCTACATTGCCCGTCTCAAAAATAACAAAGCGCCGGGGGAAGACTCAGTAGTAGCAGAACTATGGAAATATGCCCCAGAGGAATCACTTGATATCTTGCAAAAGCAAATAGAAGAAATTTGGAACAAGGAGACCCTACCCGAAGATTGGAAAATAGCTTTGATCCATCCATTACACAAAAAAGGCAGCATGAAGAATATCAACAACTACAGAGGAATATATTTGCTACCCGTGACTTACTAAATTCTATCACTTGCCATCCTGGAGCGTTTGGAAGCACAAGTCGAACATCAAATAGGTAAATACCAAGGAGGGTTCAGAAAAGGTCGCTCAACAGCTGAACAAATCCAAAATCTCAAAACGATCATCAGATATTGTACACTAAGGTCCAAGCAGTATGTGTCTGTCTTTGTGGACTTTAAGAAAGCGTACGACTCCATTGACCGGGAAGTCCTGCTAAACATCTTAAATGAATATGGAGTTGATTTGAAACTGCTGGCATTAATTAGAGCCACCCTGACCGATACAAAATCCAAGGTGAAGTTCAACGGATGTCTCTCGCATTCCTTTGCCATCAAAACAGGAGTCCGACAAGGTGATGGGCTATCCCCGATACTCTTCAACTGTGTTCTTGAAAATATCATCAGAACCTGGCGGGTGAGATTACAGGAAACCAACTACAGTCCATTGAGAATAGGAACCAAATCCAAGGGGATCGCAACAGACTGCTTATCATTTGCCGATGATATTGCTGTTCTCTCAAATGACATAGAAACCTCTAGAGCTCAAGTTGAAATTTTAAAGGAAATTGCCGAACAAACTGGTTTGCAGATATCGTTTGAGAAAACAGAAGTAATGACTAACATCAAAGAGGCTCCACCAAAACTCCATACAAAATACGGGGACATCACCCGAGCAGACAAATTCAAATACCTGGGTGAGATCATCATGAAAAATGGACTGGACAAAGAAGCACTTCAGGAGCGAGTGCGCAAACGGGAAATAGCCTACCAAACATCCCGCACAATCAACAACAAAAAATGCCTTTCCCAAAACACCAAGATACGTCACTATGAAACAGTTCTGAAGCCAGTAGTTCTATATGCAGCCGAAATGCTGTCTCTAAATGCCAACAAAGGACTCCTTGAAGAACTGGAGAAAAGAGAACGCAAAATTGTGAGAGGAATCTTGGGATCAAAGTACAGAAATGGAATCCATCAAAAGAGATCCAACAAGGAAGTCTACAGCAAAATAGAGAAAATTACCGACACAATCAGAAAAAGACGGGCACGATTTTACGGTCATCTGAAAAGAATGAACGGAAGGAAGTTAACTAAGGAAATCTTTCACTTTTTTGATTCAAACCCCAAAACCACAATTCCCTGGTTTAGAAATACCAAAGAAGACCTGCAAATGCTACATATCTCAGCTGAAGACGCCCTAAACAGAGATCTCTTCCGCAAGAAAATATTGACGAACGGGCTAAACCGAGACGAGCAACCGAAGAGAAGACACGGTGCCCCCTTGGACAGAGGAGCGTAAGCAGGCCCACTCACAAAGAATGAGGGAAATTTGGGCTCTAAAGAAGGCCAAGTTCAGTGTTAAATGCAACAAGACTTAACGTGGTCCTTGATGGCCCCAACGAATTATTTATATATATATAACAACAATAATAATAATTGTACCGGAAGATACACCCCTACGCCGCGCATTCAAAACTAGCGCCTAAACGAACTCCTCTATTGGTAAATCAGTGAAACTGAAACGACACCAACTTGGAACTTTAATCAGAAGGTGTCACCACCGAAATATTATGCAATTTTGTTATTGTGCAGTTTCCTGACCTGAGTGAATTTCTCCTTGTTTTATTTGCCATTTATCAAGAAGTTTGGACATTCTTCCATAGATGACTCTACCAAAAACTGTGATCATGCACCCTGGTGCGAGGTGTAAGAAGTTATAATTTAAAGAAGTTTGGTATTTCTAGGTTTTTGTAACTGACTGATGTTCATTTATTTTTGGGTTGGCAATATTTCCTTTTTCTTTCCGCTAGTTTGGATTTAGCCAATCCCTAATTTTTTAATTAATTTCCAACCAATCCCGTATTTCTTCTTCACTTTGTGTTTAACCAATAAAATCAAGTGGGTGTGCCCTGATTCATCTTGAATGATCTCGAACCTTCCCTGAGGGTTTATAAACTGCGGCTTTTCACGTCTCTTGCCCAATTGATCGTCATCTTACTAAGTGTGTGTGTCAAAGCAGGAGGCGGGCGGCCTCTTTCTTCGGTCAGCAGTACATCTACAAGGTAATGGCCACATAACATCTTTCTTTCTTGCTAACTCCGCAGTTTAACCCGAGGGAAAGGTCCGAATCGTTAACTATGTAACCTTCTTTTCTAAAAATGTAACTTCAACTGTAAATCGGGGATAGAGAGTGATGTACCATCTCGAGCTCCCCTTCATCTTGGTTTGAGGTGACTACGTTTCATAACTGTTTTTCATTCTGCATTGTAGTAATGTAAATTCTATACGAGTCACCTTAGTAGTTTGGGAATAGCCTCTGTTTCATCGGCCTAGAGCCCCTTAGGTTGTTTTAGTGTTCATATCTAGGAGTGCAAGTATACGCCTCCATTCAGTTTGTGTTTCGGGCCATTTACTTAACCTGTTCTTTCCCGCAAAGGCCCTGTAGGTTGGGTACGAGATACCCCCGTATAACATTACCTTTCAATTTGTAAGTTGTGCCTTTATGGGCGAGTGATTGTAATGTTCGGATATTGCCTTGAATAGGCTAGAAGAAACTGAGAGCCTATTAGCTCTTTTCCAAAATTTTGTAATTGTAAAGAGTGCTTCTGAAGGATTTCTTCCCCTGAATAATTTGTGCTCGGTTGTAAATTTGAGCTTGTAGCTCAGGAAATGTAAAGCTAGGGGCTTAAAGCGCAAAGTGTTAAGGTTCTGAATCTTGGATTTTTCCCAATCTTGTGGAATGATTGCTACTTGTACCTGTAATATTGTCATGAAAAAAATTGTTAAGTTTGAAATTCTGAAAATATAACCTTCAGTTTAAGTTTTAAATTCAATTCTTGACATTGTAGTTAGACCCATTCACCCCGGCACTTTTTTTCACCTCTGCGTTCCACGGGAAACCCCGTAACAACAATAATAATAATAATAATAATAATAATAATAATAATAATAATAATAATGATAATAATAATAATGGGGCATGGCATCTGTATTGGCTTGGTGGTGACCTAATGAGGATAAAGTGAATGGCGAAGACGTCATAAACACCCAGTCCCCAAGCTAGGGGAATTAAAAGTATGAGGGGGATGATTCTGAAAATTGAACCGGGGCCATCGGACCAAAGGCAAGCATTG
Source organism: Anabrus simplex (assembly GCF_040414725.1). Taxonomy (NCBI): domain Eukaryota; kingdom Metazoa; phylum Arthropoda; class Insecta; order Orthoptera; family Tettigoniidae; genus Anabrus; species Anabrus simplex. Next base: position 298,140,532 of record NC_090268.1, on the reverse strand, counting down.
TATCCACTTAGCCACAACGCCGGACTTTAATTTATCATCTCCACTGATCAGGGGTTGAGCATTGGCAGTAACAGAGGCCAGGACAGTAGCTTGTGAAGCAGCCCTGACAACACAGCAGGCTAGTCCGTTGGCTATTGGCTGCAGCTGAAAACGCTGAAGGTCTGACGTTCACTAAATAACCATCGAAAAGGTAACCTAAGTCTAGTGGCAGCCCACGTCTTGACCCCAGCATATGTCACTGCTACTATCATATATCACATCACTCATTTAATTTCATTAGCTCCTCTGATGATATTGACGTCAGGAAGGGCATCCGGTCGTAAACAGTCGCTACGAAGATTCATCTCAATTCAGCGACCTCGTAGAGAAACGGTACAAGGGTTGGACATACATACCTACATTGTTTTTTTTTTTTGTTTTTTTTTTTTTTTACAAGTTGCTTTGCGTCGTCTTATGGCGACGGTGGGATAGGAGTGGGAAGGAAGCAGCCGTTGCCTTAATTAACGTACATCCCCAACATTTGTCTGGTGAGAACACGTGAAACCACGGAAAACATCTTCAGGGCTGCCGATAGTCGGGTTCAAACTCACTAGGCTCTCGCCCGAATGCAAGCTCAGAGCTGCGCGCCCCTAAACAAGCGGCCAACTCTCTCGATCATAACCTACATACACTCGTGAAACGGGCGAAACACAATTCATTGAGGCTGGTGTGGGTGGTGGGACATGAAGGAATTCAGGGCAAAGAAAGGACTGACAGGTAGGTAAAGGAGGGTTCACAGAGCCGATTCACAGGTCAATTCTTGACAATGTAGTTAGACCCATTCAACCTGGCACCTTCTTTCACTTTCCAATGGACCATTTAAGACAAAGGTCAAAAAATAGATGATCGACAGTCATAAAAAAAAGTACTGGAGATCAACGGAAGGATACAAGAACGCAAAACCCCATATAAAAGAGCTAAACGAAAGCAAGGCAAATAAACTAGGAAAGGAAAGAAATCTGAAGTGGACAAATAATCTGTTCACTGGTCGTTGCAGACTAAAGGGACATATATACAAGACTGGAATGCTGTGAATTCATCTTCTACTAAATGACATAAAGCAAATGAAACTGCTAAACGCATCATTTGTGAATGCGAAGCGTTAGCCATGCTAATACACTTGGGAGACACTTCAGTGATTAAAGTGAACTCTCCCCTTCGTAATCTCACAGGATTTATCACTAAATGTGGAGTTATCCAGTGACACTAAAGTGGAGGAAGCTCAACAGATCTAATTGGTCGCAGTGCAAGGTCATGCAGTGACCTCCCTCGTGTAACCTAATCTGCCCTATGACTCATCTGTACTGTTCGAGTGCCATTGCAATTTTACACCAGCGTTACTCACCGGGCGTAAGCGTACTCCTGGGAGCACTTCGAAGGGATACATGGTTTTACTAATTGCATTGCTAATAGCTGTAGACTGGAAGTATGAAAGATATGTCTGCGTTCTGGCAAAACGTTAACTATGAATATTGGCAGCTCCAGCATATCTCCTTGACGGAACATTTTCCCTTTGACTACAATTTCGTGAGTCCAGATTTCATCTACAACTGAATTAAAGAGTTAAGCTAAGGATAGATCAAATTATCACGAAAACAGGGTCAGATTTCCCGCTAAGTCAAATTTTTCTAATCACCTTTGCCTTGTCTTAATACACCAATTTTCAACAAGCAAAGCCCCGAACATACTTTTACAGAACATCGTTTTAAGAGATAACAATGATTAGTTCTCTGTATTTTTGAATAATAATAATAATAATAATAATAATAATAATAATAATAATAATAATAATAATAATAATAATAATAATAATAATAATAATTGTACCGGGCGGTACACCTCCACTCCGCTAATTTAAAATGTGCGCCAGTTGAAACTCCTCTGCTGGAGGAAGTCTGAACTTTATCTACGCTATTAATTCTCTACTTTCTCAGAAGATGTCACCACGTGGAAAATTTTGAGTTTTTGAATTGTGTCATTTTTGATGTGGTTTTGTTTCGCTTGAAGTAAGAAGTGTGAACTTTCTCTTCTAGAGGACACTACTGAAGATCAACAATAGTGCAACCTAGTGCGGAGTCAAAGAACTATTTTGTTGGAGAAATTTTTATTTCAAATGTTTGTTCTTTGCTAAATTTTTTTCAGTCTTTGGTTAAGTTGGCAATATTAACCCCTTCTTTCCCCTTGTTTTAAATCTAGCCTATCCCGAATTTCTTGAATTAATTTTCCACCAATTATGTGTTTCTTCTTAGTATTGTGTAGGGGGTTTATTGATCTACCAATAAAATCATCGCGGGAGGGTGTTTTCATTCCCCTAACGCCTAGAACCTTCTGCGAGAGTATTTAAACTGCTGATTTTAGGGTCTCCGGGCCACTTCTGTTCCATCTTTCAGTGTATAAAGTACATAGCAGGAGGCGGGAAGCGCCTCTTTCCTCGGCAGCGGTCACCAATAAGGTAATGGCCGATTAATAAATTCTTTCTTTGCTAGCTCAGCAGTTTAACTCTCGGGGCGGGTGCGAAGCGTTCCTCCATGTAACCTTTTCCTAAAATGTAACGATCTTTCTTCTATTCTCTTTTAAGCTACCTTCTGGGATAGAGAGTGCTAACCCTCTCGAGCTCCCACTCTTATTGTTTTGAGGTGAACTTATTTTCTCAACCTATTCTTCGTTAATGTAAAACAAATTGCTCTTTTCTAAAGTCACCTCGGTAGTATGGGATTAGCCCTTGCATTAGTGGCCTAGAGCCAGATTAGGTTTTTAAAAACAAGTGTATTAGGAGTGCAGATTGCCTCCTCTCAAATTGTTATTTTAGAGGTCATGTAATTGCCCCTTTTCATTTAATAGACCTCAGTAGGTTGGGTATTGTACCCCTGTGTCTATGTCCAGTGAGGACAACTTGAAGGTGGAGTTTGGTGTGGCCTGGGAGAGGCTTAAATTTTGAGAGCGAGTGGCTCTTTTGAAAATTAAGTGTTGTATGCCTCGTGGAGGCTTTTCTGTGTAATTTGGAGCAAGGGCTCCTAGGTATGAATGGGGTTTTCTGCCCCTCTGTTAAAACTCGTGTTTGGGGTAAAACTGAGCTGATTGCCCAAGCAGTGTAAAATCAGGGCGCGAAGCCCAATTCCTGTAAATATTGTAACTACCCTTTTTGATTTGCTACTTTGTACCTGCCATGCTTGTTATTTCTTTGTTTTTGAAAAGAAAATATAACCTTGTTAAATTTTAAATTAATTTTGCTTTCGTAGCTGGAGACCTATTCACACCCGCACCTTCTTTCACCTCTACCTACCACGGAAAACTGCGTAACAAGTGGTAGCAGAGCGTGGTTGAATGGGTCTCAATTTAGCCCCTTTTGACGGCTAAACATTGTTTGTTCCGAACTCTAACTATTTTCCCAGTTGCTGGAATTTTTTGAGTTTTTCAAAATTGTTCTGTCACCATGCCCGGCCCTCGCGATGTTCTCCATCTTAACTATTTGCGCAAGGAGGAGTTGATCTATGAATTGACTATTAGAAATGTACAATCTGGAGGCACGGTTGCAGTAGACACAAACAAGCTTAGAGAGTCCCTAGATTTGCCCATTTCCATCCCCAATTTGGGAGAGAAAGAAATTGACGACTCTCTTTCCACGATCACGGAGAATATTACCGGGCTAGCTTCTGTAGTTAGTTTTTTTGATGAAAATGATCCTTCTCCTAATCAAATTAAGCGTGTGCAAGCTAGGCTATATCATTTTTCGAATAGGGTTAACGATCTGTTGTCTCTAAAGTTGAATGACGTTCAGAAGAAGGAAGCTAGTACGCTGCTTGAAAATATGTCTGAATTATCTAGCAAGGTCACTCAATTGTTAACAGGGGAGGTTCCTCCCAAAAGCGATCTACCCACCACAGTGAATGCAGGTAGTGAGGAAGCGCCTCCCAAGGGAGAAGTTAATAGGATAACCGTTGCTGCTCAAACTATCCCTGCCCCATTGGACAACGAATCTGAACGTCGTGCATCATTGGGTAACATCCGTTCTGAATTAACTTCCTTGCCATTGAAACCTTTACCTACTATGTCACCCGGGTTTAGCAGCTTGCCTCATCCATTGGCAATGTTGCTCAGAGGTATCTCTAAGTTTTCCGTTAATACCACCAGTGATGTAATTTCATTTTTAAGATTTCTAGTTGAATTTCAGGATCATGCCCTTGTGTTTTCTCTTTCCCCATGTCAAATTTTGCAAATTATCTATCCTTATGCAATTGGTATTCTTTCTGACAAAATAGTAAGAGCCATAGCCGAACAGTCATCTATTGAAGATTTTCATGCACACTTGCTTGCAAATTTTATTCCCGCCCGCGCGAGGTCTTCTCTGATTCAGAAGTACTATTACCGTGTACAACGCTTGGATGAAAACTTGGCTGATTTCATACAGGACATTAAGTTTTATACTAGGGTGTTTGCTCTTCATTTCCCTGAGGATCAGATTGTACAAGCTATTGTGGAAGGGATTTCACCACCCTACAGGTCATATTTGTGTTTCGCGGCGTGCCCGCAAACTTTCTCTGAACTTGAAGCATTGGCCGTCTCAGCGGAAGGAGTTAGATACGCCGATTCTTTGCGTGTCGCGAAAGAACCCCCGCCTTCCTTTAGTAATACTCGGCCTCCACCTCGCCGACCAGTCAATCCCCGTAAATGTTATGCTTGCGGGTCGCCTGACCATCTGCGCAACAAGTGTCCACTGATCAAGTCAAGTGGGACAAGGAATGGAGCCGGGTCATCACAAGGCTGTTTTAAATGTGGGGCTTTCTCCCATATCGCCAAGAATTGTCCCAATTCGAATAGCACCCCCTCCTGCTCAACTTCTGGTGCAAATTCCACCTATGCCAATAATAAAAAGTGACTAGTGGCTTCGGCTGAGTCGACTAATCCATCTTCCCGAGACTCAGCCACTGGTAAACAGGTTGTAAATTCAGGGAACGAGCAATTTTCTAATACATCTTTTGAAGCTCCCAAAGAGTGTCTTAGGATTGCGGCGGATTCCCCCGCACCGGTCCCCTTTCTCAAAATTGAGTTAAATAACGAGCCTATAACAGCTCTCTTAGATTCAGGTAGTGTTTGTTCTATTATTTCGGCTGATTGGTATTCAAAATTGAAATCTGTTTGTAAGCTTTCTAACTATTGTTTGTCGGCGATCCAATACGTTTCGGCTAATTCCTCTCCATTAGAAATTCTCGGTTCCTTATATGTCAAAATTCGTATTTTTCAATTCACATGGAAAGTTAAATTGTTTGTGGCCAAGCATTTGTCTTGCCCCATTATATTGGGAGCGGACTTTATTTCTCACACTGGTCTTGTGCTCGATCTTCAGAGTAGGTCTTGCACTTTCAAATTTGCCTCTAATTGTAAGATCCCTCTATTAAAGTGTAATTCTGCATCATGTTCTTCTATTTCGCCTACCCAGGATGAGATGTTGTTAGACCTTAGACATCTACCTGAGGAGCAGGCTGATAGTATTCGCAAATTGTGTCAGTCGTTTCCCGAGGTGTTCTCTGATACTCTTGGTGTTACTGACCTTATTGAATACAAAATTGAGGTCACGGATTCGATTCCTGTCCGTTTTCCACCTTATAGGCTATCTCCACCTAAAATGAAGGCTCTAAAAGAAATCATCGATCAGATGTTGAAGGACGGTATTATTAGGCCCTCTAAGTCAGCGTATTCTTCGCCTATTTTTTTAGTCCCGAAACCCCAAGGAGGCTTCAGGCCTGTCATTGATTACAGGGCTCTCAATCGGAAGGTGGTGTTACAATCTGTGCCCCTTCCCGACCTTCATTCTTGTTTTTCATGGTTTCGTAAGGCCAAGTTCTTTACTATCTTGGACTTGAATCAGGCCTATAATCAAATTCCCCTTGCCGAAGAGTCTAAACATCTTACAGCGTTTGCCACGGTCTGGAATTTATACGAATACAACCGCGTGCCTTTCGGGCTCCCCACGGGAGCAGCTGTACTCACTAGGCTACTAGATAGGGTCTTCTCCGACATCAAATTTGAGTACTTATATCACTCCTTGGACGATGTCGTCGTATTTTCAGAGACTTTTGAAGAACATCTAGATCATCTGCGAGAAGTTCTCGATCGCCTTCGTAAGGCTGGGTTAACTGTTAAGTTGTCCAAGGTTGCCTTTGCTAAGCCCTCTATGTCTTTCCTAGGGCATATTGTGTCACCGGATGGTGTAGCAGTCGATCATTCTAGAACACAGGCCATCCGTGATTTTAAACCTCCCAAGGACATTAAAGGCATCGCCAGGTTTATTGGTATGGTGAATTTCTTCAGGAAGTTTATTCCTAACTTCGCTAATAGAGCGGCGCCCTTAAACCTCCTTCGTAGGAAAGGCATCAAATTCGAGTGGGGACCTTCTCAACAAGCCGCTTTTGAAGACCTTAAATTAGCTCTTTGTAATGCCCCTGTACTTGCTATGCCTGATTTCTCGAAGAAATTCATTGTCCAAACCGGCGCATCGTCGTCAGCGGTAGCTGCAGTCCTTCTTCAAGAGACTGAACTAGGGAGGCGCCCCATCGCCTATGCGTCCAGGATATTGTCGGCTCAAGAAGCCAAGTATTCCATCTATGAGCTCGAAGGTTTGGCAGTCTTATTCGCCTTAGAGAAGTTCCGTCTCTATCTGGAACATGTCAAATTCGACCTGGAGACAGATAATCAAGCCTTAAGCTGGGTCTTAGGTAGGCCGCGTCGTACTGGTCGTATAGCCCGCTGGGCCATCCGTATTTCTGCCTTCCAGTTTGATGTTAGACATATCAGAGGTACCGAAAATGTTGTTGCTGATGGACTCAGCCGTATGTTTTCTAACGACGTCGAGACCCACGAACCGGTCGACAGTTCATCACCTTCCGAGTCCATACTATCTAAGGTTAATGCCATCCTAACAGATGCTCCCATGCTCTTTAGGGATATCGAGAAATACCAACGTGAAGATCCGACGCTGGCTCCGATAATGGAAACCCTTTCTTCTGGGGAACATGTTGTCCCTTATGTTCTGAGGAATGGTGTTCTCTGTTGCCCTTCGAGGCATGATAAGATGATGAAAGTTGTTGTTCCAGCGGTTCTGGTACCTATGATCTTCAAGTATTATCATGAGACCCCATTAGGAGGGCATCTTGGTATCTTTAAAACTCGTGAAAAGATTCGTGAAATGTTCATCTGGAAAGGTATGGACGGTGAAATCCGTGAACTAGTAAAGGCTTGTAAATCCTGTTTGCTTAGTAAACCGACCATGTCCACCAAGGTAGGCCTCTTGTCTTCTCAGCAAGCGTCGCGCCCCATGGAACGCCTGTATATTGATTATGTAGGACCATTCCCCCAGTCAAAGGGCAATGCCAACAAGTTCATCCTTGTGTGTGTAGATGGTTTTACCAGATTTTCTTGGTTATTTCCGACTAAGCTGGCTACCGCTCAGTCTACCATTACTTGCTTAAATTCTATTTTTGCTTCTTTTGGTCCGTGCCAATATATTGTATCTGATAATGCTAAGGCTTTTACATCTAACTTATTTCGTAAATTCTGTTTTGACTTATCCATCTCTCATGTAACTACTTCTGCTTATTACCCTCAACCATCTCTGGCTGAACGGGTTAATCGTAATCTCAGGTCCGCACTTATTGCCTATCATCATGAAGATCATTCCAGGTGGGACACGTCCCTGCATTGGTTAGCTTTTGCTTTGAATTCGGCGGTTCATGAATCTCATAAGTTCACTCCAGCTTCCTTGATGTTCAAGTTTGTTCCCAACACGCCGCTCTCTAACCTTTGGCCTCTGAGTGACATTCTACCCGAGACAATAGATCCGGATAATATTAAAGATCTTTGGAAGAAGGCTAAAGCCAATCTTAAGGTATCTCATGAAAAGGTTAGGGAAAAGTATGATCGTGGACGGAGACCCACCACTTTGAAGGTAGGTGACCAGGTGATGGTCAAGAATTTTGTTCCCGCGGGCAAGCTTGCCCCCAGATTTCATAGGCCATGCATCATTCTCGATTTTCTTACTCCGGTTACATTGTTAGTAAGCAATCCAGCCACCGAGAGGATATTTAGGGTTCACCTGTCCCAGGTGAAACCGGTGTAAATTTTGTGTCAACTTGCTTCATATAATTTGATAGGAATATGAAGGTTATATTTTTTTTTTTGAGTTCTACTCTTAAGGCATTCTGCTCCTTCTATTTTATTTTATATGTAAGCATTTCTGTGAAACCTCCCCCGATTTGTTAAACTGCCATCCTGTCCTTGCCACGGCCATTACCACGCTCCCGTCTCCTGCTCCACTACACACAGTGGCTGGCTTAGATGAAATGCCATGGATATCTGCACGCCGCTGGCCCCTCAATCTCTCTACATGCCTGTGCCCTCAAAAGAAACATGATGGTCCAACACAATTCTGCCGTCTAGCTTTAATGCTTCAGTGCCCCCGCAGCCGCGCGGCGCCGTGCCGCAACTGGGTTTGAGGAAGGGCCCCCTCGGCCCCAGCGAGGACGACATGTGCACGGCGAGCCGGAGCTCTCCTCCCGGCCAAGGCTGATGTGCGGCGCACGACCTGCTACTTGCCCGCAGCCTGTATATGTTCACCGCGGGCGCGGCGTGTTTCAACACCTCTGCTCCCCTCATAGTGCGGGCGAGCGGTATCTCAGAGTACTTGAGGGGTCCGAGCGGCCTCCTTTGGACGCAAGCTGCAATGGCCGGTCTGGCCATCCAACTTCATCAACCTCAACTACATGGACAGTTACGATAAGCAATGACTACACTCGGGAATTGAACAGCAATATTTGGTGGACATTGCAAAATTTTTCATCACTTTTAAGTATTAAAAGTTTATCCTCAGAATTCTACTTCTACAAACTTAAAAACTATCCTTCATCTGCAACAACAAAATTTTGAAACTAAATCAAACCAAATTAAGAAAATCTTATAAATTTTTTTGGCAATTAATCTCCATATCTACATCAAAACTTGGACCTTGTTTTCAAACAATTTCATGTGTCACCCCGGGTGGAACTTTTGGGGGGGGAGGTCTGTACCGGGCAGTACACCTCCACTCCGCTAATTTAAAATGTGCGCCAGTTGAAACTCCTCTGCTGGAGGAAGTCTGAACTTTATCTACGCTATTAATTCTCTACTTTGTCAGAAGATGTCACCACGTGGAAAATTTTGAGTTTTTGAACTGTGTCATTTTTGATGTGGTTTTGTTTCGCTTGAAGTAAGAAGTGTGAACTTTCTCTTCTAGAGGACACTACTGAAGATCAACAATAGTGCAACCTAGTGCGGAGTCAAAGAACTATTTTGTTGGAGAAATTTTTATTTCAAATGTTTGTTCTTTGCTAAATTTTTTTCAGTCTTTGGTTAAGTTGGCAATATTAACCCCTTCTTTCCCCTTGTTTTAAATCTAGCCTATCCCGAATTTCTTGAATTAATTTTCCACCAATTATGTGTTTCTTCTTAGTATTGTGTAGGGGGTTTATTGATCTACCAATAAAATCATCGCGGGAGGGTGTTTTCATTCCCCTAACGCCTAGAACCTTCTGCGAGAGTATTTAAACTGCTGATTTTAGGGTCTCCGGGCCACTTCTGTTCCATCTTTCAGTGTATAAAGTACATAGCAGGAGGCGGGAAGCGCCTCTTTCCTCGGCAGCGGTCACCAATAAGGTAATGGCCGATTAATAAATTCTTTCTTTGCTAGCTCAGCAGTTTAACTCTCGGGGCGGGTGCGAAGCGTTCCTCCATGTAACCTTTTCCTAAAATGTAACGATCTTTCTTCTATTCTCTTTTAAGCTACCTTCTGGGATAGAGAGTGCTAACCCTCTCGAGCTCCCACTCTTATTGTTTTGAGGTGAACTTATTTTCTCAACCTATTCTTCGTTAATGTAAAACAAATTGCTCTTTTCTAAAGTCACCTCGGTAGTATGGGATTAGCCCTTGCATTAGTGGCCTAGAGCCAGATTAGGTTTTTAAAAACAAGTGTATTAGGAGTGCAGATTGCCTCCTCTCAAATTGTTATTTAAGAGGTCATGTAATTGCCCCTTTTCATTTAATAGACCTCAGTAGGTTGGGTATTGTACCCCTGTGTCTATGTCCAGTGAGGACAACTTGAAGGTGGAGTTTGGTGTGGCCTGGGAGAGGCTTAAATTTTGAGAGCGAGTGGCTCTTTTGAAAATTAAGTGTTGTATGCCTCGTGGAGGCTTTTCTGTGTAATTTGGAGCAAGGGCTCCTAGGTATGAATGGGGTTTTCTGCCCCTCTGTTAAAACTCGTGTTTGGGGTAAAACTGAGCTGATTGCCCAAGCAGTGTAAAATCAGGGCGCGAAGCCCAATTCCTGTAAATATTGTAACTACCCTTTTTGATTTGCTACTTTGTACCTGCCATGCTTGTTATTTCTTTGTTTTTGAAAAGAAAATATAACCTTGTTAAATTTTAAATTAATTTTGCTTTCGTAGCTGGAGACCTATTCACACCCGCACCTTCTTTCACCTCTACCTACCACGGAAAACTCCGTAACAATAATAATAATAATAATAATAATAATAATAATAATAATAATAATAATAATTGTTTTATGTCCCACTAACTACTTTTACGGTTTTCGGAAACGCCGAGGTGCCGGAATTTAGTCCCGCATGAGTTCTTTTACGTGCCAATAAATCTACCAACACAAGGCTGACGTAGGCCCTATATGATCACCTTCAAATACCACCGGACCAATAGCGTAGCCAGGATCGGCCGATTGGGGATGGAGGGGGAAGAAGAGGGGTATAGTTACAAAATGATGAGAGAACACAATGAAGTTGCTTGTGCGTGTGTGGTGCTCACATGCAAGAATTGTTATTGTTAAGGACACTGATAAAAGTGAATCATGCTAATATTCAGATTGCAGAACACTACAGAATTTTACATTAGAATACAGAATAAGAACAATATGATCAAGGTCAACAGTTTTACAGCGAATGGTATGTTCAGTTTACAATCTAAAATCCTACTTTTGAGCCTTTTCAGAAAATATATGCAACAGATTTTTTGGTTCTACAATTATGTCTTTGAATGTTTATTTTATTGTTTATTGTCAGTTTCTGTTTATTTATTTTTTGTAAAATTTCTATAGGGCGGTTCTAACCCCCACTTGGCTACACCAGCGGACTGAGCCAGGATAGAACGTGCCAAGTTGGGGTTAGAAGGCCAGCGCCTCAACCGTCTGAGCCACTCAGCCCGGCGATCAATTTCACATTTCGTTGGCATATAGCCTATTGTATAACTATATAAAACAGCATAAATATGTTAAATATTCTATAATAATGTTACGTGCCAGCCCAATAGCTGGCCGTACACGGTCAGATTCTTTGGCAGGCCTCGCCTTTGGGGCCAGATCCGACAGACCGCCTGCCAGGCGTGACCTTCAGAGACCCGGCCTGCTGCTCGCCATCAACTGTGACACCAAGCCTGTCGTATTGTGCAACATAATCTGTCAACATTCCAGACCCTCTCGTTAATGGAATGATCCCTTTGTTCTCAGCAGGCCAAGCCTCATCCGCTGGCCTTTCAAACTAGTTTGAAATCCTTGCCGGTCGGGTCTGCCGTACTTAGAACCACGGTTACTAGACTAGACGGTAGGGGTCATCAGTTGGGTGCGCAATAGCAAGCCACGCCTCCTGACGTCACAAGGCACCCTTGTTCGCTAAGCGAAGCAGAGTGCTATTAGTCTAGTGATGGTGTTTACCTTGTCAACAGTGTAAGAATTTAATTTTTCTGTGCTGTGCTGTGCTGTGCTGTGCTGTGCTGTGCTGTGCCATAGTGTGTTGTGCTGTCGCCGGTTGCTCTAACCACGATAGACACCAGAAGGATTTATACATTAAATTTCATCGTTTTCCAAAGAACAGTGACATTAAATTAAAGGGGATTAATGCCTGTAAACGGGCTGACTCCTTTACTATTGAGAATGCTCGTGTATGCTCTGTACACTTCGACAATTCGGACTACAGAAGGGACTTGAAGGGTGAGTTGTTAAACCTTCCAATTAAACGTAATTTAAGGACTGACGCAGTACCACATTTAAATTTACCACTGAGTAGTAATAATTTAGCGAGTCAGTCCTGTCAAGATCGTGGAATAAGGGCACAAAAGCGAAATAATCGTAAGGAGATACGGCAAATTTTACAATCGCAGGCGCCAATTGAAGCAGAAAATATTAATAATGCAATCTTGAGGAAGGAATTAGATGACAGAAGTAAACATCAGTGTTTCTGTAATGAGAAAATTGCTGAACTGACTGCAGAATTGGAGTTAATTAGACTAGAAAATTGTGACTTAAAACAGCAAAATAAGGATCTTCAGGACCGTCTTAGTGCAGCTAATACCGAGATAATAAAATGAAAAAATAATGTTCAAGTTTTTGAGGGTACTTTTTCTAAAAGTCAACAGCAAGCTTTAGTAAAATGAAGATGCTCAAGTTGGTCATCTGAGGACATTGCTAAGGCGGTAACCTTACGGTCTATATCATATAAAGCATTGTGTTTTGTTAGAGACGTGATTAATTACCCTCTTCCTAGCGAAGTTACAATCAAACGACGGCTAAGACAGTTTTCTATATCTCCTGGATTCATTGAGTTGAGCATTAATATCTTAAAAACACAATCAAGTCTTTTTACAAATTTTGAAAGAGATGCTGTTCTCAGCTTTGATGAAATGAAGGTTAACAATGACTTGTGCTTTGCTCAAAATGAAGAAATGATTAGAGGACCTCATGATAATGTCCAAGTCATTGTAATAAGAAGTTTAGTTCAAAAGTGGATGCAACCTATCTACTAACACTTTGATACAGCGATGTCAAGAGAACTGTTAATAGAAGTAATTCATGTCGTAGAAAGCACCGGATTTAAAGTTACGGCAGTTGTATGTGACATGGGACCTTCAAATAGGAAATGTATGACAGATCTGAATATTTCGTGGCAAAAACCGTCGCTGGAAAACCCATCAAGTAAAGAACGTAACATATGTTTTTTTTGTGATGTGCCTTATGTACTTAAATTACTGCGGAATCACCTTCTTGATGAAGGATATAAACTGGAAAGTGGGCAATGTTTCACAAAAGAAGCATTTACAAAATTAATTGAAATGCAAAGTGAGGGCGAAGACCTACAATATGCTCATAAGCTTTCAATGAAGCATATGCTTGTGACTGGAACGGAGAGGCAAAATATACGGTAAGCCGCTGAACTGTTATCACTGACTGTGGGGAAAGCAATATGCCATAACTTCCCAGAGCTCAGCTATGTAGGAGAGACTGTAATCACGATTAATAATGGATTTGACGTCCTAAACTCCCGTGTCCACGTGTGTGGCACAAACAGCTTTAAAAGTGCCTATGGGAATTGTATAGAGCAACAAAATCATGCTCTTGACAAATTATTCGAATTAATTTTCACCATGAGAATAATTGGCAAAAACAAACTCCTTCCTTTTCAAGAAGGTTTTCTAATGTCTATAAGTAGCCTTCGTGGTCTATATAAGGACTTAAAATCAGAAGGCTATACTTACGTAATGGCGGCCAAATGTAACCAGGCCATAATTGAGAGCTACTTTTACCAGATCCGAGGACTTGGTCGCTTTTATGATCATCCTCTCCCTACCATTGTATCGCAGCGAATTAAATCATTGATTTTAAGCCGGAATGCAAGTTAAGTGATAAACAGCAAAAACTGTCCAGATGAAAAAAATGTCCAATCTCTGAGCGCAGACGTTTTGTCTGCGCAAGATGAGGTGCCTCAATACTTCATACTTGATAATGACGAACATTGCCAAGCAGTGTCCAACCAAAATCGAGAAGCTTGCGACAAAAATTGTATTGTTGAGGATGAGGATGATGATTTCACTTCAGCTGTCAATGGACTTCTAGAACATTTTCAAGATGAAAATAATGCTAACGTGTCTGTCGAAGTAGTTAGAGAGAAGAACGAGCTACTAGAAATGATTGCTGGCTATGTAGCTTATAGGGTGAAGAAAAAGTACCCCCAGAAAGATAATATGTACGGGATCCAAACCGTGAACATTTATCCTTCACCTAGGAATTGGCTATAAACCATTTCGAGAGGGTACTAAATGAAACCCACAGATGAGTGCATTAATTCTATTATTAAAATGGAAGATGAATTTAGTGCCTTCCATGGAAACTACATTATGAAATGCCCAGGAGTCTTTAGATTGTTAAATGAAAAAATTAAGAAAAATATCCTGATCTTGAAGATTTTGTTGTTTCATGTTTAGTTAGAACCAGAACCTTCATAAGGATGAAAAACATAAACAAACTTAGGCACATGAATTCTTACAAGAGGTGTAAGCAAACTCCTAATGAAAAGAGGAAAAGTGTGAAAAAAGTTAAGAAAGTTGTTGGATAGACTGATTTTAAATAATGTAAAACAACGAAATAACATCTAGATGTAAATATTTTGTGTGGTACCTATATAATGTAAATATGTATGCAGTTTTAGCACCATCATAAAAATTGGGTGTATTTTAGGTGCTTTTAAATATTGAACTTTTGATCGCATTTTCTGACTGTGAGGGTTTTCTCCGTACCACAGGTCTATATGGCCTAAGCCTGTGGAAGCCTCCTTCCCCCAAAAAAAGAGTGACCCCTGATATGGTGGAAGAGGTTGACGTTTCTTGGCTTTGGGGCTTTTTACCAACATTCAATCGGCCAATACACATTTATAAATAGTTACTTATACATAAATATAATATTAGGTGTTTAAAACATTACTTAACACCAACAATCCACCAAAACAACGGTAAGAAACATCCCGTGCGATTGGTCATGTTTTTTTAATTTTAGTAACGAGTTTTAGAAATGAATCTATGTATAAAATCGTTCTAAAATCACTGGATGGATAGAAAATACGAAAACCGAACCGTAAATACTTTATTTACGAGGCGAAAGATAATTTAATACTGAGAAAGCTACTGGAATAGTTTGTTAAGCACAGGGTCATTATATTACTTGTAATCTTCTGAAAAATACTCAAATAAATTACAACATAATTATCTACACGTAACAACCGGCAATTACATTTGACAAAATTGAAAAATATTAAGCAAATGGTTAAATAAAAACAAGCAAATCATTAACAGAAACGCACAAATACAATGGGTCGCGTTCACTGCTAGCCGGCCAGAGGAGACCCGATGACGTCATCAGCCAAAGCCAGCCTGCGCGTGACCCCTACCGTCTAGTCCAGTTACCGTGCTTAGAACTGTGCGATGGACATCGAAGCAGACGGTGTCCAGAGGGAAAAAAATGCTGTTGCGGCTGCTGGAATGTGCATTTTGCTATATGTTAAATCATACAAACAAAAAAATCGATCGAAGTGGATGAAATCATGGATAGGACAGCGAGACAGCTTTAGTCACATGAGTCTGATACAACACCTGAGAGAAAATGAACCGGACGATTACAAGAATTACTTGCGAATGGACCACAAGCATGTACCGGGCGAGTTGGCCGTGCGGTCAGTGGCACGCGGCTGTGAGCTTGCATCCGGGAGATAGTGGGTTCGAATTCCACTGTCGGCAGCCTTGAAGATGGTTTTCCGTGGTTTCCCATTTTCTCACCAGGCAAATACTGGGGCTGTACCTTAATTAAGGCCACGGCCACTTCCTTCGAACTCATACGCCTTTCCTATCCTATCGTCACCATAAAACCTATCTGTGTCGAGGCGACGTAAAGCAACTAGCAAAAAAAAAAAAAAAAAAAAGTAAGCATGAATGGATTTTTCTCATTATTACGTTAAATGTTTGATCCTTCTCAGTCTTATCCTTGGCTTTGACAATATGAAAGTGACTGAGGTACGAGCGATGCTAGTAATACCATTCCTTATGCAGCCAGTCCCTGTTATGAATGGTATGAAAATATCACGCATAGGGTCAGCTGGTGCGTGCATTTCAGTGGGTTTGGCAGACTGATATGCGAGCAACTTCTGGCTCGGCGAGGAAAGCAACGGGAAGCTATCTCACTCCTCATTTCCCTAGTACGCTTCTCCCAGTGATGTCTAGGCTATCTATGACAGCTGTTGGCATAACTGTGGAGGATCAGACCAGCCTTCGAACTGAATACCAAACATACACAACACATACATAATGGACTTGTTTACCGGGCGAGTTGGCCGTGCGGTTAGGGGCGCGCAGCTGTGAGCTTGCATCCGGGAGATAGTGGGTTCGAATCCCACTGTCGGCAGCCCTGAAAATGGTTTTCCGTGGTTTCCTATTTTCACACCAGGCAAATGCTATGGGCTGTGCCTTAATTAAGGCCACGGCCGCTTCCTTCCAACTCCTAACCCTTCCCTATCCCATCGTCGTTTTAAGACCTATCTGTGTCGGTGCGACGTAAGCCACTAGTAAAAAATGACTTGTTTTGCGTAGCTCTTACTGGAGAACAGTCTAGTTGAAAGCGTATTTACTGTGGATATTGTAGCTTCTAAGCTGAAGAAGGAGGAAAGGGGGATACTGAAGAACGCTTGATTGCGACACCTCATGTTTTAATTGTCAGAGACACAGCCGCTCTTTGTACATTTCAATAAATTTCCCTAGCAGTGCCTTTGTCCACTCCATGCTTTCCGTACAGGAGGCTTGATCTGTGAGGCGAGGTCTTTCCGTTGAGGTGCTGACAACAGATCTGGTCTGTAGCGGATAACGCCTCAAACTGACCTTGCTCACTAACGAGCAGCCCTAGCCTGTCGGTATGCGTCACAAAAGACCTCGCCTGTCAGAATTCCTTTCCGTACTTCCAGGAAGGGGCTGGTGACTCAGACGACCTGGGATCACCCAGCCGGCTTGTAGGGTGGGGCCGGCCTTTCCGTGTATTGTTCTCGTCGGCCGACTTACCTGTGAGTTTCTTGGAGATCCAACGGGAATGTTCTGCCTCTAGCGACATCGCGAAATTTCTGGCTCAAATCACGTGAGCTATAAAAAGGGAGGTTAGCCGCGGGCAGTCAGTCATTGGACTCCGTGTGAGACTCAGTGTGTTGAGGTTCGGTGGCTGGGGTGAGAGCGAGAGAGGTGTTTGCGGTGGCCAGTGTCCCACCGAGGTCTAAACGAGGAGCTGTTGTTGTGGTGTCGGAGAGACCAGTGTGTGCGTGGACTGGAGAAGACAGAACGAAAGACTGCATTGTGTGTTCGTGTATTTCTGTGGACTGAGGTAGAGCGAGGGAAGCCGCTATCGCGAGTGTGAAGGTAAATGGACCTGCGTTAATGTTCACTGTTGTGAGTATCGCCCTGCTGTTGAATTCTGTTGAGCTGTTTAGTTGTTCACTGCATGTGACTGTGTGAATTACTGGACTGTCTGTGGAATCGAACCAACGAACAGTGAACATGTGTGGTGTAGCCAGCGGCACTGTGTTCAAATCCAGCGGTCAACGCATAGCGGCTGTAGGAGGTGACTGGACTTGGGGAAAGTGAAAGTGAGGCTTAAGCGTCCGCAGGTAGACGAGCGGGATGGACCTCCTACTGTGTGTACAGAAGAGAGTTTTGTACAAACATGTTGATGGTGTATGGCACGGATGACTAGTTGCACAACTGTTTAAAACAAATCGGGAGAGACCGAAATAATTTGCGCAACACTTCCTGTCTGACAAGTGGTTTGAAGGTCTGTTTGACGACAGTCGGCCTGTGAAGACCTTTCCTGTATCTACCCGAGTCCGGCTTAGTATGGCGTCGAAAAAGAGTTGATAAAGAATTCTGGCGAGAGTTCATCTCAATTGTCTGCACTGTGAAAAGTGAAGAGTGAGGTGAATAAAAATAGGAATATGAAGGATGCGGCGTATGAGAAACTGATGGAGAAGATAGAGATTGATCCCAGAGCAGATACAGCCGTAGTGTGTACCAAAATTAATACCCTTCGTACTTCGTACCGTAGAGAACTTCAACTCAATAGCAGCAAAAAATTCGTTGCAGGATGTAAAATGTGTATGTACCCAATTTATGGTATTTCACCGATACAGACTTTCTGAGGGACCAGGAGATTCAAATGCAGGGAACATCCACAAATGATGATATCAATGAAGATGACAAAGAAATGGAGGAATTTAATGAAAAGGTAAGCATTTAAATTTCAATAATGAACTGAGGTTTGCACAAACTATTGCAACGTGTATGAATCAAAGTTTGCACAAACAGGACGTTGCACAAATCCTTTGTTGCGTAAACTGTTTGATCGTGTATGGGGCCCTTAAGGGAGTACACTCATAGAAAAGGTTCAGAAACACTGCTACAGACTACGCACTTACCGGCAATTTTTTCTAATTATTTACATTAATGTACTTTTATAAGATTCACTGTATTACAGAGAAGCAAAGAGTTTTCACGTTATGCCAAAAGAAATGAACGAAGTAAATGTACTTACTTCTTCTGCTCAGGGTTGAGAAAGCACCTGTAGGTGATGTTAAGACAGTAGTATATGAACAGGAAGGCCATAAGGTCGGGCCACACCAGCTTGTATATGCTGCCTTTCCATCTGAAAGCAACAAACAACGCAAATATTAATCACACATATAAAAAACACAAGTGCGCAGACAGCGCAATAGAAATCTGATAGCTGTATTTTGCGGTACATTTAACCACAGAAAGTATTTAGAGAGCATAATTCTTGAGTTATCAAGCAGTTCCACAAATGACCTTAACAGTCTACCTTCATACTGCTTTATGAACACAGTAGTCTTTGGGGCTATAAAGGGTTCAGTTGCTATTCTGAGGAATCATTTATACGTGTAACCGTTAGAGTAACATGCGATACAGCTGGCCTTCCTATCCTTGAATCTCTCTCTCACCATCTCGATTATAAGATGCACTGAAATTAAATGGCATATGGCTTTTAGTGCCGGGAGTGCCCGAGGACAAGTTCGGCTCGCCAGGTGCAGGTCTTTTGATTTGACTCCCGTAGGCGACCTGCGCGTCATGATGAGGATGAAATGATGATGAAGACGACACATACACACAGCCCCCGTGCCAGCAAAATTAATCAATGATGGTTAAAATTCCAGACCCTGCCGGGAATCGAACCCGGGACCCCTGTGATCAAAGACCAGCACGCTAACCATTTAGCCATGGAGCCGGACATAAGATGCACTGTATTGTTACGAATAAAACACAGTCTGATTTATCGCTCTAATTTATCTCAGGATTACCCTGGAAATGCACACACACCTATACACACACAATTCTATTCAACCACGAATGCTAGTTGCTTTACGTCGCACCGACACAGATAGGTCTTATGGCGACGTTGGGATAGGAAAGCCTTAGGAATGGGAAGGAAGCGGCCGTGGCCTTAATTAAGGTACAGCCCCAGCATTTGCCTGGTGTGAAAATGGGAAACCACGGAAAACCATCTTCAGGGCTGCCGACAGTGGGATTCGAACCCACTATCTCCCGGATGCAAGCTCACAGCCGCGTGCCCCTGACCGCACGGCCAACTCGTCCGGTCAACCACGAATGACCAAACAAGTCTCTGTCCTCTTCACACAGCAACAGTCCGGCGCGTTGTTATTACCTGAGACGGCTATAATCCTTACTGACAGCTTCGCCTTACTTTCATATAGTCTCGCAAGTTCAGTCACCCCATACAGCAGCTGCGTGCATACGGATAGGTTTGAATACAGGGCTGCCGATTCCCACAACATACGATGACTGTTCCTTGGTTCGATTCCACAGAAAGTCCAGTAGTTCACACAGTCAAACACAGTGAACTGCTTCAGACTGACAATTAAACAGCAACAGCTCAACAGTGCTAACCAGCAGGAGAATACTCTTCAAAACAACGACCATTAACACTGTTCCAATTACACTCACGACAGCTGCTCCACACGGTCACTCCACGGCGGTCCTCAGTCCACGCAAGAGCACATACAGTATTCCAAGGCAGTATGCAGCCAGTATTCTCCTCAGTATGCAGCACGATACTCACACTCCGGCGGAGCACTGACGACAGCCAACACTGCTGCCGACCCCAGTCCGAGTACCGAACTTCAACACTGACTGGTGGAAGACCCACCACACATTCGATCCTCCAACATCGCAGCATCTCCTCGTTTGCGGCGGCCTTGTATTTATCTCTCGATGATGGGTTACTGGAATATTCAAGGCTCGGCTAGAGACGGAACATTCCCGTTTCGTGTTCCAGAAGGTGCAGGGTAAAACCAGACGAAGAGAACAATACAAGGAGAGGCCGGCCATGCCCTCAGGCTGGGAGCTCCCAGTTGACTCACTAGCGGTGTTGGTGGTGATTGTTGTTTTAAGAGGAAGTACTACTGGCCAACCATCATCTGTCAACACTAATCAGAGGGAAAGGAACTCAGGACTCACTTAAGAGTCCCGTGGTCGCCAACCTACGCTCCCCTGTGGCCCTTTAAGTCGCCTGTTAAGACAGGCAAGGGATACCGTGGTTGTCATTCTAACAACCCCACTCACAGAGGGACACCGTATCCGAGTCTACTTCTATCATTTACCCACAGTCCGGCTCCATAACTAAATGGTTAGCGTTCTGGCCTTTGGTAAAGGGTCCCAAGTTCGATTTCCGACCAGGTCGGGGATTTTAACCTAATTGGTTAATTTGTCTGGCTCGGGGACTGGGTGTGTATGCCGTCTTCGTCATTAGAAATCATCTTAGGTAGGGCCCCATCCTCACAGACATGCAGGTCGCCTATAGGCCGTCTACTGAAAAAACACCTGCACCATGCCTCTCCGGAAACCATATGTCATTATTATCTACCCACACACTATTAAAAATCAATGCCACATTTCCTCGAAAGGAACACTAGGGCAATATTGATTTAAACGTATGAGTAGTTCAGTGTCATTATCCATGTACGTTTTGTGCCATTAGCCGCAGTTCCATTAGTCACTAGTAATGAATCAGTGAATGTGTCACGAAGTCAACTGAAGTGCAGTAGAATATCTACATAGAAGTTACAACGGGGCTCAAGTGCTCAATGTATATAGAAATACTGGACATACCGCTGTGCTCTCGGTAGCAGCATATAATCTTACCACCCAGAGGGCCCTGGTTCAATCCCCGATTCACCATGAAACAACACTCTCTCACGTTCTTGGGAACTGAGAACGTATTTGAATTCCAGTCCTGACTATCATAGAATGAATTTATCGTAGTTTCCCTTCTCAATGCAAACCCATTAAAAACACACACACGCATCATAATCACTTCCTTCACCATTAACTCCCCAAACCTCGAACAGTCGGGACTGGAAGAGAACAAGGGTTGAGTAAGAGGTGTCGGGCAGAACAGTGAAAGAGAGTTGCCTGATACAAGTGTAAGCCATACGAGATTCAACTAACGCTCCATGCCTGTCACACGGTGTGAGAGATGGTGGTGATTGTTTTAAGGGGTAGTACAACTACGCAACCATCCTCTATTAACACTAATCAGAGAGGGGGGGGGGGAGGGATGGAAGGGGACTGACGCTTCGAAAAATATCCAGCGGGGTACAAAGAAAGACAAAGGTTAAGAAGGCATGAAAATGAAGACTCCCTAGGCCTCGAATGGCCTAATACCGTCGGGGTCGGAAAGGAACAAGAGTTGACCAAGGGAAGTGAATCAGAGCAGTTAATGATATGAAGTGAATGACGTGATATATGATAGTAGGAACGGAGAGGGTGAAACCCGGTACCGGCACGTAGCCTACACCTGTCCAATAGCACCAAGGGGTCTGCTCTAGGCATTACGTCCCCATCCGACGGACGACTCACTATCAACAGCGTCATATGCCCTCACTCCAAATGAGCACCGTGGAGAGGTTTGGAATTCAATCCAGGCTTTTGGCACGCAATCTAGTGATTAGAAATTGTATACCAGCACCTCACCTTCCCTGCCGACCAACATTCTGATGGTGACAGTTTTTCGACCAACGGGACTCGAACCAGCTAACCAGCTAGACCATATACACGCCACCCCTTACGATCATGGACACCAGGCTCCATCGAATAGTATCCTATATTTAAAAAAATACACAACTGTGTCGGTAGGGTCCGAAAGGCCGAACGTGAGGTTTTACGTATGAGTCTAGATGTTTACAGCCGAGCCGTCAGATGAGGTCGGAATTTCGAAACGAATATATCAAACACTTTCTTTCGTGTAACGAAAAATATTTTTCTTCATATTCTGTTGTATTTGTTATTATTTAAATAATAATAATAATAATAATAATAATAATAATAATAATAATAATAATAACAACAAGAAAAAATACAGGCTGGACAGAAACACGCAGAAAGGAACACAGTGAAAAAATGAAGAGATATTGGGAAGAAAAGAAGAAGAAACATTGTGCAAAATAAGTTCAAACGCGCTCCACAGCTGGGCACAACGAATCAAAAATAATAATAATAATAATAATAATAATAATAATAATAATAATAACTTAATAATTCGGGGCTCACCATTCAAACAGTCGACGCCATCCATGAAAGAATCCATATTCAAGAATCAATCGATACATCTATTGAATTGTCCATACGATATGCCACAGTGTAGCCACCTGGTAAGTAGGCCTAGGCCCTATCTAAAATTTTTTACATGCACTGAAAAAGTTTCTGATGGTATTTTTTGTTGTTGGTAAAAGCCAATTAAGTAATTACAGTGTTGTGAATTATTTTGAAGAAAGTAAACGACATACTATGATATAAAGGACATTTCAGTCCCTCACTCCACCTTTCTCAAACATTTTATAGGAAAACACCTTTTCTGTTCCTTAAGAATCAGAAACTAACTTCCATACATTGGTCTTCATAAAATTGATTAATTTTAGGCAGCGGCGGTAGTGACTCTAGTGCTCGTAGTGGTGGTTCATATAACGGTCTTGGTAATTTACGGGTACGGGTCCTCTGTACTCGGGTATGTAAAAATGGTTTGATAATCTGTGTTTTCAGTATGAACACTGATGGTGTATATTAAATAGCATTATTTTGGTTTGGGATTGTTCCTATTCTGGCATTCCGGAATGAGAGATATGGGGGATCGAAGAGAGGACGCTAGGATAATCGCTGGTAGTATCCAGATTCGAAGCCCGTAACTCTGAACGAACTAGGTAGCTTTGCAGTCCTACTGAATAGCGGTTGAAAAGACACTAGGATAATCGCTGGTGGAATCCAGATTCGAAGCCCGTAACTCTGAACTGGGTAGCTTTGCAGTCCTACAGAATAGCGGTTGAAAATCCTGTGAAGTCGGGAGTGATAGATACCATCGACACAGTGAGAGAGACAGGTCGGAGGAGTTGCAGATATAAATTCCTGGAAATAGACAGCCCTATGGGAAACAGGCGATACGGGAGACGCCACGAAGTGTCTGCAGTGTCGTCTAGTCGCACTTGGGATGCCCGAAGAGTCACACGGCGGGTGGCCCCACAATCAATACCTCAGCGCCACACTCAGATTCTAAAATCCAGTTTTCTATCGACAGGACTTAGTCGCATACCTTCATGACTATGATGTTCTTTGTACTCTGAATGTGTTGAGTTTGTCGTTATTTGCACCTCCCACGTCTTTCCATTACAGAGATCTATAATAAATTAGTCTGACCAACCTCCATAGCTGCAATCGCTTAAGTGCGGCCAGTATCCAGTATTCGGGAGATAGTGGGTTCGAACCCCACCGTCAGCAGCCCTGCAGATGGTTTTCCGTGGTTTCTCATTTTCTAAATTAAGGCCACGACCGCTTCCTTCCCACTCCTAGCCTTTTACTGTACCACCGTCGCCAAAAGACCTGCCTGTATCGGTGCGACGTAAAGCGACTTTTGGTCGGGTCGAGAGATTTTAATTGCGTCTGGTTAATTCCCTTGACTCAGGAGGTGGGTATTTGTGTTCGTCCCAATATACTCCTCTTCACATACAAACCACCACAAAACACACAAAAATGAATATATCCCTCTACATACTAAGATTGGCATCAAGAAGGCCATCCAGCCGTAAAACAGACCAACTCCACATGTGCGGCATAATTCGAGGGAAAAGCTAAGGAAGAAGAAGATGATAATAATAATAATAATAATAATAATAATAATAATAATAATAATAATAATAATAATAATAATATAGTTATTTTGACGTCCCACTAACTACTTTTGAAGGTTTTCGGAGACGCCGAGGTGCCGGAATTTTATCCAGCAGAAGTTGTACGTGCCAGTAAATCTACCGACTCGAGGTTGACGTATTTGAGCACCTTCAAATACCACCGGAATGAGCCAGGGTCGAACCTGCCAAGTTGAGGTCAGAAGGCTAGCGCTTCAACCGTCTGAGCCACTCAGCCCGGCGGAAGAAGAAGAAGAATCGTTTTTTGCTAGTTGCTTTACGTCGCACCGACACAGATAGAACTTATGGCGACGATGTGATAGGAAAGGGCTAGGAGTGGGAAGAAAGCGGCCGTGGCCTTAATTAAGGTGTGAAAATGAGAAACCACGGAAAACCATCTTCAGGGCTGCCGATAGTGGGGTTCGAACCTACCATCTCCTGAATGCTAGATACTGGCCGCACTTAAGCGACTGCAGCTATCGAGCTCGGTAAGAAGAAAAAGAAGAAGAATCATTGTATTGCAATAATATAATTCCCGATCTTGTTAGTCGAGTAGCATTGCCCCTGACTTCTCAGCAAGACTGCCGCGGTTCGAAACCCAGTCAACGCATGTGAGAATTTGAAATGAAAAGTCACCTCGGATTCCTGTACTGTGATCACAATGTCAACTGTCAGGTAAAACTGCAAGCTTGTCTGCTGGAATTCTTTATCGTAATATTTGCAATGCTAAGTCGGGCTCCTTGGCTGAATAAGCGTAGTAGCTGTCGGTTCAGAGTGTCCCACGTTCGATTTCCGATCGAGCCGAGGAGTTTAGCCGTATCACTTTACTTCCTCTTGTTCGGGACTGGGAGTTTGTGATTGTCTTAATACACACAACACACAGAAGGACTCAACAGTGAATACATGTCCCCAGATAGGGCTGGTGGCAGGAAGGGTATCCGGACGCAAAACATGGCCAAGTCCACAAGTGCTGCAAAGTACCAGGGTGTGGGCAAAGCGGTGGTGACATGAATGTAAAGGGAAATTACGTGTAAAACTGGGTCAAACCCACCAGGTAGTGGCGACCCCAATCAATTGAGGAAAAGGCCAGGAAGAAGGCAGTTTTTTAACGCAACTCATGTAAATTGTTATCATTTAATGAATTTGTAGCCTTGCTGTATGATTCAATGTATACTGATTATTATTAATTATTAGTAGAGACGGGAATTTGCCTATTTGCCTATTTTATTCCTGTGTTCAGGAACGTAGGCTTTTGAGATATAAATCCATCTTAGGATCTTTTCAGCTATATTTTGTTGGTTTTATTGTGCCTATAAATGCCTATTTCAAGGGTTTGTGCCTACTTGGAGTATAATTGCCCATTTATTGCCTTTTGACTGTATTTTAAAACAGATGATTTTCTTCCAGTGCATTATATTTTAGCTAGTGTGCTCTTTTCTCAATATCTGTTTACCCCACGAACAAAAATCGGAATTCTCAGAAGTCACCAGAAATAGTTCTAGGGAAATTTCCATCAGAAGAAACAAGGAACAATTTGACCTCGAAGCCTTCAACCCCTCCAACCTCCTAAGACAAGTGTGAGAACCAGTCAACGGTGAACTGTGTTGCGCAACCCATATGTCCTGTACCTCCCCTTCGATGTGAACTGTTGTACGCGTACGCTTTATGTTCAGAATATGTTGTGATTTATTGTGAAGTTGGATAAGAAGAAGTGTTTTTGCGGCAATGCCCAAAGAAAAATCCTCGAAGTCCTACTGGCTGAAGCAGTGGATCACAGGGGATCCCAATTTCACTACGGATCTGTCAAGCTTGCTGTAAGGAGGTACGTTTGTTTGTTCCTTTTATCTTCTTAGTGATTGAGAATTATGATCACATTTCACTGTAGCATATTAACGCCTATTAATTTATGTATTGTGGCAAGTTGTTTTGTTGCAATGTTGTATTAGTCGTGAACTTTCAATAATGTATATTGCTAAAATGTAAATAATCATTAAATTACTGAACGAGGAGTTAGAACGCCGGTGGTCTCTTGTCACAGAATGGATGAAAATTAAATTGGTATTTTGAATTGTGATTCGTTTCCTGTGCAAATAGAGGTTTAAAACTGAAATGCAATTTTTAAACTCCCTTTTAAAAATTGTGAATTCTATTACACTTCCGCTAAGCCTTCGTGAAACACAGGTTGCAGATCCAATGTAGCCTGGCGTGTTTTACAAGGTTGCAAGTGATAAAACTCATTGTTGTCCGTACTGAAGATACTGAATGTAGGATTTTGTCACCTATTCAATACATATAAATTTTACATTTAGGAAATTTATTATTAATTCCGCCCTATTGAATAGGTGATAAAATAAACCATTTAGCATCCTACATTTTACAAGGTTGCCAAGACTATCTTTACAAGACCAGGCCAGCGAAAAGACCGTTGGTCTGGATTGATGAGGTCCGGTTAGTAACCGTTGTGCTTCGGGGGAGGGGATGGGATGGGGAAACAAAGAGAGTCTGAGGGGCGTAAGCTCCCAGGTTAACAAGCCTCTAGCATCCCCTCTATAGTCTTGCTAAATTGTGACAAAAATAAGGTTATGGGCGCATGTCACGACAATTTCAAATTACGCGGTTTTTAATTTTCAACGAGGGTGGTCGCCTTGTGGGCACACATGATGCAGGATCTGTTGCAGGCAACAGAAAATAGTCTTCATGACAACTAACCCGGCTGACCAAAGCCGGCGAATAGAAACAAATTAAAGGTTCACAAATCTGAGATTTATAGTGCCTCCGTTTTCATTCTTTTATATAAGTAAGAATACTGCTATAGCCCGCTTGGTGTGTCCTTGGCAAGCAAAAAGGACGGATCTCTCCTCTACCATACTCCGGTATCGTTTCACGTCCTTTTTATTATATTTTTCGCCCGGTGAACTCGACACGATGCTGCCAAATTATAACTGAAAATCCTTGAGGTCATATTTCCGCGTAAATTACTAATTCCCTTGTTCCTATTTTGAAGTTTTGTACTCCTAAAAACATCATCTCTAATAGTCATTTTTTAATGAAACCAATGCATGATATATGCTAAGCATTATTGCCAATTAGCCCAACTGTAGAAATTTAAGATATAGGGACAATGTAATTTGTCAATTTTATTATTTTTCAAATCAAATGTGAGAAAAATACACATATATCAACTTAGAAATACTGCGATGCATCTGATACGAGTATAGAAATCAGTATCAACGCAGCCTTTTTAGCAATCCACTTTGGGCAGCGACCAACAACCATTTTCTTCAGACCTATGCACTGCAATGTTGGGAGCATCTTCAAAATTCAACAAGCTGCCGGGAGCAATCACCAAGTTGGAGAAGAGTGGCATGCCCCTGGTGGAGTCATTTAGGATTGTGGAATAAGTCAGGGGAAGTTGTTTTTTTTTGCTAGGGGCTTTACGTCGCACCGACACAGATAGGTCTTATGGCGACGATGGGATAGGAAAGGCCTAGGAGTTGGAAGGAAGCGGCCGTGGCCTTAATTAAGGTACAACCCCAGCATTTGCCTGGTGTGAAAATGGGAAACCACGGGAAACCATCTTCAGGGCTGCCGATAGCGGGATTCGAACCTACTATCTCCCGGATGCAAGCTCACAGCCGCGCGCCTCTACGCGCATGGCCAACTCGCCCGGTAGGGGAAGTTTTGACCGGACCTCTGGGAAGGCAGCCGCTGTCAGCGAAATAAAACCAGATGAAGTACTTCATTGAAGTTTTGTCCAGTCACTTCATGTGATGTTGAAAGATCTTTCTCTCAGTACAAAAACATTATACATGAGAGGAGAACAAGATTGTTACCGGAAAACATTGAAATGTTGCTTGTAAATTACTTTTATAGTAACTGAGTGTGTTATTAAAGTGTAAAGAATTTTTCATGCCTATTTTACACGTTACTGCCTATTTATATGCCTATTTTGCCTAATTTAAGAGGCTGTATGCCTGCCTATTTCAACTGTTTTAGTGCCTATAATTCTCGTCTCTAATTATTACGTATTATTTATTATTATTATTATTATTATTATTATTATTATTATTATTATTTATTTATTTATTTATTTATTTAGCTTTACAAGTTAAGTCGCGCATAAATTAAGTAACAGTATGACAAACAACGAATAATTTAACTTACAAAATATAATAAATATAAAACGTCAAGATAAAACACAAAGAGGAAATCGAGAGAGATACAGAATGTGCAATACAGAAAACGAAAAAAGAAAAACACAAAAACACAGAAATGATGCAAAATATAAGTAAATACATAAATTTACGAATGAAAAATGTGAACTAAACCAAGGTGTCTAGTTATTGCAGCCGTTGAAGAGCCGCTGTTGAATCTGTAAGAAGATCGTCGATAGTTCCGCAAAAGGGCATCTGAAGGTGAAGTGTCGCACTGTCTGGAATTCTTCACCAGTCATAGCCTGGAGAAGGTGGAAGGCCCCAAGAATGCAACAAAGAGCCACTTTTTCCATGCCCAGTGTGCACTCTGTTTAGTGGGACCCATACACTCCACGGAAGACGAAATGATGGTGGTGATGATGATGATGATGATGAAACATTGAGTGGATTTTCTATTCCTAGGCCAAAAGGAAAAACAAACATTTTTTGCATCAAATATCAGGTGCTGACCAGTGTTCGATCCCACAACCTTGAGCGCAGAACTGCACCACTATATGGCCACTTCATTCTCAGTGTTATGGAAGTATACACTTTCTACACGCCTTCACAGAGAACATGCAATCCAGATCCTGAACGTTGCGGCCACCTTCAAAGTGTAAGTTTGTTATGTGGCAGCGCGGACCTTGAAGTAGAAGTGGTAGCATTCCAGGACGGGGGCAAAGGCATACAAAATATTACTTGGCGAGATAATGTTATCTAAAAATGTTTGTAGAGGAAAAGTGTGTTCACCAATGCTAGAATCCCATCATCTCGTCTCGAGAAGAAATTTACTTGTATAACCAGCAGAGTCTTGGAGGGGTGTGCCAATCTAACATGAGAGCAAATGGTACGTCTGGGCGAAACTCTGCAAACGTACACAGCCTAAGCATCCAAAAGCTGGTTCTGTTCCCGAGATTTTAATAGAGAGGAAAGTCATTCGCTGAACACTCGTTACAACTGGATACATTTTATAAACATGGCACAGCTCCGATAATTAACGAGTTAGCCAATTTCGCGTCGCTAATGGATCCTAAGAAAACAGTATACTGCACACTCAAATGCTTCGCAGGTGCCAACAAAGTGGACCAATGCCTGACAAGAAACTACTACTACTGCTACTACTACTACTACTACATGTGTGGAGAAGGTGAGGGGATCGGCGACCGTGGCCCATTCTAGGCACTGTCCCGGCATTCGCCTTAGTCCAGGATAATGGAAAACAACGGACAACCACTCTCAGAACTGCCGGACCACCACGGACCAGCCTTGGCCACTTGTAGGTCGAAGCCTACTCTGCAACTTTAACTCCACAAGCCAAATGGTGGAGAGGATTGTCAGGTCCCGTCCTTGCTACGTAAAATTAAGTGCTGGTGGTAATTATTAAGAGGAAGAACAACTTGGTAACCATCATCTAGTAACACTAATCAGAAGGGAGATGGAAGAGGTCCACTACCTCGAAAAATGACGGTATCGGGAAAATAATGGAAAGGGCCACGAAGAGCGCGAAAATTTAAGACTCCCTAGGCCTCGCAAATCTAATATCATCGGGGTCGAGAAAGAACAAGATCGAGGAACCTGACACAAGTAAGTGGAAGCAATGCCAGACTCAGGTGGGGGAACCGTGGTCGCCAACTCTCACTCCCCCTTTCATTTACCTCCTCTTACGATAGACAGGGGATACCATTAACGTTATTCTATCATTCTCACCCACAGGGAGATGACAGATTAAGTACTAAAATGAGAAGCAGATGTGTGTTACGTAGCTTACATTAAAGCATCTTTATAACTGCAGTGACTATTTTTGTCATCATAAATGCCTATTTAAATTATTTTACTGCCCATTTGTCTAAATATTAATTGCTTATTTGCCTGCCTATTTTAGCAAAAATAAATGCCTGAACTTCCGGGCTCTAATTATAAGACATGGTTGGGCAGAATAGCAGGCTTTATAGCCTGAGTCACGCCATGTAAATAAAGGCACGATAATAATAATAATAATAATAATAATAATAATAATAATAATAATAATAATAATAATAATAATAATAATAATAATAATAGTAATAATAATAACTGTAGGGGTAGACCGAGGTGTGAATATGGCAAACAGATTAGAGTTGATGTAGGATATAGTAGCTACAAAATAGGATGGCATAGAGAGCTGCATCAAAGCAGTCTATGGACTGATAACCCAAACAATAACAAATTATGAATTATCAATATCAGAGTGGAAAATAAGAAAAAGTGTGAATACAAAGTAGTTGGAAGTAGTATTCTAAACTGAACGTATTTTCTATTCGTAGTTCAAACGAACAAGCAACATTTCTTGTGTTCAACACGTGACGTTGAGCGACAATATTGCAGAACTGTAATGAAATCTTATCACAGTTATTATTCAATACTGGAAGATATTATAACATCTTCAAATGTCGATAAAATATTTTCATTGTTACACTCACTTTATTCCTGTTTGATGTGTTAGTGGCGGCTCTTTTTCAAGAGGTCGAAACAACGGTAGAACACCGTACGCAGATTCTGCTAACATTCAGCAACTGACTGAAGATGCTATCCAGGAGTAGGATATCTGTCCAAAAACATGATGGATTCTGTGGTGCCGAGTATGCCTCGTCAAGTTCATCCATGCCTCAAGGCCCGGTGTTGATCCGCCACACACTGAACAATATTTCTAGGTTCAAAACCCCATATTACCAACTTTGTGCATTTGTTGAGTTTCTGTTGCTTTTGCTTAGCTGACTTCATGTTGTTTTTCTTTGTATATACCCTTCATAATATATAATGTACGTACATACACGCAGCAAAATAAAATGTACACTAGATTAGAATATGTAAAACCTCTGAGAACTGTGTCGTCACAAGCATGTATAAAGTAAACTCGTGTGCTCGTCCCGGGGTGGTGCAGCCGTTTTCAGGCGCATCCCTAGTGGAGATGAGCTGCATGTAATATTTCCTGCTATTTTTATATCTCTGGCAGTACCCAGGACTCCAAGGAATGCAGCTAATAGTGCTGACCGTTATGCTACGGAGGACACAAACACGTATCAACGGAAGAAAGAAGAGTGAAAATTACAGAATTTGAACAATGAGGGTGTCGTATAAAGATAGGGCAGGGCTGTTTAAGCCTTGTAAACTTAATACTATCAGGATTGAAAAAAGAATAAAGGGTTGATAAAATAGATCGACTAGGTAGTTCGACGTTTATCTAGCTTCTCATACTTGTGTACCTCTTTTTTAAACCCATTTCTATTAATTGTACCCTTTGTTTTTAAAATAATAGCTATTTTTTAAAATACCGTACTGTATTCATACTTCTGTTCTACGTCTGTCTTGAGGTAAAATAATAGAAATGAGGTAATGACTTCGGAAGAGAAATGACAACACTACAAGTACAAATCACAAATTTACTTCTATAAAATATTCGTAATACAGAAATAAGTATAGCTTCATATTAAACACTGATGATCAAGCTTTTAACAAAGTAGTAATTTAATAATATTTATGTGTTGTCTAGGTAAGCAATATTTGTTACACAGATCACTAGGCAGATGTTAGGCCAGAGTCGGCCAACTAGCTGGCGTGTGGTGTAAGAGGGACCGTGTGACGTCGGAGAGCCCGTGTGACGTATGAGCACAGAAGGTGGGGAGTCGCTGTCGTAGAGCGAGACGAAGAGACAGCCTCGCTTTGTAGTAAACACGTTCAGTGCTTTACGAAGTGGTGGTGGTATTGGTACAGTACAGTACATAAGTATGGATGAACCGGGCACGTCACGGTGCGACAAGCTACCTACCCCTCCGATCTTTTTATCTTTGTGGGAAGATCTATATTTATTTGTTGAAAATGATAAGAATGCTACAGCTAAATGTTTAGTTTGTAGAAAAGAGCTACAGTATGTAAAAAGATATAATTTACAACGCCACTACAGTTTGTGTCACGCTGCAGATTATGATCGATATCAAGGCGAGGAAAGGGTACGTGTAATTACAGAACTAAAAGGTAAATTAAATAACCCTGTCGAGCATTCGATCAGTCTGTCAGCAGTTCGACTGAGTTGTAAAATTTCATATTTAATTGCAAAGAAACTTAAACCGTTCGGTGATGGTGAATTCGTAAAGGAATGTTTAATTCTAGCAGCTGAGGAGTTTTGTCCAAATATCATTGAAGAGTTCGAAGCTACCAGCTTGTCCGCACACACAGTGTCGAGAAGAATTCAAGACCTATCTGATGATGTCCACCTACAATTATTAGAACTGACAAAAAGCTTCCGGGCATACTCCTTAGTAATTGACGAGAGCACAGATATTTCTGACACGGCCCAACTAGCCGTGTTCATACGAGGGGTTGACGAAAATCTTACAATTTGGGAGGAACTACTGGATTTAGTGCCTATGAAGAATACGACGAAAGGCATTGACATTTTCAACTGCATTGTAAGTGTTGTTGAAAATGCTTCCTTGCCATGGAACAAACTAGTTTCAATAGCAACAGATGGTGCACCTTCTATGGTAGGACGCAATTCTGGAGTAGTTGGGCTCATAATACAAAAAATGAAGACTCTCAATATAGCTCACACACTTGTTCCAATTCACTGTATCATACATTTAGAAAATCTGTGTGCGAAAAGCATTGAACTGAACAATGTAATGACTGCAGTGGTTAGAATTACTAACCTCATAAGATCAAGGGCCTTACGTCATCGGCAATTCAAGGAATTTCTAGCAAAAAGTGACAGTGAACTTGGTGATTTGCCTTATCATTGTGCTGTTCGCTGGCTTAGTCGAGGCAAAGTACTCGATGCGTTTTTTCAACTACGACAAGATATAGCTACATTTATGGAGCAACAAAATGTGCCAGTCCCCGAACTACAAGATCGCAGGTGGATTTGTAACCTCGCATTTCTTGCAGCTTTAACAGGTCATTAGAACATTCTGAATGTTTCTCTCCAGGGAAAGGGTTTAATAATTACAGATATGTTTGATAGAGTGAAATCGTTCAAATTAAAATTGTGTCTGTGGGAGCGTCAGTTCATGAACAGAACTATTCCACATTTTCAAAAACTGCTTACAGTGTTTGAATGTGCTACGGCTGAGGATATTGATAGGTATGTCAAAATCATAAAAAACCTTTATTTGGAATTTGATTCTAGATTTAACAATTTGGAGTGTCTGGAAACTGATTTTCAACTTTTAGCCACGCCATATTCCGTTGTTGCAGATAACGTTGATACAGACCTACAATTAGAGTTAATAGATTTACAGTGTGATAGAGAACTATGAGATAAATTTGTAAATAAGAAGGATTCGTGTGACTTTTATAGAAATTTGTCACAAAAAAGGTTTCCCCGATTTCATAGGTTTGCAGCAAGAATGTTGAGTATTTTCGGTTCTACGTATGCCTGTGAACAACTCTTTTCTATTTTAAAAACAACTAAACCTAAACAGAGAAGCCAGTTGTCAGATCACAATTTGAAGTGTGCTCTTAAACTTAGTGTTTCTCAAACATTAACTACTAATATTGAAAAACTAGTCCACGAAAAAAGACTACAAAAATCACGGAAACCCACGAGTGGCAACTGATTATCGACATCATGAGGTAAAACATATGTTTTGAGTTTACAGATTAATCGTTGTACTATTTTTGTTGTAAAACTCTACTGTTTCTTACTATTAGCACTCTTTTTACATTGCATGATATTATAAAACACAGCAATTTTTTGTTCAATATTGGTTCCAAAGATGCACCGTCAGAAAACAAGTTTAGTTTGTATATATAGAAATAAACTTGCTTTATAACTCTTAAGTTACGTTACAATAAAATATGTAGAGAGAAATATGTACTACACATACCGCATTGTACCTGCAGTCCTTGGACCTCCCCCTACGAATGACGTTGTGTTTCCTCTCGCCCCTCTAGCCTTCACTTCTCAGTTACAGTACTAAGTGCATCGTTTCGCTGCCCGAGCAGAGTGTGTGACGTGTTACCTGACATCACACGTACACGCAGTTGGCTGCCCCTGTGTTAGGCAGTTTCTCAATTTTTATTTGTAGACTTCATATTTTTTCTGCCATTACTGATTTTATTTCCCGCGTATCCTGAACGACAACACCGGTTGAGAAATGTTGGGCTAAGTGGTACAAGTAAGTATAAACAGTTGCGCCATAGTCACTACATCATACCTCACACGTTTTGAGTCCCCAGGAGACTGAGTTCAATAAATAAAAATTGCCCGCAATTAATTGGATCTCAAACAATTTCGAGAGTTTTGAGTTGCAATCATCCTCGTTGGCCGGTCTACGTATGATGTGCCGATTCACGTATCTAACTTCACCCAGGGGAAATCATTCCGCTTATAAGAGAGGCTCAGTGAAGCCAGGGGGATGAAAGATTGAAAAGCTTCTGCCCCACCGGATATCGATCTCAAGACCTACGTCCGATAGTTTACCGCTTCGTCTGCAACAGTTCCATCAACCGGTATGAAAAGAGTCAGCGAGTCATATACAAAGCTCAATATACTAGAAGTGCTGCATTACATTATTTTCCATATCGAAATTTATGCGGGGAGCGAGAATTAAAAAAAAAAAAGCATTTGTTACAGAGTTAATACAACTCTAAGTAGGGGAAAAAATCCAAAGAAAAGCAGCTTGATTTGTTCTGGGTGATTTCCGACAAAATAGTAACGTTACAAAAATGTTGCAAAGTTTGGGCTGGGAAGACGTGGGAGAAAGGGGACGAGCTGCTCGATTAAGTGGTTTGTTCCGAGCTGTCAGTGGAGAGATGGCGTGGGAGGACATCAGTAGACGAATAAGTTTGAGTGGTGTCTTTAAAAGAAGGAGCCAGTATCCAGTATTCGGGAGATAGTAGGTTCGAACCCCACTGTCGGCAGCCCTGAAAATGGTTTTCCGTGGTTTCCAATTTTCACACCAGGCAAATGCTGGGGCTGTACCTTAAATTAAGGCCTCGGCCGCTTCCTTCCCACTCCTATCCCTTTCCTGTCGCATCATCGCTATGTCGGTGCGACGTAAAGTAACTAGCAAAAAAAAGTAATAATAATAATAATAATAAAAGTAGGAAAGATCACAATATGAAGATAAAGTTGGAATTCAAGAGGACAAATTGGGGCAAATATTCATTTATAGGAAGGTGAGTTAGGGATTGGAATAACTTACCATGGGAAATGTTCAATAATTTTCCAATTTCTTTGCGATCATTTAAGAAAAGGCTAGGAAAACAACATATAGGGAATCTACCACCAGGGCAACTGCCCTAAATGCAGATCAGTAGTGAATGATTTTGATTTATCCTGATTTTCTTTTACTGGCACGTTAAATAAGAGAAATATTCCGGCACTCAAGCGTTATTTAAGACCAACAGTGATGAAGGTGCGTCTATCGCTATTTCTTAATGGATGCAGAATGTCTGCACCTGTGTCGTGACTCAGGTCACGGAAAAATGTAGTTCTCATCCAACTACGCCACTACATGAACACCATGGAGCCCGTCAAGCATCAGCACAACAACAAACTCACTCCCTTTATTCATAAAGATCTATAGCATTCTAGTAATGTATTTGTGAGAATCGACAGGGTGAAATCATCACTGGAGAAGGCGTATGATGACCCATATCCAGTGTTCCAAAGGTCATCAAAATACTTTACCGTGATCATCAAGGGTAATAACGCCAACATTGCAATTGATCGCCTGAAGCCCGCCCACTTACTGACTAACGAAAGTGGACATCATCATCTGGAAGCACCAGATCCTCAGGAGACGAACTCCCATGTTAAACCAGCGGAGGACCACCAGCAACAGAAGACTACTCGTTTTGGGAGGACTTCTCGATATTTGGAAATTCTGAAGGGGGAGTGGTGTGGGGCCCACATGACAATATCATGGCATGACATCATGCACATTGTGCACTCCTTGGAGAGAAGAAATTGTGACGGAATGTTTTGATGTCTTTGGAGATTGTTGTTATGACTAGATAATCATTGATAGTGGCATTACACTATTAGAGTGTAAAATAATATTGTAGTACAAAATAAATAATAAGCGCCGCATTATACTAGTCCCCTACACTAGACTTTCTTATGCACTTGAAACGCATGCCTCCGCACATGAAACATGTTGCACTCTTGCAGTGCACTACAAAAATACGCAAGTTCCTATTCAAGTTTAAGGATGACATCACCGGCCCTAGCTTCTTTTTTCTTTTACCGGGCGAGTTGGGCGCGCAGCTATGAACTTGCATCCGGGAGATAGTGACATAGTGGGTTCGAACCCCACTGTCGGCAGCCCTGAAGATAGTTTCCCATTGCCACATCAGGAAAATGCTGGGGCTGTACCTCAATTAAGGCCACGGTCGCTTCCTTCCCACTCCTAGGTCTTTCCTATCCCATCATCGTCATAAGCCCTGACTGTGTCGGTGCGACGTAAATCAAATTGCAAATAAATAAATAAATAAATAAATAAATAAATAAATAAATAAATAAATAAATAAATAAATAAATAAATAAATAAATAAATATAGTTTAATGATCCATTCCATAATCATGCCGTGTCGACCCGACAGATCCAGGAAATGACAGCCGAGCCGTGTAGAGCCCTGGGTGAGCAGCGCATTGCACCCTTGCGAGACGGTTTGCACACGTGTGCTGCGCGCGCAAGTTTTGAAGAGTTCCCACTGCTGTAATGGTGCGGGGAGAGGAAATGAAGTTGACGTCACACCTGCCGAGTGTACAGCAGAAAATCTCACTCGAGACACTTCATATTTCTACTTAGCAATGGAAACAAAGCTGAAAATAAGAAAAATAGCCGTCGGAAAACAATTAAATCAAATATTATCATTATGGCTGTTTATTTCTGGCAAAACAAAGAAATAATAATAATAAGGTAACTGAGAAGGACCTACGAGAGTTCTAAATTACAGAAGAGATGCTTGTAGATGGATCCGCGAAGAAAATAAGCAAAGATAAAATAAACAGGTTTCAGGACAAGGTGAAGCCCAAACGACTATACAGAATTTCTGAAGAGAGGAAGGCAAGATATGAAAGGACAAACAAGTACTGGGAGGACAGGAAAACACAATTCAATAACCATTGATTGATCTATCGTACCCCAAAGTGTGTGAAACGGATAAAAATAATAATAATAATAATAATAATAATAATAATAATAATAATAATAATATAGAATACCTTACGTATAGGAACTTCTTCGCTAGTAACTGTACGAGTCATCTGAGGTCAAATCATCTTCAGATTCGGAAACATCACTCATATTGACAATCGGGTCATTAATGACTGCTTCTTCCAAAAATCAAAGTGTCTTGTCCACCCCAGACTTGAGCTCGGGACCACCACTCTTCCGAGGATCGAACCTGTGGTCAGGAACGTAGGAGGAATGGTGTCACTGAGACATGACGAGGTATTAAAGGGGAGAATATGTGTATATATTTATACCTATGTAATGGTAATGATACAAAAAATAGTATGAATAATATTAGAGGAGAGATTCAATGTAAAATGAGAATCATAACGTTTTGGAATATGAAAGAATATTGAGTATAGAAAGGCAGCATATTTGTGCATAAAAGAGGAGAAGGCTTGGTCGAACAGTGGTTAGTCACGTAGGCAGGGTACCGCACCCTCCCAAGTGCGTAGATTGTATTCCAGAAAGAACGAAGTCACGTTGAACGAGCGCGGGAGTTTTAGCCCTCTGATTGGCTGAACTCAGTTTCCACAGAGTGGAGAATTTCGATTCCTTTCTAGACGCTCGGGCGTGTTGAGGAGGCACACCCTAAACGGTGTCTCAGGATCAAATCTGCCGGGCAGTTGTAAGCCGAATCTCTATCAGTCAGCACTTAGAGATTGTCGCATAATAATAATAATAATAATAATAATAATAATAATAATAATAATAATAATAACGTTAAACTCCTCAAGTTGGGACTTAGAAGTAGACCACTGAGAGTCGACCACGCCAGGCCTTCGAAGTAGATATCATTTTGAGGTTCTGGAGACGCTTGTATATACTGTACATATCATCAACTATTGGTATTAAATGTGGTAAAGGGAAGCTGTAGATTTCAGATCTCTTCACGCGTAGCGAATCACCCAGGCCCATAGAATGAATCTCCCAAACCGCTCGGGGAGCAATCTGACTTAGCACTCTACGTCGTGAATAACCAGTGTCACGACAAAAGCAAACCAAACCCTATAGCGCAACAGCCTGGAAGGATCCTGGCCTACCACTGCTACTACTATGACAGAAGATCTATCTGGATGAGACGCACTAAAACTCTATCTTCTTAACCCTCTGGTCTTTGAATGTTAAAAGCTTAGCGTAAAATCGTGAAAAATCGTATATATATTCCAATATGGCAATCCACATCACATACGAGTGTTACGCTATTAGGCCCAGTTAAGAATTGCTGGTATATCTAAAACACTCCACATCACATACGAGTGTTACGCTATTAGGCCCAGTTAAGAATTGCTGGTATATCTAAAACACTGAGCTTATGTTGAACATTAAAGCTTGAAATTTTCTTCACCAAACGGAAACGAAAAATAATTCATGCAGTAGAGGGTTAAATGTCGAGACACCCATGAAAACAATCGCACATTTTAGTGACTGATTAAGGGGCACCAATATTGATTTCCTCCCCTCCCTCTTGTAGCGTGCTGCGATATTCACAATAGATTAATACGTGGTGATTTTCTTTAGGAGGAATTCTGGAATCTTTCCGATATCCAAAAACAGCCTTTGCCATTTCAGTATCAGTCTAACACAGTCAGCAATAAATGGCTTCCAGGAATATCGATACTCAGTCTGTGCACCAAGCAAGCAATATAGACAGTGTCACGGATGATGATGATGATGAAATGAAATGGTGTATGGCTTTTAGTGCCGTGAGTGTCCGAGGACAAGTTCGGCTCGCCAGATGCAGGTCTTCTGATTTGACCCCCGTAGGCGACCTGCGCGTCGTGATGAGACGACACATACACCCAGCCTCCGTGTCAGCGAAATTAACCAATTATGGTTAAAATTCCCGACCCTGCCGGGAATCGAACCCGGGACCCCTGTGGCCAAAGGCCAGCACGCTAACCATTTAGCCATGGAGCCGGACTATTAAAATATTAAAAGTTAGGGATAATCAGCAACATTACGACCCGTAATGATGCCACTCGTAAGATCTCGGCCAGGTCTCATCAATAGAAATGATCCGCCGAAGAAAGGGCTCTCACTGATGATGATGATGATGATGATGATGAAGCCGTTCGTCCAGCCTGCTGGGATAGCGATAATGTCGATTCTACTCGTTTCTCCATGAACTACCAATTAGTGCACCTCTTCCTCCATACGATATTAATTTCTTCCTTCGCAGGGCAGAGGAAATTATAGATCTTTTGAAGCCGGATGTTCCTCGGTAGATTTCCACATAAACTACAGTGCAAAATTCCAAGCAAATACCTTTAAAACGTTTAAAAATATGATCAAAACAATGTGTAAAAATATTAAAAGTTAGGGATAATCAGCAACATTACGACCCGTAATGATGTCACTCGTAAGATCTCGGCCAGGTCTCATCAATAGAAATGATCCGCCGAAGAAAGGGCTCTCACTGACGCCCATAGCACTGAAAGTATTTATTTTCTAGGTGCATAGCATACATACAGGGTTCTAAGTTTAGAGGTTCTCGATGTAAGCACATGCTCCCAGCGACGCGGAGGCCTTTCGATGCCGTCGGCAATGCACATCTCTGGTCCGTGCGAAGAGAGCGATCGATTGGCTGCGGAACGTCTTCAACTGTATAGAAGCGAATCCCACGCCGTGGTTCTTCACCTTAGGGATTAGGTCGAAGTGCAGGAAGTATGAGGGCTGGTAGAGCACTTCCCAGCTCCAGCGACAGAACATATTACTCACCGCTCCTGCTGCATGCGCCTTTGCAGTATCGTGCAGAACGATAGGTGGTGAGTAATGTTACGGGGTTACCCGTGGACCAGCAGAGGTGAAAGAAGGTGCCGGGAGGGGGGGGAATGGGTCTAACTACTAACTCAAAGTTAATTTAAAACTTTAACAAAGATTATATTTTTTAAATTTCAACAATCAACAACCAAATTTTAACAACTTTTCACTTAGTGAGATGACAATGATATATCAGGTACCATGACAAGATTTAGACCAAGCAAGAAAACCCAAACTTTAGTGACTGATTACAGTGATTAGTAACCAGGGCTTCCAGCCCCTCGCTTTACATTACCTGAGCTCTCCGCTCAACTCTATAAAAGATTACAATTTTACACAAAGGGCAGAAATCCCCTAATACCTGGAGCACTTGCTCCCAAAATTGCAATATCAGGCCTCCCAGAGGCAATTTTACAACACTTGAAAAAGAGCTCACGCGCTCTCAGTTCTCAAGCCTATTCCAGGCAACACAATATGAATATCTAATAATCACTGGCCTTACAAAGCACTATTTACAAATAGCCATCTTATTACACAGAGGTATCTAGTACCCAACCTACGGGGCCTTAGTGAAAAAAACAGGTTCAAGAAACGGCCCGAGTACAACTGGAATGGAGTCAAAGATTGAGCTCCCCCCCCCCCAAAAAAAAATTTAAAACCTATAGTGCACTTGGCCAACAAAACAGGGGCTAATCCCAAACTACTGAGGTAGCGCGCATGGAGATAACTTCAATACATTGCAGAAACAAATGCGGTACCTCAAACCAAGATGAAGGGGAACTCGAGAGGGTATATCACTCTCTATCCCCGGATTACAGTTAAAGATTTATGAAATTTTACATGAGCCGAATGGAGAATTACATTTTAAGGAAGGCGCTTACAAAGTTAAAGTTTCGAACCTTTCCCCCCGGTTAAACTGCGGAGCTAGCAAAAGTGAAGATGTTAAGTGGCCATACCTTGTCGGAGTACAGTTGCCTGATGAAAAGAGGCGCCTCCCGACTCCTGCTTGACACACACACACACACACACACACACTTAGTTAGATGTTGATCTAATGGCCAAGAGACGTGAAAATCCGCAGTTTATAAACCCTCGGGGAAAGTTCGAGACCTTTCATGAATAATCAAGCCACACCCTCTCAATTTTATTGGACGATTCAAAATTTACACTCAAAGTCGAAGAAGAGATCCAGGATTGGTTGGAAATTAATTACAAAATTTAGGGATTGGCTGGATTCAAAGCTGGCGGAAAGAAAAGGTAAATATTGCCAACCCAAAAACAAATGAACATCAATTAGTAAAAAAAACTTATGAATACAAAACTTCTTCAAAAAAGTTCTTTCACTTCGCACCAGGGTGCATGATCATAGTTTTCTAGCAGTGACATCTATGAGAGAATGTCCAAACTTCTTGATGAGCGGAAAACAAAACAAGTTGAAATTCACACAGTACTGGAAATTTCACAATAACAAAATTTTAGTGGTGCCATCTTCAGAGAAAATTTATAAGTTGGTCCAGATTCAAGTTCACTGTTTCTCCTGTAGAGGAGTTCTTTAAGGCGCAAGTTTTAAATGTGCGGCGTAGAGGTGTACCTCCCGGTACAAGTATTATATGAAGTTTTCGGCACAGCTCGCAGAATGTTTTGCAGAAACGAACAGTAGTACGCCGCATTAACGGTCTGCCTTATAATAACACCATCCCAATCGCAGGTAAGAATCACCATAACTTTCATGTTGGTTGGGGCCTCCCGAACTGTTGTTCTTTGCGGTGACCCGTATAATACCACTAGGTCGACTGGCATTCCGCCTTTGGTTCATAAGATCTGGTCCAGGTCTCAACAATAGTACTGAAATGGCGTATGGCTTTTTAGTACCGGGAGTGTCCGAGGACATGTTAGGCTCGCCAGATGCAGGTCTTTTGATTTGACTGCCGTAGGCGACCTGCACGTCGTGATGAGGATGCAAATTATGATAAAGACGGCACATACACCCAGCCCCCATGCCAGCGGAATTAACCAATTATGGTTAAAATTCCAGACCCTGCCGGGAATCGAACCCGGGACCCCTGTGATCAAAGGCCAGCACGCTAACCATTTAGCCATGGAATCGGACAACAATAGTAATGATCAGCCGTAACAAGGCTCTCCTTGGCGTTCATAGCGCTGCAAGTGAATACAAGCAGCGTCATATCGTAGCCATGACTGCATTTATGTTAAATCATGTGGAACCCATCTTGAGCCAATATCTCTCATTCCCAGCTGGTCCTTCAGGATGTGAAGCACAGTCCAAGAAACCAGCCCGGTATCTTCGGCTAACTTACGAAAAGTCGGAGTTCCGATCCATGTCCACTAACGCGGACACAGTCTGCACATCGTCATCACCTACTGGTGGATGACCAGTTCGAGGCATGCCTGACACATTTTAGCGTCCTTCTCTGAAGGCTCTTAGCTCTTATCCACCTTCGGTAAGGTAATGCAGATGCACCGCACGCCTCTTGCATTCCTCTGTGATTGTCGTTGCGACCTCTAGCACATTAAGTTTTTATCCAGCTCCTCTGCTGTTTCTTCGAAAACATTGCGACTGTATTACGTGACCGCTCGTTCACAACTGTTTTGTTTCTGTTACCACTGCACAAGCGTATGGAGGGGGAAGCTCGAAGGGAGGGTAAGTATTTAACCCATGTAGTATAAACGATGTTGTCTGGTTCCGTTTCACGACAGCGCTAGAGCACTGTTGCCATTATTTAAAAATCAACCTATGTACAGACAGAGTGGCTGGGAAGACTTGGGAGAAAGGAGACGAGCTGCTCGACTAAGTGGTATGTTCCGAGCTGACAGTGGAGAGATGGCGTGGGAGGGCGTCAGTAGACAATACGTTTGAGTGGTGCCTTTAAAAGTAGGAAAGATCACAATATGAAGATAAAGTTGGAATTCAAGAGGACAAATTGGGGCAAATATTCGTTTATAGGAAGGGGGGTTAGGGATTGGAATAACATGCCAAGGGTGATGTTCAATGGATTTCCATTTTCTTTGCAATCATTTAAGAAAAGACTAGGAAAACAACAGATAGGGAATCTGCCACCTGGGCGACTGCTCTAAATTCAGAT
Organism: Anabrus simplex; assembly: GCF_040414725.1. Lineage (NCBI taxonomy): Eukaryota > Metazoa > Arthropoda > Insecta > Orthoptera > Tettigoniidae > Anabrus > Anabrus simplex. The sequence goes on along the minus strand of NC_090268.1, from coordinate 298,097,124 downwards.
CAGTAGTGATTGATTTGAAATGAAATGTCGTATGGCTTTTAGTGCCGGGATATCCCAGGTCGGGTTCGGCTTGCCAGGTGCAGGTCTTTTTATTTGACTCCCGTAGGCGAGCTGCGCGTCGTGATGGGGTTGAAATGATGATGACAACACATACACCCAGCCCCAGTGCCATTAGAATTAACCAATTAAGGTTAAAATCCCCGACCCGGCCGGGAATCGAACCCGGGACCCTCTGAACCGAAGGTCAGTACGCTGACCGTTCAGCCCACGAGTCGGACGATTGATTTGATTGCTTGATTGAGTGGGATGCAACACATGACAGACTACGTGTACATTTATCAACATATAAGCTCACCCAACAAAAGATTAGTCAGCCTAGTGCGCACGCACAGGTGGATCGTTAAGCCTGTCCAGAAGGCGCAGTGAACGAGTCCCGCGCTCAACCGCACGACCACTGTCCTTACGTGAGTATACGGCATTAGCGATCAGTGAAACATTGATGTTTCAAGCGAACAGTGTACGTCAACAAGGGTAGATGAAAGCATGTGACAGAGTGGCAGAATTGGGCAATCATGTTTAGCCTTGCCCATGGCCATACAGTGCAAGAAGTTGCTGGATTTGTCGTCGTGTGCTACACGTGGCCGCGAAACACGACGTCAAAACTGTGGTCGGAAGAAAAGATCCTGATTGAGAGAGACCGGAGACGCGTTTCACGGCTTGTGAATCAAAATCGCTTCCAAACCCGACAGGAATTGCTGCAGTCACTGTATGATGTTTGGGACATCACTGCATGTTTTTAATTATTGAACTATATATTTTTTTTTTTGCTATGGGCTTTACGTCGCACCGACACAGATAGGTCTTATGGCGACGATGGGATAGGAAAGGCCTAGGAGTTGGAAGGAAGCGGCCGTGGCCTTAATTAAGGTACAGCCCCAGCATTTGCCTGGTGTGAAAATGGGAAACCACGGAAAACCATTTTCAGGGCTGCCGACAGTGGGATTCGAACCTACTATCTCCCGGATGCAAGCTTCACAGCCGCGCGCCTCTACGCGCACGGCCAACTCGCCCGGTAAACTATATATTTAATTGATAAGATGTATATATTTAATCACTGATAGGTCATGTTTAAATTAATATATATATATATATATAGGGTTTTTATCATCCATTTCAATCATCATTTCATTTCTTTGTATCGCGGCTATAACGTATTCTGAACGAACAAATTATTGGGTAAAGTATTTCAACATCACGCATATTTATAACTTGCAGTAAATTTTCCAATAGCCGTTGTGAGGTGACCAGAGTCAGCAGGCTAATTTCAGCCCAGTTCCAGGAAAAGTTTTTTTTTTTTGCTAGGGGCTTTACGTCGCACCGACACAGATAGGTCTTATGGCGACGATGGGATAGGTAAGGCCGAGGAGTTGGAAGGAAGCGGCCGTGGCCTTAATTAAGGTACAGCCCCAGCATTTGCCTGGTGTGAAAATGGGAAACCACGGAAAACCATTTTCAGGGCTGCCGATAGTGGGATTCGAACCTACTATCTCCCGGATGCAAGCTCACAGCCGCGCGCCTCTACGCGCACGGCCAACTCGCCCGGTGATCCAGGAAAAGTACGTCATCGAGGTTACGAGAGATATTACCCTCTCCACCTCATGAAGAGACAGTTGATACATTATTTACACCCACTTTTCAAACTCAGCTTCGGGACAATTTATTTCAGCGGGAAAGTTCAGCCTATGTGGATGAACGTAATGAAGCAACGTGATGGATCCACAGCAATACATTGGAGAAGGGATGAGACCTCGAATCTTATTGGGCCATGTGATATGGCTGATGGAAGGAGACTTTTGAGCCGATATATACCACCGACAAGGGCTGGAGAGGAGATTCGGACATTCGGACATTCTCTTTCAGATTCTCATTTAGATTCTTATTCATACTCTTACTACGATTCGACGTCTACACATCTGAGAAGATTTTAACTTAGTTCACTTCGCATCTGAGTATATTCTACTCAAAAGTTACTCTCATTGGGACTTGTTATCTCAATGACGAGAGGTAGTCAACGGGAGACCGGCTTTGACTAGTATAGGGCAGGAGAGCTATTATTATGAATTTAGCTACGCTACTGTTCCGTAATACGGAAGAATACGAATGTATTCTCTCCATGAACATAACCCATGGTGGTTTTGCACTTAAAATTAGGACTCATTACGACTTTATGTAAGGAGTACAGTAGGAAGTGTTAAGGACAGGAAATGTAGAAGTAGGACTGGAATCCAACAACAGAGAAGGCAGCCGGTACGAGATCCACATATCATCAGCTTCAAGACAACAGAGTCTACATATGGTGAGCTTATGGCATAAGTTACTGCAAGTCTTCGCGCAACAGTTCATTTTTAAAATTAATTTCATTCAATTTTTCTTTTGCTTCCGTAAGTTCAAGATATCGTTAAAACGCCGTTACGTCACGTTTTTCATCTTAATAAATAACTGTTTTAATTTGTATTTTATGAAATGATTATTAATGATCCTTAAATTCCAAGTTAGTGTACTTAATGATTTGTGTTCCGTTCACCTCACCCCTGGGAGTTTTTTGAGTCTCATTACGCATTATTATTATTATGATTATTATGATTATTATTAATTATCTACTATTGTTTTCAAGCCTTAAGCTTGAAGACTGGCGCCCTTGGGATACTGTTTCTGGAGAAACAATGACATATCATTTATTTATTTTAATATTAAAGTGACCCACCACGTTATAAATTTGTCGTACATCTGTGGGCCAAGTGGGTACGTCACAACTGAATGAATTTCCATCCCAAGTTGATAAAGAGAGAACATTGCGACGGGAACTGCATGCAACGAACATTTAGAGTCGGTCACCTCGCAGGAGGCCATTGTTTACACAGCCCATAAAGCTGCACGTCTTCAATGGGCTAGAAATCATCGAACGTGGACAGCAGCTGATTGGCGGAACGTAATGTGGTCTGACAAATCACGTTTTCGTCTGTATTCCAATGACGCACGTTGTCTAGTGCACCGAAGGCCAAATGAAGCATTTCATCCTGGATGTGTGTAAGGTCAAGTTCAAGCTGGAGCTGGGTCTGTGATGTTTTAAGGGTGCTTTTCGTTATCATGTATTGGGCCCGCTCACTGAGGCGACCACTAACATGAACCAGCATGTATCTTTAAACATTCTAGATGATCAGGTGTTGCTTTTCAGTCAACATCTGCATGAGTATACTATTGATAACCCCGATTTTTCAAGATGACAATAGCAAAGTTCATCGGGATGGACGCATATGTGACTGGTTTCATGAACACTCCCCCATCCTATTACATCTCGACTGGGCTGCAAAAAATCATCTGAGTTCAACCCCATTCAAAGTCTGTGAGATATGTTGGAATAGCGGGTACAACGCCGACATCAGCATCCCCGCAATTGGATGAATCAAATCCTCAGCGAATGGCTTCATCTGGATGCGACGTACCTGCACAACCTTGTGGACTCTCTTCCTGACCGAATCCAGGAGGTAATCAAGTCCAGAGGCGGAGTTACACCGTATTAACTGATGCTTGTAATGATTTCTCCAGGGATCTAATGTTAAAAACTTCATATTTAGTCCGTATTGAAAGGAGATTAACACACATCAGAAGAGAGTATAAATGATCCAGCTTACATCAATACAAATTTTTATTAGGGACCGGTTTCGATGTCTTTGGACATTATCCTCAGCCATAACAGGTTAAATGAACAAAGATCTTACAATACAGAATGAAGAAAACCTACAACCTGTTTTCCAATCTTAGACCGGGTCAGGAATGTAACGAATGAAGCATATATAAGGCTAGTATTACAACGGGGTCGCCACTCCCAAGGTGATTATTAATGACTGATAGATGCAATGAAATGATAATGGAGAGTGTTGCTGGAATGAAAGACGACAGGGAAAACCGTAGTACCCGGAGAAAAACATGTCCCGCCTCCGCTTTGCCCAGCACAAATTTCACATGGAGTGACCGGGATTTGAACCACGGCATCCAGCGGTGAGAGGCAGACGCGCTGCCGTCTGAACCACGGAGGCTCACTTACAATACAGAATATAAACCATTAATAATGAGATAATATAAAATGGGAAAAATATACAACATGATGCTCAAGAATCATTTTTACGAAATGTACAAGTTAAAACTTGATGACCGGGCGAGTTGGCCGTGCGCGTAGAGGCGCGCGGCTGTTAGCTTGCATCCGGGAGATAGTAGGTTCGAATCCCACTATCGGCAGCCCTGAAGATGGTTTTCCGTGGTTTCCCATTTTCACACCAGGCAAATGCTGGGGCTGTACCTTAATTAAGGCCACGGCCGCTTCCTTCCAACTCCTAGGCCTTTCCTATCCAATCGTCGCCATAAGACCTATCTGTGTCGGTGCGACGTAAAGCCCCTAGCAAAAAAAAAAAAAAAAAAAAAAAAACTTGATGGTCAGACAATAAAATAGAAATGAAAATGTTATCACTAGTTTAAAAAGTCTTTGCCATTATGTGATGTCTAAAAGTTTTTAAGCGTGGCAGGGATAACTAATGTTTTGTCCGGTGAGTTTATTTTGATAATTCCCCGTTTTCGCCAGATTAAAGAAGAAAAAACAAAAACAAACCGACAAATGTAAGGTGTATCTCATTTCTGAAAGGAGCAGAGAGCACGCAGCTTAACCAAGAATTAAATCTAACATCAGATGTGAAATACATTTAAAAACACGTATTGTATCAAGAGATTGGAAATAAAGCGATAGGAATTAATCGTGACAAATCGACAATTTTGTTTCGAATGAATTAACTCGAAATGCCTACTTCACTAATCGCTTGACTTTTAAAAATTAACCTTCGCCTTAGATCGAGATCAGGTTCATCTGTGTCAGGATGGATTGAAACGTATCAAGCATATGTTTCGGTCGTTCTGATGATCTCTACACTCACACAGCAGTCAGAATAGTATTTTTTGCTTTTAACGAAAAGAAGTCTTATGCAAAACCTCCCCCCGAAGGAAGAGCAGACGGTTCCTTGGGGACAAAAGTATATTTCAACATTCATTCTCTTTCAAGCGAGTTTAAATCAGATTTCTCCATTTTGTTTCCTACAATTTAATGAGTACAAGGTGAACCAAAGAAGAGCTGAACGAACTCCAAGAAACTCTTGTCTTCAAGACAAGGCTGAACCCAATTAGCAAAAAAGTAAAACGGATATCTTTCACTCTGTTACCAGCAATCGTCCTTTTTTTGTCTACCAATGCTTCACCCGTAATCTTCTTGCTAAGTTATTAACTGTGCTAGAGACAGCGCTCACATTTTCCCTTCACAATATCTGCATATAACCAAGAACGGTTACTGATTTTATCGAGTAAGTACTTAAATTTTCGTTCTAGCTCAGAAGCCAAAAGTTAAATACAAGGGAAAAGAGAGAATTTCGTAAAAACTAGCTGGCATCGGGGTGTGTATGTTCAGTTCTCAGCCCAAAGGCTGACTGGATCCTCAACAGCTTCACCATTAACTGTCATAGAAGAGGCGTATCAGGGAAATAAGGAGTGAGGTACTTTCCCGTTGCTTTCCTCACTGAGCCAGAAGTTGCTATTGCATATCAATTTTCCAAGCCCACTGAAAAGCATGCACCAACCGACCCTATGAGCAACATTTTCACACCATTCATAGCATGGACGGGCTGCATAAGGAATGGCATTACTAGCATCGCTCATACCTCAGTCACTTTCATATTGTCAAAGCCAAGGATAAGACTGAGACAGATCAATAAAAGTAACAAAATTGCTCTAGCCCATACCAGAGGACACTGTGCACGGTAAACACTAGGTCTCGCCAGCATTATTACAGTCGCAGGTCTCTAGTTCTCAGAGTTCAACGGTACAGAAAACAGTTAATAATAATAATGTTATTTGTTTTACGTCCCACTAACTACTTTTTAAGGTCTTCGGAGACGCCGAGGTGCCGGAATTTAGTCCCACAGGAGTTCTTTTACGTGCCAGTAAATCTACCGACACGGGGCTGTCGTATTTGAGCACCTTCAAATACCACCGGACTGAGCCAAGAAAACAGTTAAATGGGAGTAATGGCGTATTAAGTTCATTATCACCAGTGTCTACTAAACTTAGCGACCAATTCTGGAAAGATTTCTAGCTTGCTTCTTTCCTTATCGCTTAGTTTTTCATTCTCATCTTCTAACTTGGGAAGATTATTTATGGGGGCCTTCATCACTGATGGCTCATTCAAGTCTCAGTTTACGTCGCACTGACTACTATGGTCGTCTACGACAAGTCGCGTGCATGTGCTCATCCCAAGTCTCAAGGCCCGACAATAAACACCTGTTCCGGCCACGGTACCTCTTGTGATCTGAGGTGCTGTCGTAAATTTTCAAAGTGGCAGTGCAACTGTGCCTTAGCTACACATTTGCGGTATGTATTGCATATTGAACACTTTGATAATGCGTCAGACACAGATACTAAGTGAGATCTTACAGGGACGATGGGGTAGGACAGGGTTAAGACTGGGAAGAAAACGACTGGGGCCTTAATTAAAGTACAGCTATAGCATTTACCAGGTGTGAAAATGGGAAACCACGGAAAACCATTTTCAGGGCTGCTGACAGTGGGGTTCGAACTCTCTATATCACGAATGCAGGCTCACAGCTATGTGACATAAACCTCGTAGCGAACTCGCTCGTTAAGTAAATAAATAAGAATAAACAAATACCTAACAGAGCACATATGCTTGACTCGCTGGACACACAGATTACACACGAAAGAGGAAGGAATGATACTCAATACCTTACAGTTCGATCAATAGCCCCGTAGTCTTGGATGTACGAGGAGCCATAACCTGTGTTACAGGAGTAAGTAAGTAGTTGCTGTATTGCCAGATTCAGCTAGGGAAATCATCGTATCCCATGAAGCCCTGCATTTGACCAAATAAGGTCCCGTAAGGAAGATAAAGAGTAGAAGCCTGACACGAGTACACGAAAACAATGGCCGAGACCTCGCATTCGCCATTTCATGCTCAGAAGCGTGAGCATCTGTGGGAAAATTCTTCAAATCAAACAGGAATAATACCCCATGCAAAAATGTCCGTAATTGTGAGACAGACTTGTGAAACTCATGAAATCCTCTTCCCTGTCTACTAATATGCAATCCATCGCCGGCAGTAGTTTTATTAACAATAAGTATTCTCAAATAATAATGAAATAGGCCTAAGAATATATCTGTCCACGTTCGCAGACAACAAAAACCTAGGAAACTGTACGGAGGTTTGAGATTAGAATTCCTGCAATGATAGTGATTACCTTCTGAGTTTTATTAAACTCAACTCCATAAAAATATTACACAGCATCCTTCTCACTTTCTCTTTTTACTTTTTATTTATTTAACCTGGCTTCTCAGGCAGTTAGCTATTCTACAGCCCGTTCCATTCTTCATAAGGTAGGTAGGTAAGGGTTATTCTGCCCGAAGGCAGGTCCGAACCTCCGCACAGGTGTTCCTGAGCCGGAGTTTACGTGCGGTAGGGTGGCCAGTTCCTTTCCGCTCCTCCATTCCCTTACCCCCCACCAACAGCGCGTGGCAACCCATCCTGCTCCTGACCACGCCCAATGTTGCTTAACTTCGGAGATCTCACGGGATCCGGTGTTTCAACACGGCTACGGCCGTTGGCATTCTTCATAACAAAACCTTTTGTTTCTTCTCCGCTTTATTATATAACGTTGTACATGTTCACGTGTTACATGATCAATATCTCGGTCTTGCTCTTTCTGACGTCCTGAAACATTCCAGTCCATTCACTATCTGGAAATAGGTCATCACCATCACCATCACCATCATTATCATCATCATCATCATCATCATCATCATCATCATCATCTCACATATTGTAAATTTGTGAACTGCATTCTTGATAGTACTACTGGCGACAACAGTAATTTTTCAGACATCATTCACTGGTGTTCGCATTCATCGCGAAATTATTATGTTGGTACAAGTAAGTGGAAGCAATGCCAGGACTCAGCTACGGGCCCCGTGGCCTCCAACACACGCTCCCGAGTTACGGGCCCCTGGATCCCCTTTTAGTCACCTCTTACGACAGGCAACAGATACCATTGGGGTTATTCTACCGCCCCCACCCACAGGGGGATATGTTAGTTTAAGTGGCAAATTTTAAGTTTAATGGCTGCGCGAATATATTTTTTTTTTTTTGCTACTTGCTTTACGTCGCACCGACTCAGATAGGTCTTATGGCGACGATGGGACAGGAAATGGCTAGGAGTGGGAAGGAATCGGCCGTGGCCTTAATTAAGGTACAGCCCCAGCATTTGCCTGGTGTGAAAATGGGAAACCACGGAAAACCATTTTCAGGGCTGCCGATAGTGGGGTTCGAACCTACTATCTCCCGAATACTGGATACTGGCCGCAATTAAGCGACTGCAGCTATCGAGCTCGGTGCGCGAATATACGTTAGTTAGTCATGTACACTGATATTTATAACTTAATAATTCACTATATTTGTAGTTAAATCTAACCTTTTCACGTCAACAGTTCTATGCTGCACGCACGGATGGCTGCTTTAGCCCGTTCGGTATTACACTAACGCCTGTTTCGCTTTGTGACTCTCCTTTCCGGAAGGCCCAATTATTTTCAATGTTATCGGTAGATCTTTACGTATTGCTCTGACGTTTCGCGTGATATTTTGGATGGTATTCTCCCATTTATTAATTATTTTTCACAATTCGCTGTTATAATTAACATTTCTTGGCACCTCACTTCTACGCTCAGACTTCAGCCAGTACGAGCTTTAACCTTCGCTTTAAGTCACGGTACAGCCTCAGTCACGTTGACATTCAAGATAATGCTCAGCTGCTTAGCTGACTGGTGCAGTTAAGGACATGTTAACCAGCCACCAACTGTCCATCAGCCAGATCATCGCTTAAGGTCACCAGATCTGCGGTCAAGTCTTCGACGCTCGAACTTGGACCTCTACAACTTCATACGTCAAAATGTAAACATCTTTTTGCTGGTGCTCGGAGTTAAATACTTTTAAAAAAGGCAGCAAACCAGGCGAGTTGGCCGTGCGGTTAGAGGCGCGCATGTGAGCTTGCATCCGGAAGATAATGCGTTTGAAAATCACTGTCGGCAGCCCTTAAGGTGGTTTTCCATGGTTTCCCAGGTTTACACCGGGCAAATGCTGGGGCAGTACCTTAATTAAGACCACGACCGCTTCCTTCCCACTCTTAGGCATTTCCTATTCCATCGTCGCCATAAGACCTATCTGTGTCGGTGCGACGTGAAGCAACTTCTTAAAAGACAGTAATAACTCGAACTTTCAGATACTTTCTTTAACTTCAGTGTAACTAAATTATTTTTCAAACCATCCATCTACAACAACGTCCTTAACAAACATTTAATCTAATCTTACTTAGCTGGACTTTCCGCGTCAACTTTTACCTTAAATTTTGCTGACTAGTGAACTGTGCTTCCTAGCTCGTATCAACTTAAATCAAGGTTGACGATTCTTCATAATTCTACAGTTTATGGGGACTTCGTCTCCTCTTTAAGTTAACTTTCTCCTTTGTGTCACGCTCTTTGCTTACCAACTTAATCTAAAGTTACTATCGAGGTACACAGTTAAAAAAAATTAGGGAAACATGTTTTTGAACGTATGCCATCCTCCAGAAAACAATACCTCACACCCAGGTGTATTGCCAACTAAACCTTTATTCTTTACCGTTGAAGTATACAAAAGAACATCGATGGATTCGCGTTCATTTTCAGAATACAAACGAAAATGTCCAAATAGGGGCGAAAACAAAGCGATAACAGTCCTCTAGGGTGGATTTTTATCACAGCTGAAGAGCTTCAGTATGGTGCTGTCCTCCACGAGCATTTATCACAGCTTGGCACCTACGTTTCATGCTCCGTATAAGTCGACGGAGGTCAAGTTGCGGTATCAGGTCCCATTCTTCAATGAGAGCCTATTCGAGGTCTTGGAGTGTCTGTGTGGAACAGGGCGCACACGAACACTTCTGTCAAGCCTATCCCACACATGCTCGATGGGATTAAGCTCGGGACTCACTGCTGGCCATTCCGTCTCTTGAATGTCCAGTTCTCGCAAGATAGCTCTGGTGATGTGTGCTACATGAGCACTGTCATTGTCGTGCATGAGTACGAATCGTTGCCTACGTTATAATACAAGGCCTGGAAATAGAGCCCGTAAAACGCTATGGAAGTGGTCACACTGAAATTCAATGCCGGGCCGCCAGGATCGCTTTCTTGCCCCCTGTCTACCAAGTTCGCGCCTTAAAAGTGTTTATTAACTGAGTTGGTTTGAGTGTATTAGGTTTCGTCTGATGTTAAGCATTCGCAGTTCCAGTCAAGGTTTATTCACGAGAAATTAAAGGTAAAGGAATTTCGTTTAACAAGTTTCCAGTGAATGTTCAATGATCGAAACATTATACAGAGGAAGTATTAAGCATGAGATACGACTTCAAGCTGATAAAATTAGGCCTCTGTTCCTAAGTTTTGATCCGAGTTACGTCATAAGAATCGGGCGATGCCAAAATTTGTCACTGTACTTTTTGTAAACAATGCTACCTTGACCGGCGACCATTTGAGAGGCCTCTTCAAACTCAGAAATCATAAATTAGGAAACCAACCACGAAAATAATGTTTACCCAACTAATTTGGAGAAAATGAATGTAGCAAGAGCTAAAAATATTGTATTTTCCCCTGAAAAAACCTCTGGTTTGAAAAGTATGGAGGTGGTTTGTCCCGAGATCATTAAATACAGTTTAAAATAAACCATTTGTTTTATGGAGCATTTTATGGAATTGTTCGATGCGCATGACGTCTACAACACCTCACATGGGACATATTCCAGGAATGAGAACAAACGAGCATCTTTTGTACTGAAGATAAACGCCTCAGTTGGTGAATTAATGATTTCTTGTCATATATTAAGAAAATTCAAATGCATTCAGAGAAAGTAAGAAAAGATTCATGAGACATAGATCTTGACTACTCAATCCACTGTGGCCTGCGTAAAATACTTCATAAGTTTACATTTGCATTATGCATTGACGAGGAACCTAACAAGCGATGACATCGAGCTCTTCTTCAGCTACCCAAGACGCCAAGCGGAATACAATGAGATTATGGTTCGTGCGGCAAACGAACAAGCAGACTGTAAAGGCTGTATAGAACATACCTCTTCTCCAGTTATTCAAAGTCCAACATTGTGTCTTATTCGTTTTCAAGATCGAGGAGCCCTCAGATACCGAAAATCTTCGTCTGTGGGACTTCTGCAGTGAACGACGGAATTTGTCAGCACCGCTAAGCAGTAACTGTCCCGAAGAGAGTTACTAAAAGGTGTACGTTTTTCCGAAAGACATGTTCAACAGTGAAATTAAGTGTAGAAAGTGTAAAGACGACAAACCACCTCTTTTTCTACTATGAAAATTTCTGAGACCTCTATGAGACAACATTGCTTCCAGCCACTCAAGTAGAAGAGAGAAAGTTTTGAAACTTGATAAGAAAAGGAAAGTTTTGAAACTTCAATGGCATATCCAAGCGGATGCAGCGCCGATCTATAAATAAAGTACTATCAATACTCGCAAAAACATTCAGTTCTTTTTATTTAGCATATAATTTACTTTTTGACATAACGGCCAAGCGAACACAAGGGGGCAAGAACGCGATCCTAGCGGCTGAATGGTGAACTAGGATGCCACCCGTTTCCATGAGTTCATTTCAAGTCCTTGTATTATAGCGTAGGCAACGGTACGAATTCAGGCCAACACCGTATGCAACAACCAACACATGCTGTAACAGTATCTGATCGATGTACCCGGCAGCGGTAATATTACCACGGACGACGACAAGATCCGTACGGCCATCAATACTGATGCCACCCAACACCAACAGAGAACTTTGTCCGAATCGGTAGCCTTCCTGGACAACATTTGGCATGTACAGATCACCACGGCGTCTCCATACACGTTGACGTCCATCACGCTGTGTCAGGGGAAATCTGGACTCGTCTGTGAACAACACAGGTGTCCATTGGCGAAGTTGCCAGTTGACGTGGGGTACGAGCAAATAGAAGGCGAGTTGCGCGATGTTGCTGCGTTAAACGGGGCACTTGAACAGGACGTCTGGGTAGTAAGGACACTTTTTCTTAACTTGTTCCTTACTCTCTGGTCAGACACCGTGACTCCAGTGACCCTCCTGAGGTCTTGTGCAGTTCTCTGGCAGTTGCTGAACGACGCAGCAACGCACAGATGGTCAGATATCGGTCATCCTGTGGGGTTGACATGCGCCCACGACCTTGTACGACCCTCCTTGTGAACTGGGCTGTCTCACTGTAGCGATTCCAGAAGCGTTGAATAACTGACGGTGAGACACTGAGATCCACAGCAACACGACGAAAAGTCTATCCTTCCTGGATCAAAGTGACGGCCTTTGTGACTTGAACCTCGTTAAGATGTCTCATGGTAGGTGCTGGTTTACGTACAACGTACTCAAATGAACGCGGTAGTCTGTGTACCTCACAACGACACACGGACGCACCGCTATTCGCTTTGTTTGAGAGATAACCTGACAGTTTAATGCATGGCTACGCGTACAGATGGAGTATAACTTCGATTTGACATACCATGAGTAGAGTCCTGCGCGGATATACAAAATAATATCCGCACCCGCTCTGCATTCGTACTTCCTTCATCCGGACTCGCATCCGCATCCGCAAAAAGGTAATCCGCGGATAATTTAAATATTTAACTACAGTATATCACACACAAGGTACTGAAACGGATAGATCTGCTAACATTATGCAATAGGCCTGACACCCGGCACCAGAACCCCTACAATCACAGGTTTATGAGGGATTTTCTCTTGCAACAACTACCGACGTATTGGACTTTGTTCTTTCCTTCCATTAATTGCCGGCAGGAGCCAGTTAGGCTTAGGTCAGATTTTCTGCGTTATGGTTTCAAGGCTCTTTATATATATCACTATTCTCCTATACCAATGTCTAGGGTCGCCTAACCACAAGCAAAAACAAGAGTATAGCTGAGTGAAAATCAATAAACTTCATTATTTAGAAATTATCATCAAAAACTATCCGCACTGCCATACAGTTTGTATCCGCCAAGACACTAAGTTCAGGGCTCTAACCATGAGTAGCTAAGGTCTTAAGGTATGCTGTACGGCCATTTGAACCCATCTACCAAATTAACGTTCACATAGCAGATGTTACGAAACATGTTCCCTTATTTTTTTGGACTGTGTATTTTACCTCTTTTTCTGCTAACTAGCGGAAAGGAACTGGCCACCCTACCGTACATAAACTCCGGCTCAGGCCCACCTCTGCGGAGCTTCGGACCTGCCTTCGGGCAGAATATACCCTTAACCTTACCTTTCTACTAACTCATTTTTTTCAAATATTACTGCATTAATTATTCAACTTTCCCTTGCATTGTATAACGCTCCACCTTTTTTTCCTCTTTGATTATTTTCTTTTTTTTTTTTTTTTTTTTTGCTAGAGGCTTTACATCGCACCGACACAGATAGGTCTTATGGCGACGATGGGATGGGAAAGGCCTAGGAGTTGGAAGGAAGCGGCCGTGGCCTTAATTAAGGTACAGCCCCAGCATTTGCCTGGTGTGAAAATGGGAAACCACGGAAAACCATCTTCAGGGCTGCCGATAGTGGGATTCGAACCTACTATCTCCCGGATGCAAGCACACAGCCGCGCGCCTCTACGCGCACGGCCAACTCGCCCGGTGATTATTTTCTTCTTTGAAACTAATTTAAAGCTCAATTTTAACCAATTCGTGTTCTATTGTTATCTCTTATGAAACTTTTGTAATTACTGATTGTCTTTCATCCCATGATATTCCATCACCTGGTATGCCCATACCTTTCTTTAAAGACCATGTTCCTAAATACACCTACTAATCTGTTCGTATATTTAACAACAGGCCTGGAACACGTTTGAAAAGAAAATCTTGCAATGAGTAATAATGCATGGTACAATGGTGGTGGAAGGGCTCGGAAGTTGAAGAAAAATCCTTTCTTTTCTCGAGTGTCCAAAGACGAGACCCAACATAATATACAGGCTGTAACAAAACTCGACGGCAAAAATTTAGGAATGGATTACTCGCATAGAAGAAAAAAGTTTATGACAACATGGGTCCGGAGACGTATACTTACAGGTTCACTCAAACTTTTGTACATTTACACCGTACATCTGTAACGGCAGCTGAAACACTTTGAGCATGTATCAGAGGAAATGTTCCAAGTGACGACCTTCAGCTTGAATACAAGCCTCCACTCGTCGTCGCATGGAGTTACGCACGCGATCAAAAATGCCTGGTGTAGTGAGTACTGCCTGAGAGGTTGTCACAATGCGCTGACATAAAGTTGCTTCTTCAGGAACAGGAGTCGCATACACGAGAGATTTAACGTGTCCCCACAGGTAAAAGTCCAGGGGGTTCAAGTCAGGAGAGCGTGGTTGTGGCCAAGCAATCGGTCCTTCTCTACCTATCCAGCGCTCAGGAAAATGGGTGTTCAGGTACCTGCGGGCAGCAGACTGAAATGTGTGGGATCACCATCATTGATGAAAAACATTTGTCGACGGGATGCAAGTGGCATGTCTTCTAAGTAATCAGGCAATGTAGTACGCAAGAAATTCGTGTAGTTCTGTCCAGTAACCCTATTCGGAAGAACGTAGGGTCCCAAAAAAGGAATCATCAACAATGCCTGCCCAGATGTTAATGGCGAACCTCTATTGATGAGGCGATTGGGTGATTGCATGAGGACATATAAATTATAACTATAATTTGTGTCACAAAGTTTGAATCTGTAACTATATGTTTGCGGACCCATGTTGTCATAACCTTTTTTTCTTTTATGTGAGAAATCCATTCCTAAATTTTTGCCGTCGAGTTTTGGTACACCCTGTATGTTCATTCTGGATCATTATAGGCCAGAAAATGGTGGGTTTATTTGTCCTTTTTTCTTTTTCAGTGTTTTTTTGTTTATTGATCCCTTCTTTAACCTTTTTAGATCTTAACGGCTTTTTTTTTCAACATCACTTTCTTTCGACTAGACTTTTACTGTCCATTCTCAATTCCAATCATCAGTAGTTCATCCATCACCTCTTAAGCATCTTTCCTCTCGTAAATATATTTATATATTTGAACCATATCTGAAAAGAGAGAATGAAATGAAAATGTAATGCAATGAAGAAATGAAACTCGTGCTTGAATAAGACCAGATATATCGAATTATATGCAAGAAAAGTGAAATACTGAACGGAGAAAATTTTGATGTGAATGTTTTTGAGCAGGAAGATTTCACTTGCTTCAAGTATGAACCCGCTGATGGGGAGAGAAGTTTCTCAATGTTTCGCAACGTGCTCTCTGAAATCCGACGATCCTTTACACCTAAAAACCTGGAGATGTCTATTGTGATAGTCTGCAAACCTTCTAGGTGGAAAAATATTTCATTCTAAATTCTCCAAGTACGTCAGCTGATAGGGGAACACAGCGGGGATATAACGGGACACGCGTGGAATTGAGATTGTATTTCTTGGCCGGGGAGAACGTTAAATGTTGGATTTAGTTTAAATTTTCATCCGGTAATAACCTGAGTGTTATTAGATACTGTAAAATGTGTTTACTTGGGGACGTAACGTGCATTTGATACGACGGACTTAGAGTATAATGACCAAGATTAGCCTAATTCGGGGTTGTCCAAAATATAGAGCGATGGTAGTGATGATTGTTTGTCTGTGAGGGGTGCGCAAACTTTATAAAATGTTATGACGAGATATGACGTAATTATATGGCGAGTTGCTTTTGGTTTGTACGTAGATTATTAGGGTTATCCAAGTGTTAATAATGGCTAGGGTTAGATTAGATTTAAAGTGTGAGGTCATGAAACAGGATATAAACTGGACATGAATGATGTAATAGTTCTTTCCAGACATAGGAATCAACGGATAAACATCACAGGATTTAAAATTGTGAGAACACAACTGCGTAGGAATTTGTGAAGAAACCAGAGTCCGCGGAGATAGAATTTGTTGTTCTTTAAGATTTCATTAAATCATTTACATTTATTTAATTATTAAGTTCAGTGAAATCGCATTTTGAAATAACTTTAAATCAAGCGAATAACTTGGAGATGCATTCTGGAAATCTTAGTTTGTTTTCTAGGAAATGTGTAAATGTTAACGTACCGATTAAGGGGACATATCCGAAGGTAATGGATTTTACTGCCACACAGTTTGTGAGCATTGCTATTGTTGTATTATTTAACTTTGATTGATTGAGCAGTGAATGTGCTGGGGATAGTAAAGTGGAAACTTTGGTCATCAACCGATGTAACTTAATTGTGTTTAGCCTTCAGCTTAGAAACTTGAATGGTCAAGGGGCCATCAACCTCAGTGACTTACACTGACTGACAGAGCAAATGCAACACCAAGAAGGAGTGGTTCGAAAGGGATGAAAGTTGGGGAAAAACAGAGACGGCACGGACGAATAATTGATGTTTATTTCAAACCGATATGCAGGTTACACAATGCGCACGGCATCGACTCAGTAGGATGTAGGACCACCGCGACCGGCGATGCACGCAGAAACACGTCGAGGTACAGAGTCAATAAGAGTGCGGATGGTGTCCTGAGGGATGGTTCTCCATTCTCTGTCAACCATTTGCCACAGTTGGTCGTCCGTACGAGGCTGGGGCAGAGTTTGCAAACGGCGTCCAATGAGATCCCACACGTGTTCGATTGGTGAGAGATCCGGAGAGTACGCTGGCCACGGAAGCATCTGTACACCTCGTAGAGCCTGTTGGGAGATGCGAGCAGTGTGTGGGCGGGCATTATCCTGCTGAAACAGAGCATTGGGCAGCCCCTGAAGGTACGGGAGTGCCACCGGCCGCAGCACATGCTGCACGTAGCGGCGGGCATTTAACGTGCCTTGAATACGCACTAGAGGTGACGTGGAATCATACGCAATAGCGCCCCAAACCATGATGCCGCGTTGTCTAGCGGTAGGGCGCTCCACAGTTACTGCCGGATTTGACCTTTCTCCACGCCGACGCCACACTCGTCTGCGGTGACTATCACTAACAGAACAGAAGCGTGACTCATCGGAGAACACGACGTTCCGCCATTCCCTCATCCAAGTCGCTCTAGCCCGGCACCATGCCAGGCGTGCACGTCTATGCTGTGGAGTCAATGGTAGTCTTCTGAGCGGACGCCGGGAGTGCAGGCCTCCTTCAACCAATCGACGGGAAATTGTTCTGGTCGATTTGGAACAGCCAGGGTGTCTTGCACATGCTGAAGAATGGCGGTTGACGTGGCGTGCGGGGCTGCCACCGCTTGGCGGCGGATGCGCCGATCCTCGCGTGCTGACGTCACTCGGGCTGCGCCTGGACCCCTCGCACGTGCCACATGTCCCTGCGCCAACCATCTTCGCCACAGGCGCTGCACCGTGGACACATCCCTATGGGTATCGGCTGCGATTTGACGAAGCGACCAACCTGCCCTTCTCAGCCCGATCACCATACCCCTCGTAAAGTCGTCTGTCTGCTGGAAATGCCTCCGTTGACGGCGGCCTGGCATTCTTAGCTATACACGTGTCCTGTGGCACACGACAACACGTTCTACAATGACTGTCGGCTGAGAAATCACGGTACGAAGTGGGCCATTCGCCAACGCCGTGTCCCATTTATCGTTCGCTACGTGCGCAGCACAGCGGCGCATTTCACATCATGAGCATACCTCAGTGACGTCAGTCTACCCTGCAATTGGCATAAAGTTCTGACCACTCCTTCTTGGTGTTGCATTTGCTCTGTCAGTCAGTGTAGATTAGGGCCATATGCCACTGTAGCATCATTTTCCTTGCGGCCATCATCCACAATGACTTTAAAGTAACTTAGAAGTTTAGATGTCGGTCCATGACATAGACGCAGGTCACATCGATTCAATTAAGGGTCCATGTCGTATAACCACTGTGTGGCACACACCGATTGGACTGCCTTAATTATACCCAGAGTCCAGAGTTCGTGTTACGAGGGCTGGACCATAACGAATCACTATGATGGTACATGTGGTCTCACATGGAAGCCGAATTTAAGGATTTCCAGACTTTCCTTTCTTTAATAAAAAAAATGAGACAATGGTTTCTAGTAAGAATGCCCATCAGGCAGTTACGTCAAAGGCTCACACCAGTGTTCTGACCTTCTATGTAATAAAAATGATTGTGGTGTCCAGTGCACACGATTAATTTCAATGATACCGTTGACAATCAGAATGCTTCAGAATTTCATGAATAAATAGGGATCTTTTAAACAGACCTTTCATTTAGTAGATAGATTAGAATTACTGAACCCTACCTTTACCTCAGCAAGTGACGAAGAACCCGATACGACCCAAGAGACAGATCTCATGAACTTTGCTGATAGGTAAGAAAGGTAGGTATCCCTCAATATGGACCAAAAGGGTTCAGTATATATTTGTACATTTAAGAATCTAATAATACATCGTTGGCAGAAGGTTATATTAAACATTAATGTGAAACATAAATCTTGGTACTGAATGTCAACCCTGTGGGAACGTAGAATCTTTATAATGAGTAATTTACATTATTAAAGAAAATAGTTAGTTATACGACAACACTACTTGCTATAGGCCTAATAAAGGTACTAGAGATGGCTCAATAATAAACGCGAGCAACTGTTTAGACTGATATTACACACATAGAACATAAAAATACAATGATCAAGTCTGCACCTCACAGTGAGAATTTAGCATGTTTATAAATATTAAGTCTCACAGCTAATGGGGTTTAGACCTCATACAGTTCATGAAGAGATTCACTGAGAGAAAATGTTGTCTAACTCACAGCTGTCCTACTCGAAGCCTTATCACTCGTCACTTCCCCTAATAACTTCATGATAATTATCGCTTTGCAAAAAATAAATGAGAAAATTAGACTTCTCTGTAAACTTACGTTAGCACGCGCGCTGGGTAGAAATTACCCGACACTGAAATCAACAAACACATCAACGCCTCGAATAACAAAGATGTAAGGAAAAAATCAACCCATCAAGAATACTTGGAAGAGCCCATAGGAAAAGTAGCGAAGGGAAGAGAGCAGAATACATGTTAGACTACGAATTATTCACAATCCATTTTGCCATGGGTAAAAAAAAAAACCCCGCTTTCTGCTATGCTGGAGCAAGATATTATCTTCTCGGCTTTTTAAATTTAAGATGAAGAAACAAAGAAATTATTGCACATATGTTGTAGTCGTTTCATGATAGTAGGGGCTTGGGATATTAAGGTCAACAACAGTGTGAAGATATGTCTGATAACCTGTATAATCGTTGTGACCGCACTAAAGTGTTTGTAATCGGTGAGAGGATTGGGAAAGAAGCGGACAATGCACATCGCTTAGGGAAGGTACCGTACACGTTACAGTTTCGTTATAACTAAACAAACTATAACTGAACATAAGGCGCACTTCTGATAAAAACAAACACAAACGGACAATACGTTTTACAAAGACATTATTGTACATTGCCCTGCCCTCGCAGAGGCCTCCCAGGTTCTCAAGAGGACTTTGAAGTCATATCCACCATGTTTCACGATAGAGTCGAGCAACTAACAGGTCTAAAGCTGAACAATGTACAATATAACAGTCTATATCACAACTAAATATAAGCTTACATAATTACTAAACCAAATTATAAAACTAAAACCGCAAACTAGAGGTGCTTAGCTGTAGCAAATACAGTAGAGACAATACGCGACACTTCCGGATTTAGCCTTGTTAAAATGGGAGACAAGTCGCAAGTGGCGCTCCTAGTGTCTTGACCTGAAAATTCGAGCTAAATTCAAATATCAATGGAAATGTATACCGTATACGAAAACGGATAAATAAATTACGTCTAGAAAGAAAGTGTTACTAAGATATTAACTTCAAAGTTGCTAACGCAATGCTGGATAAATGAATGAAGAATTATTTAACAGGTTATTATTTAAAGACTGAAATTAGACATATAATCAAGATGTGAAATGGAATGCTGTGAAAGGGCTTGGTCATTCATTTATGCATTACACTTTAGCTTTAGAATTCCTGCCTGAACGTTCACGGCTAGATTTTTCTTTTTTATCATTTAAAAGCATTGTATCATTATATTAAAACACCTGTCAACAAAAATATCGGCTCATTCCTTACACACATGATTCATCGAATTTACATTTAGGACACGGACAATTTTCCTTTTAACTTGAAGCCTACTAACAGAAAGAAAATCTATAAATTTAGCCTCAAAACATTCAAACTTTCCCTATAAGCAATACTTGCCATAATGCCATTACATTAGGGTAAAGCAAATTTGCATCATCATATTGTTTCAACAAAATATGTTCATTTCTGAAATCACCCATATTTTCTTCAGTGCTTGACAACGCATTACGGCATTCCAAATGGGGTAACTTGGAACACAACCAGCCACACTCATATGCATATGTATTTTCCTGAATTAAATCAAACCCACAGATCACACCTACAACAACACATCGTTATTGAAGGTTAACTGCTGCACTATACAACAAAATATGCGTATTATATTAATTTAAGCCAGTTAAAATATGGGTCGAACATGTCAGAAGATTATGAAGTACTATAAAAATCTCTTTGTCACTGGAAGAATATATATGCAAGCGTGATGCAAACACAATATTACCTACATTTTCTTGTCACGAGGTAACGAAAGAAAGACCGCGCATTCTTCTCTACTTCAGAGTTACTGCAGCCAAACACAGCACATACCTTTCCCCTCGTGTTGAGAGAAGATACCAAGGAATGACACACGCTACTATTTAATTATGTCAACTCACTGAAAACACATAAATAACACCAACAACTTCACACACAAATACACGTGCTCTTATGACAGAATCAATAGTTCTCAGGTCAATGCGCTAGAGAGAGCTCTAATAGCTGACCCTCGATATCTCGCTGAGTGTCGTGTATTGTCTCTGCTGTATTTGACTGTAATGATGGGATATTCGATTAATTTTACTGAATCGATTCATTCGATTCCGTTCACGTTACTGAATCGATACAGTTATCCGATTCACGGCTCATTAGAGTCTGCATTACTATCACACAAGTGGCGCTCGACGGGTCGGGTTGCCAGATTGGGCGAAAAGTCGTGGATTGGCCTACGTATTCAGGAATCCAATTCGGGACTAATAACAAAGTTTTTTTTTTTACGTCGCACCGACACAGATAAGTCTTATGGCGACAATGGAATAGAAAATGGCAAGACGTGGGAAGGAAGCGGCCGTGGCCATAGTTAAGATACAACCTCAGCATTTGCCTGGTGTGAAAATGGGAAACTACGGAGAACCATCTTCAGGGCTGCCGGCAATGGGGTTCGAACCCATAGCTGCGCGACCCTAACCGCACGGCCAACTCGCTCGGTGCGCTTCAGTCCAGTTACAAATTGTTTCTTTTCATAGTCAATGCTTTAATTAATAACGTGTTTCAGAAATAAACTTTTTTTTTTCTCAGGATATGGAATCTTCGCTCAGAGACTAGCCTACATCAGTTGCCAGGGTAGTGTCCGGGGACGTACTCAGAAGAATTGTATGCGGCACGAATCAGTTGCACAATCGTTAAATTTGTGAATAAGCAGAAATCAAGTGATTGTACAGTTAGTCAGTCAGTCAGTCAGTTGCATGTGGGCGGGTTCATACAATCCAGTGGTACAGTTATTCATGCGACTAATCGGTTGCGTCACTGAAAATTGCATGTGGGCGCCTAGCCCAAGCGTACTGGTAACAGAGGCCATATTTGATGAATCACAAATTCGAGTGCGGGTTAAAATTCTGTATTCACCAATACCCATGCTTACAGCATGTTAGAAATATTTCGAGGCTTATAATGCCGTAGTACTATAGGTCTAATAGCCCGACTCACTGGCTGAATGGTCAGCGTTTAGGCCTTCGGTTCAGAGGGTCCCGGGTTCGATTCGCGGCCGGGTCGGGGATTTTAATGGCTTCTGATTAATTCTTCTGTTCCGAGGACTGGGTGTTTGTGTTTGTCCCATCATTTTCTTCAACACACTACGCTACCAACCACCACAGAAACACTTAATAGTGATTACATCCCTCCATATAGAGTTGGCGTCAGGAAAGGCATCCGGGCGTAAAACAGGGCCAAATCCACATGTGCGACACGGTTCGCACCCGCGACCCCACAGGTGTGGGAAAAGCGGTAGAAAAAGGAGAAGGAGAAGAATGCCGTAGTACTAATAATCACCACCACCACCTCTTAGCAGTATATGGAGATCGCACGGCTGTAGCTTAAGGTTGGCATTACTTTGATGCCTTTCTTTTTACCTTTCCAGCCTGACATCACGCTGACGACATTAACATTTTCCAGTCAAGTGGGTGACGTGGAATGTTTATGACGTGCAAGCATGTAAACAGACTGTTAAACAGAATATCATAACGCTGCATAGCTTTAATATTTAAATGTGTGAAAGTCAAACAGTAGATGTTCAGTGTTTAAATACATCACGCCTGATGACATTAATACTCGTATTTTCCGGTCAAGTGGGTGACGTGGAACATATGAAGAGACTGTTAAACAGAGTATCATAAAGCTACGTAGCTTTAATATTTAAATGTATGAAAGTCAAACAACGTTCAGTAGTCAAACAGTGTTCAGTGTTTAAGAGCATCCAAGTGGCGAAACTAAAGGTACTTGAATGTGACTATTCGAGTAGAACAAAACGAGTAATAGAAGTGCCGGAGACTTGAGGAATATTTTTAACGAGTGTTAAACTTCATGAGGTTTCTATGTATCGGGAATACTACTTTTTTCAATTTGCTTCAAGTCACACCGATACAGATAGGTTTTACGGCGACGATGGGATAGGAAAGGGTTAAGAATGGGAAGGAAGCGACTGTGGCCTTAATTAAGGTACAGCCCCAGAATGTCTGGCGTGAAAACGGGAAACCATGGAAAACCATCTTCAGAGCAGCCAATATGGGGTTCGAACCCACTATCTCCCGAATGCAAACTAATAGCGGGTAATTTTCTTTCGAGATCAAGCTAATATTATTTTGTTCCGTAGCCGCGGGCTCGCTGAAAGGCTTGGGGTCCATGGGCCAGTGCTTACTCTGTGTGCTGTATCGCAATACAAGTTCTTTCTCTCTCACACTGCACCTGCATATGAATAATAACCACAGTAGGTAAAGGGCATAAGGTCAATCTGACTGGCTGCGAGTCAATACTTTGGTGTCCAAGTGGGCGATTAAGGTGTGCTTCCATTCCTGTTGGCCTTGACATATCGTTCTTCCTGCACGGCAGGAGAGTAATGTTTGTAGTAGGATGTTTGATCTGTCCATGTCACGTGTCACCGGAGGTTTCTAGACCATTATCACTTTTATAATTACCGGGTAAATATCAAATGGTTACGTGCCAGATGCGACCGTGCCGGATGCGACCCGGCCATTATCGTGCCAATAGCGACCGAGCGGATATGCACCGTGCCGCATGCGACCCATCAATCACTTACAATTGATCTGCATTAAGGGCTGTCACCAAGTGGCAGATTGCTTATCAGTAGCTAACTTGGTCTTTTCTAAAATAAAGGTCTGACAACGTTGTTAGCAGGTTCGAGTGACGTTGGTCGAAAGAAAAATATGATAATGTTGCTGGCTTTACGTCCCAGTAATTACTTTTATGTTTTAAGGAGACGCCGAGGTGCCGGAGTTGAGTCCCGCAGGACTTATTTTACGTGCCAGTAAATCCACCGACACAAAGCTGACGTATTTGAGCGCCTTCAAATACCACCAGACTGAGCCAGGATCGAACCTGCCAAGTTGGAGTCGGAAGACCAGCATCTCAACCGTCTGAGCCGTCGAGCCACTTAGCCCGGATAAAAAAGAAAATCACCATGAGAATGTAGGCCGGCAGGGTAGGAAAGTTGGTGTATACAATTTGTAATAACTAGATTGCGTACCAAAAGCCTGGATTCAAATCTAAACTTCTTCGCAGTGTTCAAATGAAGTGAGGGAATATGATGCTGTTGATGGTGATTCGGCCGTCGGATAGGGACATAAAGCATTGAGCAGACCCCTTGGTATTATTCGAGAGGAGTAGGGTACGTGCCGACACCGGGTTTCATCTTTCCCTACCTCATTATCATAATCTCACATCCAGACGCGCAGGCCTCCCATGTACGTCAGGTAGAAAGACCTGCACCAGGCAAGCCGAACACGTCCTCGGACACTCCCGGCACTAATAGGACACGATAAGTAAGTAGACCTAAGTCGTAAATAATTTCAGAGAATTAGGATCTTCTTTTTTTGCTAGTGGTATAACGTCGCACCGACACAGACAGGTTTTAAGGCGACGATGTCCGACTCCTTGGCTGAATGGTCAGCGTACTGGCCTTCGGTTCAGAGGGTCCCGGGTTCGATTCCCGGCCGGGTCGGGGATTTTAACCTTCATTGGTTAATTCCAGTGGCCCAGGGGCTGGGTGTTTGTGCTGTCCCCAACATCCCTGCAACTCACACACCACACATTACACTATCCTCCACCACAATAACACGCAGTTCCCTACATATGGCAGATGCCGCCCACCCTCATCGGAGGGTCTGTCATACAAGGGCTGCACTCGGCTAGAAATAGCCACACGAAATTATATATATTATAGGCGCCGATGGGATAGGAAAGGGCTAAGAGTGGGAAGGAAGCGGCCTTGTCCTTCATTAAAGTACACATCGACTTTCACATTTGCCTGATGTGAAAATGGGAAACCACGGAAAACTATCTTCAGGGCTGCCGACAGTGGGATTCGAACCCACTTTCTCCCGGATGCCAGCTCACAGCTGCGCGCTCCTAACCGCACGACCAACTCGCCCGGTAGGAAATCTCCCTTGGTAAATTATTCCAATCCCTAACTCCTAGTCCTATAAACGAATATTTGCCGCAATATGTCGTCTTGAGTTCTAACTTTATCTTTATATTGTGATCTCTCCTACTTTTAAAAACACCACTCAAACTTATTCATCTACTAATATCATTCTACGCCATCTCACCACTGACAGCTCGGAACATCCCGCTTAGTCGAGCAGCTCGTCTTCTTACTTCTAAGACTTCCTAGCCCAAGATTTGCAATATTTTCGCAACGCTACTCGTGTGTTTTGTTACCAAACATTATCGATTGTTTTCTGAAAGGGATTCAAACTTAATTTCGAAGTCCCCGGTACAGCGTAATTAGATTCTGATACAAATTTAGATATGAATAGCTAATGTACCCGTGCTTCGCTACGGAATTCTACATTGTATTCAGAATTCTAGGTTAAATACTCTACACGTTGTGAATAAGATTATATTAAACTACATAGCTTTTAAAGTAACTCAGAAAAGCGACGGGCAAGTCACCATACGTATTTTCGCATGTGAAGACTTGGTTAGGAAATTATAATGGCAGGTCCTCTTGCCTACTGTCAGTCACAATCAACTTGGTAAGTTTTCATTATGATGGTAGGCCCTCTTGCCTACTGCCAGTCAGTGGAGTTGGGCAGTTTGATAATAGCAGGCACTCACTCTCTACCTGTCTTTTTACATCATCAGAAAGACTGTATTTGTGGTTTTGCCAACTGAAATCATCATAGGTCATTACAATGAAGTCAACAGAAATGTCGCAGTTACAAGCAATGCTATCATAATTATGAAATACACGATAAAATAGAAAACCGCACATTTTCTCATTTTTAACAGTACTATGCTGCCGATCTAACAGTCCAAAGTTCCGGACCTGGCATGACCAGGCCGCAGACAGCCGTGAACAATCCTCTGCCATTATTCCTTTAAGTGTGCACACTGCTCATTCCAATCAGTGCCACAGAGAAGGAATCAAATGCGTGGAGTACTATGATAAACCAGTATGTTACGTACCAGTAGTACCAGAAAATCGATGAACCAGAGGAAAGTCATGCTAAAGAAGAAAGTTATCTAACTCCACATTCCCCTGTGGAGGGGGACGGTAGAATTACACCCACGGTATTCCCTGCGTGTCGTAAGGGGCTCTCAACTTGGGAGCGTGGGTTAGTGACCACGGGGCACTGAGTTGAGTCCTAGCACTGCTTCCACGTACTTGTGCCAGGCTCCTCATTTTCATCTATCCTATTCGACTTTCCTTGGTCAAATCTTGTTCTATTCCAACCCCGACGGGATCTAGGCCTAGAGAGCCGTTCGTTTTCGGGATTAGAACTTTCTAGGCCTAGAGAGCCGTTCGTTTTCACGCCCTTCGTGGCTCTTGTCTCTTTCGCTGATATCTTCCTTTTTCGCAGTGTCGGATTCCTTCCATTTTTCTCCCTGATTAGTGTTAAATAAAGGATGGTCACCTAATTGCACTTCCTCTTAAAACAATAATCACCACCACCACCACCACATTAACACGTAGCATTTCTCCTCTAATGGTTGGCGTCAAGAAAAGCATCCAGCCGTAAAAGAATGCCAAATCTGCTACACACCCTGACCCGCAGTAAGAACCGGATAGAATGGGGAGTAATAGAAACGAGCCCAGTGGCATCACTGCTCGCTTCTCACCAAGGCAGTCCGGGTTTGATTCCCGGCCAATATTTGTGGGATTTACGAAATGAAATACCACGCCCATTTTCCTGGAGATGAAAAATGGGAAACCACGAGAAATAATTTTCGAGGATGGCCGACGGGCTATTCGAACCCAGCAGCCTACCGAAGTAGCTGTAACTAGTCGTCCGGCAACGCACTCACCTAACCTGCTTGGTACCTTCTCCCAGACATGGAGGCGCAGCTCCATATATGGAGATATTTTAGGAAAATATTATTTATTTGCTAATGGCTTTACGTCTCACCGACACAGTTAGGTCTTATGGCGACGATGGGATAGGAAAAAGCCTAGGAGTTGGAGGGAAGCGGCCGTGGCCTTAATTAAGGTACAGCCCCAGCATTTGCCTGGTGTGAAAATGGGAAACCACGGAAAACCATCTTCAGAGCTGCCGACAGTGGGATTCGAACCCCGTATCTCCCGGATGCAAGCTCACAGCCGCGCGCCTCTAACCGCATGGCCAACTCGCCCGGTGGGAAAAGACGTAAACGCATCACCATATTTCGTGTTGTAAAACGAGTTTCCCCCAGAAGGGTTATGTAAAGTAGGGGCAGTAGCTGCTTATAAGACTTTTTGAAATGACATTGCACTTCGTTTAGCTTACCTTATCTTGGGTGATGACACAACTTATCAAATGACAATTTGCTTGTCAACGCCGGTCGCATCCTGTCAACGCCGGTCGCATCCGGCACGGTTACAGATTATGGGGTCGCTAGTGGCACGGGTCGCATGCGGCACGGTCGCATCTGGCACGCCACCTATCAAATAAGGGAGAAGAATCACGCACGTCAAGCTCGTTTCAATAGCAATAACTGGAGTTATTCGGTGAACCAATTTTGTGTAACTCTACATCCCGAGTAGCTGAGCCTCGGTGGCTCAGGCGGCAGCGCGCCTGCCTCTCATCGCTGGTTTCCGTGAGAGTTGTGCTGGACAAAGCGGAAGTGAGAGGTTTTTCTCCGGGTACTGCGGTTTTCCCTGTCACTTTCATTCCAGCAAGACTCTCCAATATCATTTCATCTGTCAGTTTCCCCAGGGGAGTGCGACACCGAGCAAGTGGCTGTGCAGTTTGGGTCACGTACCTATCAGCTTGCATTCGGGAGATAGTGGGTTCGAACCCCACTGTCAGCAGACCTGAAGATGGTTTTCCGTGGTTTCCCATTTTCACAGCAGACAAATGTTGGCTGGGGCTGTGCCTTAATTAAGGTCACGGTCGCTTCCTTTCCACTCCTAGCCTATCGACGCCATAAGACCTATCTGTGTCGCAGCAGCTTGTAAAAAAGGAAACAAAATGAGTGCGACAGGCTTGGCTAGCCGTCACTATTCCTATCCTCGTCGCTATATGGGGCTTTTTATATTCCATTCCTGACCCAGTGGAATGACTAGAAATAGGCTGTGGATTTTCATCATAGCAAAACCATCTGCATACAGGCCACGAAGGCCCTTAGGGGAGGGGAGGTAAAGGCCTTCACTATCAACAACCTCGGCACTACATGGGATATAATGGACAGCCGAACAGGCGGCCGCTTTTGCCTCAAGGAATTAACCTGGCAGGTAGTCATTTTCGGTGGAGGCTGAAGGCCATGTTCCCCTTCAGAAGTGGCAACTTCGTTTCTTTTTCGACTTCCTGACAGGGAGTCGAACCCACGTCCTCCCAGGATAACCATGCACACCTTGACCACCCCGGCGAGGCAGCCCCTTTTTAAGTTGTTGTTTAAGTCATCAGTCCATAGACTGGTTTGATGCAGCTCTCCATGCCCCCTCCTATCCTATGCTAACCTTTTCATTTCTAAGTAACTTCTACAGTTTACATTTATCTGCTTTGTCATATTCATGCCTTGGTCTACCTCTACCGTTCTTACCGCCTAAAATTCCATCAAAGCAACTGAGCAAGTTCTAGGTGTCTTAAGATGTGTCCTGTTATTAATATCCCCTTCTGGTGAAATTTCGCCAAATTGTTCTCCTCTCACCAATTTCATTTACTATTTATTCGTGATTCGATCTACCTATTTCACCTTCAGCATTCTCCTGTAACACATTTCACATTTCAACTTTTCAACACATTTCTTTCTAAGCTACCTATTGCCCATGTCTCACTCTCATACAATACTCTATGCTCACGCTGGGCATTTCGTCCCGCGGGCAGGCGATGAGCGTGTTATTCAGCGTAATTACGTTATTGTTTTCACGTCCCACTAACTACTTTTCACGGTTTTCGGTGACGCCGAGGTGCCGGAATTTAGTCCCGCTGGAGTTCTTTACGTGCCAGTAAATTTACCGACACGTGAGTGACGTATTTGAACAACCTTCAAATACCACCGGACTGAGCCAGGATCGAACCTGCCAAGTTGGGGCCAGAAGGCCAGCTCCTCAACCGTCTGAGCCACTCAGCCTAGTACATGGTTACGTCACAGGATGTGATGTTCAATGCTAGTCAGACTCGATCACTGCGCCGATGCCCGAGTTCCAAATGGTGGCCGAAACTAATTAAAAAAGAAGGGCCTTGTCGAATCTCACTGCAGAGAGCCAGTGGGAATAACAGATTGATTGGCATTTATTTATTTATTTATTTATTTATTTATTTATTTATTTATTTATTTATTTATTTATTTATTTATTTATTTATTTATTTATTTATTTATTTATTTATTTATTTATTTACAATTTGCTTCACGTCGCATCGACACAGATAGGTCTTATGGAGATGTTGGGATAGGCAGGGCTAGGAGTGGGAAGGAAGCGTCCGCGGCCTTAATTAAGGAACAGCTTAGCATTTGCCTGGTGTGAAAATGGGAAACTACGGGAAACCTTCTTCAAGACTGCCGTCAGTGGGGTTCGAACCCACTATCTCCCGGATGCAAGCTAACAGCTGCGCGTCCCTAACCACACGGCCAACTCGCCCGGTGATTTATTTAATTATTAATTTATTTAATGTATTTATATGTTTATTACGAGTGAACTGGAGGTGCACACGTGTGTGTTGCGGAACACGTTATCATTCAATTTTTAGCTCGTGATGTTAAACCTGCTTAAATCTTCCGTAGACTGCGTGCACAATTTGTACTGCTACACTTTCGAAGCCTCAGGTACACAAGTGGATCAAGTTCTTTGATGAAGGTCGTGTAATAAATACTTCTTGTCTCACACACGTCGTCCTAGAATCAACATTAAGAGGAGTTATGACTGGAATATTTGATACTTTGACAAAAAACAGTTTTCTTGTTTTATCCGAAAAAATATAGTCAATTCTTTCTTCTATTAGATAATGGTATCAATTAAGTCGCTTCACCATTTTAAAGCCTTTAGCATCGAGCTAGATAGCTGCAGTCGCTTAAGTGCGGCCAGTATCCAGTATTCGGGAGTTAGTAGGTTCGAACCCCACTGTCGGCAGCCCTGGCAATGGTTTTCCGTGGTTTCCCATTTTCACACCAGGCAAATGCTGGGGCTGTACCTTAATTAAGGCCACGGCCGCTTCCTTCCCACTCCCAGTCCTTCCCTATCCCATCGTCGCCATAAGACCTATCTGTGTCGGCGCGACGTTAAAGCAAAAAAAAAAAGCCTTTAGCGACTAATTAAAAGGAGAGTGCTTTGTATTTAAGGGACTACGACACGCCCTGAAGCAGCACAATATGCTCAGGGCAGAAAGAGAAGCCATGATCAAGAGAAAATGAGAAGACATCAGAAGTGACAGAAAATATCCAAGGAAAAAAAAAAAATAGAAGTCTGAAGGGGAGATCTTCATTGGGGTAATCACAAAAATGGGATGGTAAATAAAGAGTACAGATCTCTCCACATGATTATGAAGGTATTTAGGGCTTGTAGTAAGGATGTAAAGAAGAGGGCATATACATCTCTGGTAAGACTCCAAATAGAGTATGATTCCAGTGTATGGGACCCTCACCAGGATTACTTGATTCATGAACTGAAAAAAAAAAAAAAAAAAACCAATGGAAAACAGCTCGATTTGTTCTGGGTGATTTCCAACAAAAGAGTAGCGTTACCAAAATTGTTGCAAAGTTTGAGCTGGGAAGACTTGGGAGAAAGAAACGAGCTGCTGGACTAAGTGGTATGTTTCGAGCTGTCAGTGGAGAGATGGCGTGGAATGACATCAGTAGAAGAACAAGTTTGAGTGGCGTCTTTAAAAGTAGAAAAGATCACGATATGAAAACAAGATTGGAATTCAAGAGAACAAATTGAGGCAAATATTCGTTTATAAGAAGGGGGGTTAAGGAATGGAATAACTTATCAAGGAAGATGTTCAATAAACTTCCAATTTCTTTGCAACCATTCAAGAAAAGGCTAGGGAAAACAATAGATACGGAATCTGCCACCTGGGCGACTGTCCTAAATGCAGATCAGTAGTGACTGATCGATTGACTGACTGATTAATTAATTAATTAATTAAATTGATTGATTGATTGATTGATTGATTGATTGATTGATTGATTGATTGATTGATTGATTGATTGATTGATTGATTGAGACATATGATGCAGGACAGTTCTGAAATTAGTAGATATTCTATTGCTTTTTCCTCGGTTTGCAATTTTTCAATATTCTGCTTTGTACAAAATGCTCCTTGCGATGCAATTCTTATCAAAATTTGTTTTAACTTGGTGAGATTGTTTGAAACGTAGAAGTATTCAAATTTGAAATGGGTTTTAAAATAATTTAAATTTTAATATGAATTTAATGTTCGGTGTTGGATTAATATTTATTTATTTTTAAATTTAGAAACAAAATGTTAAACATGTCTGGACAGAATAGTATTCATCTGACACTAAAACCCTTTACTATTTTCACATACATCAGGTAAATGTCAACAAAATTTCAGTTTGATAAAACGAAAACGGTCACTCAAGGAACTTCTAACGGGACTGCTTTTTGAGTATAAAAAATCGAAATAACATTTGAACCAATGCAGCTACAAACCTCTAATTTGGTAAAATATGTGTTTGTTTGTACCTAAATGCAACAACTAAATTTGGTAAAAATCCGACAAAAACTGTAGAAGTTTCAAAATTTAGTCCTAAATCTCCTTACCCGCAGAATATGTTGAGAGATCAAAAGTTTCCTGAACGACTAACTGCCGACACTTCGCACTAATATGGACACTTAAGCACGGCTAGAGAGGCCCATCGTTCCAAAAGACGCGAAATTTATATCCGCAACGTCCTGCTCTTTCATGACAACGCAACTCTCCACACTGCTGTTGCTACGAAGGCCAGATTGGGATAAATGTACTGGACAACTCTGGATAAGCCTTACACCCCACTTATAGTCCAAATTTTTCATCATGTGACTACCATTTGTTGGAACCCCTGAAAAGGTGGAGAGAAACTGTCCAATGACGAAAAGGCACAAGACTTCTGTACAATTGGCTACATACCCATCCAACATTTTTTAAATGAAGAAGGTTTCAAGAAATTACCGGTAGGAGAGAATAATACAGAAACAATGGTTTTTTTTTTAAATTTGCTCTACGTCGCACCGACACAGATAGGTATGGCGACAATGGTATAGGAAAGGCCTAGGAGTGGGAAGGAAGCGACCGTGGCCTTAATTCAGGTACAGCCTGGTGTGATAATGGGAAACTACGGAAAACCATCTTCAGGGCTGCCGATAGTGGGGTTCGAATCCCCTATCTCCCGGATGCAAGTTCACAGTTGCACGCCCCTAACATTAATGTAAGCTATGTAGAAAATTTGTTTTGCGTCAGTGTTGATGTAGGCCCTACATTAATCTAATGCTCTAAAGGAGTTTTCAAAAGGATTTTATCGACAATCGCATATAATGTCTGTTAGGTCATCAGCCCAGAGGCTGGTTGGATCCTCAAATAGCACCACCAAAGGTTATGCGGTTATAAGGAAACCGCAAAAACCAATGGCAGCACCAAAATGAGGCGTACTAGGCAAGACGAGGAGTGAGGTAGTTTGCCATTGCTTTCCTCACTGGGTCAGCAAGTGTTATTGCAGCACGACTGACCCTATGAGCAACACCTTTCATAGCACTCAGATGCACTAGTCGTGCTCCGAATGTCATTACTCAGCACCACACATACCCCAGCAGCTTCCATATTGTCACAGCCATGGATGAGACTGGGACTTCGGTGGAAGCTACATTTTACTCTGGCCTGTGCCAAGAGATGGATACAAAAGTACTGTATCCATCAAGAAATGGCAGCAGGCACCCGCATATAATATCGAACAAAATGGAAGACTTATTCTTAAGCCACATTTGAGTATTCGAATACTCTATGACAAGAAGAAGAAGAAGAAGAAGAAGAAGAAGAAGAAGACGAAGAAGAAGAAGAAGAAGAAGAAGGAGGAAACTTCCTTGAGCTATCGTCTATAATATTTGACAATTATGTGAAACTGAGTTGTGATAATCTTTTTATGTTGCTATTTTATATCATTAATGCCGAAAAATTCCCAATTGTTACTCAACATCAAAAAGCGTCGAGTGTGTCTCGTGTGTTGGCCATCCACGCTGAATCATCTGGAGAACGCGAGATTGGCGTTCCGAATGTGCTTACAATTTCAGCTCCTTCATTTTGAAATAACGACAGGTTTTAGAGAAGTGATCTTCTACCGAAAGCCACTATGCTGATCATTCAGTCAAAGAGTCAGACAATAAGCTGACTACGAATATTGTTATTTGTAATGAAATGAAATGGCGTATGGCTTTTAGTGCTGGGAGTGTCCGAGGACATGGTTAGGCTCGCCAGGTGCAGGTCTTTCGATTTGACTCCCTTAGGCGACCTGCGCGTCATGATGAGGATGAAATGATGATGAAGACGACATACACCCAGTCCCCGTGGCAGAGAAATTGACCAATGATAGTTAAAATTCCCGACCCTGCCGGGAATCGAACCCGGGACCCCTGTGACAAAAGGCCAGCACGCTAACTATTTAGCCATGGAGCTGCACATTATTATTTGTAATAATAACTGTTAAAGGTGGGCTCTCGATACTTTCAATACCTCGATACTCAAGAAGTATCGATATCAAGCGATACTACTACAGATGAGCAAGATACTTTTTTGATACTCTGTTAATAAGAATACTAACATTTTAAATTAACATTGTCAACTTGCCAGAAGAAGCAGGTTTTAAAGTGGTCGCAAGGAAAGCATGTCTCAACTCATCAGTTTCAAAACCACAGGCAGAGAATGAAACAGGGCTCGTTTTTTTAAGCTCAACTGATCCCATAAGGAGCTGCCTGGCCGAGGTGGTAAAGGCGTGTTCGGTTCGCCTCGAAGGACGTGGGTTCGAATCCCCGTCAGAAAGTCGTAAAATTTAAGAAACGAGATATCTGCTTCCGGAGGTGCATATGGCCCTGAGTTTCACTCAGCCTACACCAAAAATGAGTACCAGGTTAATTCCTGAGGGCAAAGGCGGCCGGGCGTAGAGCTAACCACTCTACCCCATCACGTGCCGAGGTTAACAATGGTGGAAGCCTTTACCTTCCACTCCTCCAAGGGCCTTCATGGCCTGTACAAAGGTGACTTTGGGTGGCTTTACTAACTGATCCCATAACAAAAGGGACCTTCCTGCGAATTTCTGCAGATGTTCTGGTGTCATTATGTCTGAAGTACATATTTATTTAAAAGTCATGTACACTCGTGATCACAAGAATTCCGGGTGGAAAGGAAAACAGGTAACGTTTGGGCGCAGATTTTGGCCAACCCTGAGGATGAAGGGTGTCGTGAACGGCGGCTCACGACGCGCCTTCCGCGTATTAACAAGAGAGCGAACGGGTTCGAATGGGATTCGAATCCGCGAACTCCAGGGTAGAAAGCCTGTGATTTAAAAGTAGCAGGCATATGAGCGCATGTATATATGAAGGGAAATGATAGGAGAGTTTGTGTATATTCATAACTCATAATTCATAAATGACAGTAATAATAATAAGAGAAATAACAGAATATTTCAAAGAAGGATTTAGAATATTCGATGTTGCTTTGGGAGCTCGTAAGCCAAGAGCTTTGTGTCTCAATATTATGAAACATTGTGTAAGTTAAAATACGCACTTCTTTTGGGTTGGAAATATACAGAGTCACGTGTAAGAGTCGTAGAAACAGTTTCCAAAGTGTTCTGGAACAATGTGTGTAATGCAACGTGACAGGGTGGTTCCGTGCGCAACAACCAATCGGAGAACAGTGCAGTTGTGACGTGAACTAGTGACTTGTGGTGGTGGTATATGAATCAGTAGGATTATTCGAGAAAGAATAGAAGAAACTATATAACTGGGTAACTTGTAAACAACAGGGCTTTTTGACTCACGACACTCGAAGAGGGCTTTTTGACTCACGACACTGGAAGGAGGCTATTCGACGGTAGGCAGTATCGCGCAGAAGAGTGAATAGTTAATTAGGGAGAACTGTTGGAGTACTGGTGGACTTAGCATTCAGTCGCAGACGCAGTAAAGTGATAGTAAGATAGAGGGGTATCAGGCTCTTGAACTGAGTGTGACTTGTTGCTGAACAATCACAAAGATTCTCCACGCCGATTGTCAAAGTAGGTGTTGGAATATCAGCTTATAGACTAGCAGCTAAATTGTAATTGGGATAATTCACGTCGCCGCGAAGATTAACGAGTTCCAGGGATACCTACGCAGAAGAGGAGAAGACAAGAAGAGAAGAGTGAAGACGTCAGCTGTACAAGAATCAGCTATACTCCGTAGTTAAGTATTCAACAGTAAATATATGCATTACAAGTATTCTTGTGTGTACTAGGAACAAGACTTAAAGACATTCTCATAGAACTGAAGTTGAGAAGGGATTGAGAGTAAATGGTGTCAAAGATTTTATATTGTATGTATTATTGTGTATATTGATGTGTGAATATCCTGGGTGTAGAATATAA
Source organism: Anabrus simplex (assembly GCF_040414725.1). Taxonomy (NCBI): domain Eukaryota; kingdom Metazoa; phylum Arthropoda; class Insecta; order Orthoptera; family Tettigoniidae; genus Anabrus; species Anabrus simplex. The sequence continues at coordinate 298,061,515 of NC_090268.1, read as the reverse complement.
TTAGTGTTTAAACTTTGCCAATCTGACTATACGCTCCCAGAATTCCGAACCCAAGTCCTCAGCCTGTTGTACATCCCTTAGGGTCACGACAAAGGGAAGTAAGCGAGGCAACATCGCATGTGTTCGTCTTCCAGGAGGTGTGGCCTGTGATGTCACACACTCAGAGGTCACTCCTAGCACCATTTTCTCGGAAACTGATTAAGATGTTTCTATGGTTAAACATTTTGGCTACACTGGCTTCTCCTAATCAAGGAAAACAATTAATTAACTGCAATTTAATTGTGAAGAAATGTGCATGATGTAATCCCGCCCCAATACGTATGGTATTTAAGTGTTTGATCACCTCTGACAATAACTCCATAGGGACGGTTTGCCAAACACCCTTGCGTCTCTGAACATCATAATTATTTAATGCCAGGTTATTTTTACTTTGTTTGTTGAGGATAAAGTATGATATTATGGCTGTGTGGCTATAAAATTGTTTTCTGAAAAACTAGTGCATTGTTTATACTCTACTTCTCATTTTATAAAAATGCAATTAATTTCGAGCGCAGGAAGCGTTCCTTTGATTTATTGTTTTATTTATTTTCTTACAAAATGCGCTCCTTTGTTTCTTTCAAGACTATTATGATACTATGAGAATGTCTTACTTTTTCCACCTATCTTTATTCATATTTTTTTGGATTGTTGAAGAATATTAATTTACAAATCTTTGTAAATGGAGGCAATGTCTCTGTCTTTTATTTTTATATGTCACTTGTCCCATTAAATTTCTCTCCCATTTCCATAGTTATTTAATTAAGAAAAATAGAATGGTATAATATTTCAGTAAAAGGGTAGGCCCACGGTCTTTAAATGAAACAGTTACCTTCATCTTAATTTCTTGCGTTCAAAGTTGATATTCGTGCATATTTTAGTGCAAAGTATATTAATTCTTCTCTTGACAGTGCTTGCAAGATTTTTAAAGTAATTTAATGTAACAGGGCCTATACTGACGAAAATAAGGGTCATCCTTTCTTACAATGGTTAAGCGCGATGCCATCTGATAATGAAGTCATGGTCGAAACCGCTAAAATTTCCACCAGTCTTCGCATACAAGAATTGCAAAGACACTGGACAATCTGACCCTCAAGTTTACACACACAGTACGTCTGTTGCCTTCAAGAAGCCGTGTGGTTCCTCCCTTCATTGTCGAGCCAGGGGGGCGCGCGGGCAAGCGGGGAAGCAAGTACCTTCCCCTCGGCGTGTGTTTCGTTCATGCTATAGATCCCATACTTTGCTCTCTCCACCTCCCCTCACTCTTCGTATGTGTGCATGTGTTACATGTCTAATAGATGTGACAAATGGGAGAGAGTGTTAAGCAGGTACTGGATGGTTCTGAGTGCTGTACTGATTTCTTTTTTTTTTTTTTTTTGCTAGGGGCTTTACGTCGCACCGACACAGATAGGTCTTATGGCGACGATGGGATAGGAAAGGCCTAGGAGTTGGAAGGAAGCGGCCGTGGCCTTAATTAAGGTACAGCCCCAGCATTTGCCTGGTGTGAAAATGGGAAACCACGGAAAACCATCTTCAGGGCTGCCGATAGTGGGATTCGAACCTACTATCTCCCGGATGCAAGCTCACAGCCGCGCGCCTCTACACGCACGGCCAACTCGCCCGGTGTACTGATTTCTTGCCTGAAATGAATACTTCTTGGGATCTCGAGCGTACCAGGGTAATAAATCGTGCCCAACTGTAGCTTAAGGAAGATATTTTCGAACTTGACATTACACTAATTTGAAGCATGATTTATTTTCAATTACGACAGTAACAAGAGTCTTCAGTAAACCAATCCTGTGGTCTATTCAAACTATCAAATCACAAAGAAGCAATTTTTGTAAACATGTCAGCATTTTTATCATGAAACCAGATTTTGATTTTAGATTATTGTTCTAAAATGTCAAGTTAGTTGTGATAGAAGCCTGTGCATTTTGTAATCTACCACTTCAGCACAATATGAGTGAATATGAGTTAATCCTGTCTGTGAGGTAACCGGCCATTTACCGCATGTGTAAAAAGAGTTTCTCCCGAGGAGGAAAATCTCGCAACACTAGCAACCTGAAGAAGCACGTCACCTCAGTTCATAAAATTGTATTTAATGAACATGCACATTAAAAAAATAAAAAAATCGAAATAGTGAAGTGTAACAAGTAAAGAAATCACAGTGGAAGAACATGTGTACCGGGCGAGTTGGCCGTGCGCGTAGAGGCGCGCGGCTGTGAGCTTGCATCCGGGAGATAGTAGGTTCGAATCCCACTATCGGTAGCCCTGAAAATGGTTTTCCGTGGTTTCCCATTTTCACACCAGGCAAATGCTGGGGCTGTACCTTAATTAAAGCCACGGCCGCTTCCTTCCAACTCCTAGGCCTTTCCTATCCCATCGTCGCCATAAGACCTATCTGTGTCGGTGCGACGTAAAGCCCCTAGCAAAAAAAAAAAAAAAAAACCTGTGCCCAATCATTCCATTTCGAAGTTTTTGTCCTTGGTATCATCGACATCATCAACATCACCACAGTACTCAAATGCTCTAGCTGCTCTCACATCTGTTCTGGACGCTAAATCAAAGTTTAAACCGGGAGATAATCGGTCGAAGGTAATTATCAGTAAAATAGCTGACATGATATGCAAAGACAATCAGCCATTTTTCATTTCATTCAAGCAGTTTATTCGGCACCTTCCACCAAGATATACTATGCATACTCGTAAGCACATATCAACTCACATCCTCCCAGAACTGTATGAAGAATTTATTTATTTATTTTATTTATTTTTTATTCAGGATCAGCAACAGCATAACGCCGAATTACAACGATCTGAGCTATGTACAATAGATATGAATCTAAAATGAAAGATATATAAATACTTACAAAGGACACGAATATACACAATAAAAACTGCACAGTCATATATAATACATATTTACATAAACAACGTTATTAACAAAGAAAAATACATTTACAGTAAATACAGGAGCAGAACGGGAAAGAACAAGAAGGAAAATTAAGTTATATGATAAATATCATGACAGAAGGAAGGAAACGTTACGAAGAGATCTAGGTTGTTGTTGATAGATAATGTATTAAACATTGCTGGAATACGTACAGAAAGTGACCTTTGTGTGAGAGAAAGCCGGGAGTAAGGAGTATGTAATAGGGTCTTCATTCTGGTATTACGGGATGGGACGTGGAGAGGAAATAAAGAAGCTAAATCTGGAGACCTAAACAGACCATTAACTGCTTTGTATAGCAGCTTTAGGTCGGCTACTTTCCTCCGAGCAGAAAGAGTCTTGAGGTTCAGTTTCCCAAGCACTTGGATAGTGCTTAGATTGCGACATGCAGGGACCCTGGCTCTGACGATAGCACAGAAAAAAGATTGTACACGGTCAAGGTGGCTGAGGTTTGAAGAAGCAGAAATGGACCAGACTGGAGAGGCGTATTCAACAATAGGTAAGATACAGGAGACGTAGAATGCTCTGAGGGCATTTACATCTGTGATGTCAGAAAACCTGTACAGTAAACCAAGGAGTGACATAGCACGTGAGGTAACCCTGTTTATGTGCGAGACAAACAACAATTTACTGTCAAAATGCACTCCTAAGTCTTTTTGATTGTCAACAAGAGCAATCGGTTGGTTCAGTAGGTGATATTCTTGTAGAACGGGGGATTTAAGAAGTGTGAACGAAATGGTGGAACACTTGGAGGGATAAGGTTTAAGACGCCATAGAGTCAATGGTGAACTCCGAAATTCAGATAGCATGGCTGGTGCGACAATTTGTGGAAGTCAATAGCAACCGACGACTACCTATCATCGTTCACTTTGTACACTAGGACTACAAACGTCAGCAAATATGCATTGAAGTGATATTATTCGAAGAAATGATCCACGCAGGTGAAAATATTGCTACTTGTTGAACATCACGTTAACATATCGAAGGTTTTAGGCGAAGAAGACGTGAGAAAAGGCTATGATTGGGAAGGCAGCTGCCGTGGCCTTAAATAAGGTAAAGCCCCTGCGTTTGCCTGTGTGAAAATGGGAAACCACGGAAAGCATTCTTCAAGGCTGACGACGATGGGATTCGAACCAACTGTCTCCCGAACAAAGCTCCCAACTGCGCGACCTTAACCGCACGGCTAACTTGCTCGGGGAACATATTGCAAATTTCTTGAAGAGGACATGAGGATTCATGACAACGGTCGTAACGTAGTAAGTGCCATGACTTTGGGAAAATGTTCTCATTTGCCGTGTTTAGCTCATAAACTACAACTTGTTCCGAAAGAGGGAATTTAAGTTCAAAGAATATTAAATGTCATTGCGCTATGTTGAACATTATTAGAAAGTTTCAAACATTCCGAAAAATCCACAAAGATTCTTAAACCTGCACAGAAACATCTTTCTCCGCCACAACACCGTCTGATTGAAGATAAACCTGCACGATGAAATTGAACTCTTCACATTCTAAAAAAGAATTCACGAATAGTATTCGCATCTGCCGATCTCACCCTTCCAGTAAATTGATTTATTGATAAATTCATTAAACATTTTTGATCAAGCAATACTCGCCCTAAGTTCTTCAATAGTGACTGACAGTGTCTGAGACAATCCCCATTGTGCACAATGTCGTATCTCATCTTCAGAAGCCATCACACAGTAGATCAAGAATTGTTACAGCAAGACGGTCATTGCTGGATGCAATTAATATACGGTACAAAGACACTGAAGAGAACGAAATACTGTATATTCCAACGCAACGTTGTTGGACCCCGCTTAAAAAGGAAGAGTTTTCGCAGTTCGAGTGCTCTCACTGCTGCTACAAACTGCTACAACTTGCTTATCAACAGGAGGTTCTTGAACCTATAACTGAAGAGTAAGCTTGTAACTCTATTTTAATATGCTGTGTATTCAAATCGTTGGCGAACACTTAAATACTTGCTAAAAATAGCAAAGATTTTCTTTTATATTTTATTTCGGATGACCCATTCTTCGCAGCCAGTAAAATTGCCTGGTATGTGGTGCTTATTCAGCAGCATTACGCAAGAAATTGACAACGAACTCACTGCCAGTTAACACTTCTGAAGATGAAATCGCCATACATCTGAAGATTTGTTATCCTGCCTTTCACTATTAAGGTACTTTTCTATCATTCATTTGATTTTGATTCTTTAAATAGTGTCGAATACTTGTTCAACATTTGGTTTGTGGAAAAATCCGAAACTAACTACTAACTAGAACTAAACTCGTACCGACCCCATCTCTAATAACAATCCAGACTAATTATTGACAAACTTACTACTACAGGAGAGGTTGATGTAGATATGGAGAGACCCTCCAGCAAAATTCTTCACAAACATCAGAGCACTTACCTGAAATAAAAAGAAAATGTCATTAGATCCGCAGCCAATTGTAAACATAATTGTTAGGATACCTACACAACGAACAATTCCTCCAAGTTCTGTGTTTGCAACTCTTGTCCATATTAACTGACAAGAACAACTTTACACAGATGACACAATTACAAATATCGGATGAAAGTACGTATAAATTATTTAACTACAATAAAATACAATTAAAAGTAGGAAGTAAAAGATATGGCTCTAGAGTAAATGTAAATGATATGGAATAGTTCATAAATATCCAGACAATGACATGTGAAGACATAAAGGAAAGTAAAAGAAGACATAATTCGTAAGAAGATATGACATCAAAATGGTGTTTGCAATACTCTCCAATGCTGCCGAATATGATGGGTGGTGCTATTTCCTTCCCAATACTAGTCCAGATTACTGTAATTATGCATGCATAAACACTATAGTAACATAGATTACAACGCGGATTTTCACAACAGAAGTCTGTTGACCGTAATATTCGAAGCCCCATTACACAAAACAACAAAAAAACAACAACAAGAGAGTTATATTTATCAAACATATATTCTCAGAACAGACATACTCAAAATTGCTATTTTAGATCCATTTAGAAAGCTTTTGACTTGGCTAGGTAATTTTCAATTCCTTTTTCCATACCGCTTTTTCCACACCCTGATGGGGTTCGAACCGAGGATTTGGCCCAGTTTTACGGCCGGATGTCCTTCACGCCAAGACAGATGTGCTAACTATTGCTTGTCTCTGTAGTGGTTGTTGATGTGTGGTGCGCTGACAGTATATAAAGAAATGTCTGTTGATTTAAACACAGATACCTATCCCTGAGCCAGAGGATTCAACCAAACGCGGCTAAAATCCCCGACCCGGTCGGGAATAGAACCCAGAGCCTCCTGTCTCTCTAGTTTCCGGTTACATCAGTTGGTTGATAGTTACGTTAGGGTACGACCACCGTCGACGGTAGAATTCGAGCCCACGTGTCTAACGAATGCAGAGCTTGGTTCCATAGCCCTAACGCGGCCACTCCGCTCCTTACCAATCAGTGAGGAATGTCAATTATTGATTAAAACAAGCTCCCAACTCTCAAAACCCAGTGCACATACAGGCCATTGAGGCCAATTTGATTGTCAAGACAACTGCTAACCAACCAGATAGCCTGCAGATATCGGACTGTAACATGTTATTATTATTATTATTATTATTATTATTATTATTATTATTATTATTATTATTATTATTATTATTATTATTAAGGCTGAGTGAATCCCGTTATAACCCTTATAGCCCTCAGTACAGAATTAAAATCCCTGGATAAACTGCGAATCGAAACCGTGGCCTACAGGCACGTGACAGGCATGCTAGCCCTACATCATGAGGCAGTACAGGAAAATCGGACTGAAACACTGTACAGTAGACTCCATTTAGTTCGGCTTCGGATAGTTCAGCCGGCACCTAGAGTCACGATTCCCTTTCTCATCGCGTAGCTGAGAGCTCGCATCCGGGAGAGAGTGAGTTCGAACTCCACTGTCGGTAGCCCTGAAGATGGTTTTCCGTGGTTTACCATTTTCACACCAGGAAAATGCTGGGGCTGTACCTTAATTAAGGCCACGGTCGCTTCCTTCCCATTCCTAGGCCTTTCCTATCCCAGCGTCGCCATAAAACCTATCTGTGTCGGTGCGACGTAAAGCAACTAGCATTCCATTTCCTTCCCCATCTCGCGCCCCGCTCAAATAGAGTTGCATTTTTTACATTTATCCGGAAAATGTCATAAGTTGCATTGAAGATCATCGCTGTTATAATCTACAAAACTCTGATTTAGGCCCACCTTGCTGTACGGAATTCAATGCTGGGAAGATGGTGAATCAGTTTAGCTGGTAGGATCAAGTAACACCAATAGTTAAGGATGGTAATAAAGATATTGATTTTACCTACCTTTTGCGGTTTTCATAGATGCCGAGGTGCCAGAATTTTGTTTCGTGGGAGTTATTTTACGTACCAGTAAATCCACCAACACGAGCCTAATGTATATGAGCACTATTAAATACTACCGAACTGAGCCGGGATCGAACCTGCGAATCTGGGCTCAGAAGGCCAGTGCTCTACCGTCTGAGCCACTCAGCCCTGCTGTGGAGGGTGAATATCCATACTCGGTAGCTTTGCCCCCTGTGGGTTGGTGGACTGTAGAATATATTCACGGTATTGACGTAAGAGGCAACTAAAAGGGGACAAGGAGTTCCACTTGGCAGCGTGGGTTGGTGACCACGGTTCTCCTAACTGGGTCTGGCATTGCTTTTATGTTCTAGTGCCGAGATATAGAATTTCATATTTCCTATCCGGCCTCCCTTGGTCAACGCTTGTTCTCTTCCCACCCCAGACTGTGTTGGGTTTGCGAGCCCTAGGAAGTCTCATTTTCATACCCTTACCTTGTCTTTCCCGATACCTTCAATCTTCCAGAGTTCGGACTTCTTCATTTACTGTTAAAAGAGGACGGTTGCTCAGTTGTACTTCCTCCTGAAATAATCACATCACCTCGGCCGCTATAGTTGAGAGGTAAAACGAATCAGATCTACGTACGAGGAAAGGGTTACTCGACATTTAATGTTTTTGAATAAGTGTAACAGCTTAATAAGCGGTAATAAGATAAGGGACCTACAATTTTACGTGCAATATTGACCACAAGGACGCGATTCTTATTTAAAAACTCTCACACGCAATTGTGACGATTCAAACCATGGTTTCAAGATAAGGGCTCTGAAACAAGAATTTATTTATTTATTTATTTATTTATTTATTTAAGCCCGCCTGATGGCCATAATCGTTAAGGCGTTGAAGTCTAAACGGTCTGACACCGAGGTTAGCCAGTTCGAGTCCTGTTGATCGAAAATATTTTTCCCACTAGAATGTTGGCCAGCAGGGTAGGCAAGGTGGTGGTATACAATTTATAATCTCTAGATGGTGTGCCAAAAGCCTGGATTCAATTCCAAACCTCTCCGCAGTGCTCATATGGAGTGAGGGCATATTACGCTGTTGATGGTGATTCGTCCGTCCGATGGGGACGTTAAGCCTTGAGCAGACCCCTTAGTGCTTTTCGACAGGAGTAGGCTATATGCCGGCACCGGGTTTCACCGTCTCCCTTCCTACTATCATACGAAGTATATCACGCCATTCATTTCATCTCATTAACTCCAGATCTCTGCACATGGTTATGAGAGTATTTAGGGGTTGTAGTAAGGATGTAAAGGAGAGGGCATATACGTCTCTGGTACGACCCCAACTAGAGTATGGTTCCAGTGAATGAGACCCTCACCAGGATTACTTGATTCAAGAACTGGAAAAAATCCAAAGAAAAGCAGCTCGATTTGTTCTGGGTGATTTCCGACAAAAGAGTAGCGTTACAAAAATGTTGCAAAGTTTGGGCTGGGAAGACCTGGGAGAAAGGAGACGAACTGCGCGACTAAGTGGGATGTTCCGAGCTGTCAGCGGAGAGATGGAGTGGAATGACATTAGTAGACGAATAAATTTGAGTGGCGTCTTTAAAAGTAGGAAAGATCATAATATGAAGATAAAGTTGGAATTCAAGAGAACAAATTGGGGCGAATATTCTTCTACAGGAAGGGAAGTTAGAGATTGGAGTAACTTACCAAGGGAGATGCTCAATAAATTACCTATTTCTTTGCAATCATTAAAGAAAAGGCTAGGAAGACAACAGACATGGAATCTGCCACCTGGGCGACTGTCCTAAATTCAGATCAGTAGTGACTCGATTCTGACGAGGTTTACGTCAGGAAGGACATCCGGTCGTAAAAGCACGCCAAGACAGATTCATCTCACCTTTTACCCAAACCCGTAGAGAAACGGAACAGGGGTTGGGCAAACAGTTATTTATTTATTTATTTATTTATTTATTTATTTATTTATTTATTTATTTATTTATTTATTTATTTGCTATTGTTTTACGTTACACCGACACAGGCCGGTCTTATGGTGGTCTGGCTAGGATTTACAAAAAGCGACCGTGGCCTAAATTAAGGTACAGTCCCAGCATTCGCCTAGTTTGAAAATTCGGAAACCACGGAAAACCACCTTCAGCGCTGCCGACAGTGAGTTCGAATTCAAGCTGATAGCTACCGCTTAGCCAACTCGCTCAGTTAAATCGAAGAGAATACCGTGTAATCTTCAAATAAAGTCCAATGAAGGAGCTTGGCACATGACTGAGGTCACTGTGCCCGCCATAGGGGTGCAATTTCACCCGCTACTTTTTCAAAGCACTGACGTGGTGAAGCCGACAGAGGCGGGTGCAGTACATTGAGGCTTCCTCACACATAATTAAACTGCATTCAACTGTCACGTGCCCGGGGGTGGTCGTGCGGGCGCCACGTGTGGGGATGAGCCGCCAGGGTGGCGCCCTCGAAAATAGTGCCATTGATTTTGTTGCCAGTCCGCAGATCTGTGCCGGTGTGTCTCCACAGGGATTAGCTCTCAGCTGTGCCAACGTTTAACTCTCAATAAGTATCAGTCTTTCTGTTAACGAGGTAATGAACTCTGTTTGGCCCCTTAAAGCAGCAATCATCATCATCATCATCATCATCATCATCATCATCATCTCTCAGTTATAATCGAAGATTGTTTCGCCATGTGGTCATCTTTCAAGATATGGAACCCATTCTTAGGTTACTTGTACAATGTCTACACAAACTGATGTGGAAGTGGTGGTGATTGCTTCTTTTGGTGGCGATGACTATTGTGCAAAAAACATGTATTAGCAGCTCTTGTTTCATTAATAGCAAGAAAAAGAGGTGTGATTCTTTGAGGAACGAATGCACTGTATAGACCAAAGGTGCTCAGTTGGGCGCCCGTTGAGGCTAGCCCAGTGCGGCCGGGCTGGTGTGATGTAAATGCGGGCAGCTTACGTAGCAAACATACGTCACAGTGAAATGAAAGAGCGAACACACTTGGGAGGGAAGTGAAGTAGTGGAGGGGACGGAGCGGTGCGGAGCGGAGCAGTTGTTGTGACGTCATCACCCGATTGTACAGAGTGAACTACAGAGTGAATGTAATGTGGCGGCACGTTTAACTACGTTAGTGGTATAGCAACGTAAATGCAATGCTCTTTTCTCACAACATAACTGTTTTGCTGAATACAGCAATGTTGTTTTCTGCTGGAGAAGCCGACCTGCTCATTTCATCCTTGTGATGTCTCTCGATATGATCCGACAAATTCGATACGCCACTACCCGTCGCGTAAATGCTGCCGCAAAATTTCCATTTTGCTGATTTTTATTGTTACGGAGATATCCGTGGAGCAGAAAGGTGAAAGAAGGTGCTGGGGTGAATGGGTCTATCTACAATATCAAAATTAATTTAAAATTTGAACTGAAGGTTGTGTTTCTTCAAAAACATGAACTTAACAATTTTTCACTTGGTGAAAATAACAATGATATCTCAGGTACAACGCCAAACAAGGGTGGAACACCCCAGAATAGGGAATTTAACAATTTTGGGCTTCAAGCCCTCGATTTACAAGTTCTGAGCTTACAAAATTTACAATTCAAAATGAGGAATAATTTAGTCGAGGGCAGAAATCTCCCAATTCAAGAGCACCTGCTCCAAAAATTGCAATCTCTAGCCTTCCAGAGGCACCCCTCACTATTACTAAAACTTATGAAAGAGCTTACATGCTCTCCATTTCTTACAGCCTCCAAGTCTTACACTCTCTGGCCTCACAAGGCAAATGGAAATAGTTTTACACAGGAGTATCTAGCACCCAACCTACTGGGCCTTTGCGGAAAAAGAACAGGTTAAATAAATGGTCCGAACACAAACTGAATGGAGGCGTACACTTGCGCTCCTAGATAATGGAACATTAAAACCCTAACAGGGCTGTGGGCCCGACGAAGCAGGGGCTAGTCCCAAGCTACTGAGGTGACTCGCATGGAAATAAATTTAATACATTACAGTAAGAAAACAGTTACGAAATCGTAGTCACCTCAAACCAAGATGAAGGGGGCTCGAGAGGGTAACTCACTCTCTAACCCCGATTTACAGTTAAAGATTTTATGAATTTTTACATTAGCCGAAGGAAAATTTACATTTTAGAAAAGTTTTGTTACATAGTTAAGAATTCGGATCTTCCCCTCGGATAAGTCTGCGGAGGTAGCTACAGAAAAGAGAATTTAGTTGGCCATTACCTGGCTGATGTACTGCCTGCCGAAGAATGAGGCGTCCCACCTCCTGCCTCAACACGCACACGCACACACACACACGCACACACACACACTTAAAGACGACGATCAAGAGACAAGGAAACTTGAAAAGCCGCAACTTATATACTCTCAGGGAAGGTTCGAGAGGATTCTGGGCTAATCCGGACACAACCTCTCATTTTTATTGGCTGAACCCAAAGGTTACACTCAAAACCGAACAAGAAGGCTGTGATAGGCTGAAAATTAATTACAGAAAATTTTCATTGGCCGGATTCAAAACTGGCGGAATGAGACAGAAGTGTTGCAAACCTAGAATTACTTAAAAACAAATGAAAGTTGAGAAAACCTATAAACACAAAATTTATTTCAATAACAACTTCCTTTACCTTGCACCAGACTGCATGACCATAGTTTTTTGGTAGTGACATCTGTGGAAAAATGTCCAAACTTCTTGATGTACGGCAAAAACAAAACCAAGAGAAATCCAATCAGTTTAGGAAACTTCACAATAACACAATTAATATTTCAGTAGTGACACCTTCTGATTAAATTCTCAACTTTATGTAGTAGCAATTTCACATTCTGGTCGGTAGAGGAGTTCCTTACGGCGCTTATTTTGAATGTGCGGAGTTGAGGTTTTCCTCCCGGTACATTTATCATCAGTAATTTCAAAGAATTGCCATGCTTTCGATACAGAGGGCGAAGAGAACAGTTAAACTTAAAGGAACATCTTGGCGGATTGGGACTGTATGCAATTCAACTGAAATGTAGTTCCCTCTTCGTCAAACACATCATCAAAGCAATGCACATAAGGGGAGAATCCTTCGATTGTAAATTCAGTCAACTAAGAGAAGATCCCAATTTCCGAATAACCCGTGAATTCAAATACTGTTACAAGAAAGCACTAGCAATTATTGAACAGCTTCCGCGTAACCAACCCTTTGATCAATGTAAAAAGCTGTACAACTTCATGCATCAAAACAGAAACTTCGAGCCGAACATTCAACTAAAACACCCCACCAGGAACTGGCAACTAATCTGGAAAAACACATGCAATCAGTGGCTACCCATAGAGTGGTGAGTGTCGGTATACAGCTACCTAAATGAGATCATTCCTGCTGGTGAAAACCTGAATAGACATGAGCAGCTAATAGATGACAGATACTCTCTATGTGATTCTACAGACAATTTAATTCACCGGATTACTGCGTGCCTAAATGCTGCTGTAATATGAAATGGACGTTGAAAGTTATCAAAAGAAATTAGGGTACAGAGTCTGATACTTCTCTCCAATAACAGATTCTGCTATTTGACGTTCCACAACGATCAACCAAAAAAAAAAAAAAGGAACGCAGTCCTGTGGTTTCTAGCCGCTGCCATTTATTATAATCTTTCTGACTATAAGCAACCAATGTTCCTCACACTCACTGGCTTTCTGGATCATCTAAGGAAGTAACGATGGAGACTTTCCCGACATCGACAGCTTGATACAACCTTTGGTCGCCATCTATATCACTTTTGATCTTCATCAACATCATGGATGTTCTGCAGTCGTGGTATGTTTCAGTGGCTATCTAGGATGCTAGAGACTTAGAAAGCACTTCAGTGAGGGAACATTCCAGATATAAGGTGACAAAATTTCTCAGAAAAAGTGTTCTTTTTGCCACCGAACTTAATGGCATACTTGCAATTATGAGTGTTTCAGATATGAATTGTAAGTTTTTGTTTCCAAAGTATTTGGATGAAATTATGTTTATAAATATATAATCCTATTATATAAAAATATAAAAGGTGCAGTTCTTAAAAAATAGAAATTGTATTTGCTACTTTCTTGTTTTTATTATTACTATTGTTATTTTCATTTAATAAGATATTATATTTTTGTACATTATATTCATAGTGATTTATTATTGTTTCTATTATTACTGTCTCTATTTTTGCTCTTAATTTGTATTATTATAACTTCCTCATTAGATACATTATTGCATTTGTAGCTATGTGTTGTTACTTATTCGTGTTATCATGTTATTTTCTAATTTGTATGTTGTACATTGTAAGTAAAATGGTTAAAAAGAAAGAAAAAAGAAAAAAGGAAAAACGAAAAAGGAAAAATTAAAAAATAAAAGGAAAAAAGCAAAAAAGGACAATAAATAACAAAAACTAAACAATAACAAAAAGTAAACAAAAATAAAAATAAAGAGCAAATAACAAAAAACACAAACAATAAAGAAAAATAAGAAACAAAAAGAAAGATAAACAAAAAAATAGAATACGCTCATCGCCTGCCTGCTCGCCCGTTTACAGTGCTGATTGCCCGCAGGACGAAATGCCCAGCGTGAGCATCTCAGGTAGGAAAAGCCCCAGTGGCGGGAAAATTAATTAGGTACCCACTAGACATCGTGAACCTAATACAGTAAACTGTTGAGTTATCGTGTGCGGGTTATTCGGTTTGTGGGCTATTTGTGCATCCTCACAAACTAAAAAAAAAAAAAAAAAGTTAAAAACGGATGAACTGTGTCGGCGCCACCAGTCACCCAGCCACTACAGACCATTGCAGACCGCCTGCCTTGTGCGGGCACACTAAAGAAGCCAGGAAAAGAGCATTTGTCTAGCGCACAGTTTGGTTGCCTGTTCGTGACTTGTCCCGGCGTGATCCGGCGAAACTATACCTGGCACGACTGGTACCTGCTGCGTGCACCTCAATAGGCGACTGGTCCTCTACGGAGTTTGACCGTTCCAGTGCTTCTCATCCTAACCTACCTGCCAAACCAGCCAGCACAACCAAGGAATATGGACAACCCTGGTGGATTGAGTAGCTGGGGCCCATATTCCGATTTCACTCAACCTATGACCGTTACCTTCAATCAAAGCCTAAGACATGACAAAACCAATTACTTTGTAATAGCCGGCCCCTCTTCTGAAAATGACTTACCACGTTTCAGAAAATCTCTCGCCACCAAATTCCGACCCCACACCCACCTCATCCACAGCATCCGTGAACAAGGAGTCTTCTACTTCCTTTTTACCAATCACCCAACCTACAATCAAGAAATTAACAACTTCCTAACCAGCAACAAATTCAGATTCCAATTCCGCGAAAACCAGCCACCAGCGCAAGACGAAACATCAGAGGAAGAGGCAGAAGAGGAGGAACAGCACGACTTTGAACACCCCTTTCACTACACCAGGCGTAATACACCCTTTCCTACATCTCAGAAATGCGACATCCTTCTATTACCCCTAACAACTCCAGGTCCCATTCCACTCACCCGCAAGACCATAATTGAAACTATTCAGCCCATCATCAGCCGGTATATTGCAGTTATTGAGGAGACACATAACTGTCACCTCCTCATCACCCCAATCAAAAACCGATTCATCCCTGATATACTCAACACCCTTCAAAAGGCAGGTATCCCAACCCCAATCAAAATCCATCTAGCAACCACTGAAACATCAGAATCATCCTCTCAAACGTTCCCTCCTCTTCCCCCCCCCCCTCCCCCTCCTCCATCCACATCCACCAAGATCACGCAGACAGACGGGACAGAGGCAGAAACTATCCTGGAAACAGCCTCTAACCTACCCGCATGCAATGACACACAACATAACCCCCCCCTCCCCCCTCAAACAACCACCGAGCCCGGGCGTGGGATCTCATCAGTCCCACCACCGAGCACGGACACACAGCACAAATACACTCAGACCAAGAGCAGGCGTAAAAAACCTGCTCCCAAGTCCAATCAAACACTAACACCTATCTCGGGAGATGGGGAGATAGGTGTACCATACAGAAACCTGGGCGAACTGTGTCGGGCCCAGATCCCTCCACAACGATTCCAACATCTTGTAGAGTCGATGCCTCGCCGTATTACTGCCGTTTTGAGGACTCACGGAGGAGCAACTCGTTACTAACATCGCACTCAGTGTCTTCCCATGACTTTTGGCCACTCTGTGTACCAACCGACCCTATGAGCGACATTTTCACACCATTCATAACAGGGACTGACTACATAAAGAATGGTATTACTAACATGCTTGTACCTTTGTCACTTTCATGCTGTCAGAGCCAAGGGCGAGACTGAGACAGATCAATGAAAGTAACAAATTTGTTCTAATCCCTATCAGAAGACATAGCGCACTGTAAACACTAGGTCTCGGTAGCAAAGGCATGTTTACGGTATAGCGGAACTCGTAGGCGAGTGTAATAATTGTACTGCTCAAGGGAAAATGTTCCGTTGCTTGCGCCATCAATATTAAATCAATATAGCATGTGTACTCCGCTGTCTGAAGTACAATAAAACGTCCTGTCCATTTATTAAAGAGCAATATTATGTTAAAAGGCAATTACATGCCACAATAAACTAGGCGTGCTCCATGCACTATTCATTATCTTCTTACAAGTGGAGCATTGAGTATTTCCCACCGCCCGGCTCCATGGCTAAACGGTTAGCGTGCTGGCCTTTGGTCACAGAGGTCCCGGTTTCGATTCCCGGCAGGGTCAGGAATTTTAACCATCATTGGTTAATTTCGCTGGTACGGGGGTTGGGTGTATGTGTCGTCTTCATCATTTCATCCTCATCACGACGCGCAGGTCGCCTAAGGGAGTCAAATCAAAAGACCTGCACCTGGCGAGCCGAACATGCCCTCGGACACTCCCGGCACTAAGAGTCATACGCCGGTCTCGCGTAGGCTACTTATTGTTAAGTAATAAGGAGAATTAACCGCATGCTTCACTAACTTGGACGCCTATATCAGTGTCTTTCTTGACTTCAATAAATTCTCATAATTCAATTTTTTCCTTTAGTTCCTTAATCTTTCCACTGCCTTTTGTGTACACTTACAACCCACAAATCGCTGTTTGAATGATTTTTTTTTCTTGCAAAATAAAACGGCTCTCCATTTCACCAGAACAGTGTCCACATCTATAGCTTAAAGGTTAGCGCTAACAGCTGCCGTTTTCTGAGGCCTGGGTTCTATTCCCGCTTCCCTCTGTGGGTGGGGGCGGTAGAATAACACCCATGGTATCCTCTGCCTGTCGTAAGAGGCGACTAAAAGGGGCTCCAAGGGCTCTGAACTTTGGAGCGTGGGTTGGCGACCACGGGGCCCATAGCCGAGTCCTGGCATTGCTTCCACTTACTTGTGCCAGGCTCCTCACTTTGATCTATCCTATCCGACCTCTCTTCGTCAACTCTTGTTCTTTTCTGACCCTAACGCTATTAGGTTTGCGAGGGCTAGGGAGTATTTCATTTTCACGCCCTTCGTGGCCCTTGACTTCCTTTAGCCGATATCCTCGTTTTTCAAAGTGTCGGACCCCTTAATTTTTTCTCTCTGATTAGTGTTACATAGAGGATGGTTGCCTAGTTGTACGTCCTCTTAAAACAATAATCACCACCACCACCATCTATTCCCGCTACTGCCAAAGATTTAAGAATGGCAGCAGGGCTGGTATGCTGTTAATATTATATATGCAGCTCACCTCCATTGTGGCTGTACTTAAAAAGAGCTGCACCCCGTCGGGACGAGAACACGAGTTTACTTTACCAGAGCTAAACTACTGTGACGTGATTGCACTGCCGTTGCAGTAGTTGCAGCGATCCTCCACATTCAAGCAGGGAGTGGCGATGGCAGCCAGTTGCCAAGTGACGGAAGGCAAGTAGAAGTAAGGCGAAATTATACCCTCCTGATTAATACAGGATATCAATTATTGAATCCCAGTCCACAAGCTCCACAGGCGCGGTAGAAGTGTTGGTCTGTACGTCCCGCTGTGTGCTCTGGCACGTTCTGCTGTATCCATCTTGAGCTTACTCGATTCCCCAGATTTCCCTCTATCTTTCTGAACACGTTCATGGAAGTTTCTAATCCATTTATGCCGAAGATATTTAGACGTTTTGCAAATTCGGCACAATTTTCAACTTTTCAACTGACCTGGTCTGGAAGTTATGCTGAACAATAGCTTTCTTAAAAATTGCTTTACGTTCCACCGATATAGATAGGTCTTATAGCGACAATGGGATAGGAAAGGGCTAGGAGTGGAAAGAAAGCGACTAATATCTAAATTAAGGTACAGTCCCAGCATTTGCCTGGTGTGAAAATGGAAACTACGGAAAACCATCTTCAGGGCTACCGACAGTGGGGTTCGAACGCACCTCTCCCGAATGCAAATTGATAGCTACGTGACCCAAACCGTGCGGCCACTTGCTCGATGGTGCCCAACGTGGGTAGTATGTTAAGAGTTCTACGAGACAAACGTAGCGATACCACTTGCACCGCGGTGTCGTGAGCTACACTTAGAGATGGGGAGGTTCTGAACGAGTGATTCATAATGAACGAATCATTACACTGAACGATTGAATCATGATTCAGTGAACGAAGTGAATCGATTCGCTTGTGAATCGAAAGCTGAATCGAGATGGCAACAAATACAGTAGAGACAATACGCGATACTCAGCGAGATATCGAGGGACAGCTATTAGAGCTCTCTCTAGCGGACTGACCTGAGAACTACTGTTTCTGTCATAAGAGCACATGTATTTGTGTGTGAAGTTTTTGGTGTTATTTATGCGTTTTCAGTGAGTTGACATAATTAAATAGTAGCGTGTGTCATTCCTTGATATCTCCTCTCAACATGAGGGGAAAGGTATGTGCTGTGTTTGGCTGCAGTAACTATGAAGTAGAGAAGAATGCGCGGTCTTTCTTTTGTTTCCCTCGTGACAAGAAAATGTAAGTAATACTGTGTTTGCGTATATATTCTTCCAGTGACAAATATATTTTTATAGTACTTCATAATCTTCTGACCTGCTCGACCCATATTTTAACTGGCTAAAATATAATACGCATATTTTATTGTATAGTGCAGCAGTTAACCTTCAATACCGACCTGTTGTTGTTGTAGGTGTGATCTATGGGTTTGATTTAATTCAGGAAAATACATACGCATATGAGTGTGGCTGGTTGTGTTCCAAGTTACCCCATTTGGAATGCCGTAATGCGTTGTCAAGCTCTGAAGAAAATATGGGTGATTTAAGAATGTACATATTTTGTTGAAACAATATGATGATGCAAATTTGCTTTACCCTAATGTAATGGCATTATGGCACGTATTGCTTATAGGGAAAGTTTGAAAGTTTTGAGGCTACATTTATAGATTTTCTTTCTGTTGGTAGACTTCGAGTTAAAAGGAAAATTGTCCAGCTGTTAAATGTAAATTCATTGAATCATGTGTGTAAGGAATGTGCCGATATTTTTGTTGACAAGTGTTTTAATATGATGATACAATGCTTTTAAATGAGAGAAAAGAAAAATCTAGCCGTGAACGTTTAGGAAGGAATTCTAAAGCTAAAAAAGTATTGCATGAATGAAAGATCAAGCCCTTTCACAGCAGTCCATTTCACATCTTGGTTATATGTCTAATTTCAGTCTTTAAATAATAACCTGTTAAATAATTCTTCATTCATTTATCAGGAATTGCTTTAGCAACTTTGAAGTTAATATCTAACATTTTCTTTCTAGACGTAATTTATTTATCCATTTCCGTATATACATTTCCATTGATATTTGAATTTAGAGCGAATTTTCAGGTCAAGCCACTAGGAGCGCCACTTGCAACTTGTTTCCCATTTTAACAAGGCTAAATCCGGAAGTGTCGCGTATTGTCTCTACTGTACTTGATGGCAGCCGCAACTCGTTCCTTGGTTCCTCGTTCGTTCTGATCCATATCCCCAAATTGGGTATCCACCAGTTTTGAATCAAAATGACAATTTGCGAAGAACGACTCTGTTATTTTTTATTTAACTTGAACCAGAAGTCCGCTTCACAAGTCAAGTACTCCTAACCTAACCTTACAGGATTTTTTTTTAAAATAAGAAATTATCATGTCGTTTCAAGTCACACACTTCACGGAACTGTAATATACACTCAACTTGCAGCTCGTTGCGAAATGTTAGGTTAAGTTTACTTCAAGGTTCCGTTTCCGTTCTCGTTCTCGTGAACTAACGTGAACTAACGTGTGGAACATGGCCACAAAAATGTTCATATCTACTATAAATTTGAAATTCGATTCTCGTATAGTTTCGAATAGTAGCTACTTAAGTTTGGAAAGAATTATTCGGACAGTTGTGTAGCATTTTTCGACTGTAACCTCTAAAAAGGATATTACTCTTGTTAAAATGCTAGCAATTACTTCTTGTAACTAGTAAAGCAGTAACAGTTATAAAGAACATAACGGAATGGTTCATCTGAGTCCATGCTTTCGCTTTCGGCTCTTCGTCACG
This sequence comes from Anabrus simplex, assembly GCF_040414725.1. Taxonomy (NCBI): domain Eukaryota; kingdom Metazoa; phylum Arthropoda; class Insecta; order Orthoptera; family Tettigoniidae; genus Anabrus; species Anabrus simplex. Next base: position 298,041,626 of record NC_090268.1, on the reverse strand, counting down.
TGGTAATCGAATGAACGAATCAAATGAACGAATTAAATGAACGAATCACTTTGGTGAATCGTTTCAAATGAATCGGTTCTTCTAAATGAATCAGATTCCCCATCTCTAGCTACACTGATTTTACTGCGTCGCGACAATCTCGATATCAACACAAGATGGTGGACGCCACCATTCGCTATAACGTCACCGATTATTGAAACTAATGTCAAGCAATACTTTCATCTTTAACCTTTTTAACAGCACATTAATCAATGCAATAATGAGAGAGCGGGTCCCCCGGATTGACGGCGGATAGGCGTGAGGATGAGGCCCAACCTAAGATGAATTCTAATGCTGAAGGCGGCACCAACGCCTAGCTCCGAGCCAGGAGAATTAACTAATGAAAGTTAAAATACCCGAACTATCCGGGAATCGAATCCAGGGCCCTTTAGCCATGGAGCCAGACGTATTAGCCATTTAGATGTTGTTTATAGTTGCAAAATTATGAAACCTACATTCCCAGGCGACGCTCGAAATTCTACGCGGGGCACAGGACAAGAACGGAACGAAAGACGCATTCTACGTCAAAATAACAACCATAAAAATAAATAAATGTACTGTCGTGTACATTATTTTTCTTGTTTTGAATCAAGCTTTCTCTAAGTTGAGTTGTAAAGAAATGTAGCTTTTATGGCAGCAATACGTCCCGCGCCGCGTGACTATAGAGTAGCCTACTTTATCTATTCTTATCAGTCTGGTGGTAAAGAAAATTGAAAATGAATGAAAATCCACAGCCTGTTCCAGTCATCCGACTGTGCCAGGAATGGAATTAATAAAGCCCCCATCTAGCGGCGAGGATAGGAATTGTGCCGGCTGCAGAAGCCTGTCGCACTCCTCTGGGGCAATGTCAAATGACTGACAGATGAAATGAAATGATAGTGGAGAGTGTTGCTGGAATGAAAGATGACAGGGAAAACCGGAGTACCCGGAGAAAAACCTGCCCTGCCTCCACTTCGTGCAGCACAAATCTCACATGGAGTGACCGGGATTAGAACCACGGTATCCAGCGGTGAAAGCCCGGCGCGCTGCCGCCTGAACCACGGAGGCTTCAAAGAAAATTGAAAATGTGTGTTGTTAATCAGTCTTTACGGTCTTTAGCTTTATCCTTCCATGGCAGGAAAACGTAAAAATAAAATTTAACGACGAAGCAAAAACCGAGCGAGTTGGCCGTGCGGTTAGGGGCGCGCAGCTGTGAGCTTGAATTCGGAAGATAGTGGATTCGAATCCCATTGTCGGCAGCTCTGAAGATGGTTTACAGTGGTTTCCCATTTTACACCACGAAAATTTTAGGGCTATGCCTGAATTAAGGCCACGGTCGCTACATTTCCATTCCTAGCTCTTTCCTGCCCCATCGTCGCCATAAGACCTACCCGTGTCAGAGCGATGTAAAGTGACTTGAAAAAAAAAGATACTGTAATAGTTGAGATTAACCACTATACTTTTTTTTACGTAGGCCTGGTTTATGTACCTGCTTTTAACGATAAATAAGTTTGTATTCAGGTTTCTAATCTAATTTAAAAATCTATTATGTATTAAAGTACATATTTTTATATATTTTAGTTAGCCTGTCACTTGTACTGTAGGCCTGGTTTATGTACCTGCTTTTAACGATAAATAAGTTTGTATTCAGGTTTCTAATCTAATTTAAAAATCTATTATGTATTAAAGTACATATTTTTATATATTTTAGTTAGCCTGTCACTTGTACTGAAATAATCTCACAATGCCACAGTGGCTAATTGTAATCAATAAATTTCATTTCAAATTAGATCCCAGAACCACTGCAAGTATCTCTAAAAGCAAGAATTGTTTTCGAAAGTCTCGTGATTGGAACAAACAAAAAATGATATTAACGCAACTATAGAGTCTGCTAAGGTTCATATCAAACAACGATTATCAAATTGCTCCTAGCCTCGATTAACCTTTGTAGGTTGATTTGCTAACGCAAGCTGTTTATCGATCTCACAGTCTCCAAGGCCCCATTGTTAGTTCAGCCAGACAATGAGGTCACGCTGCATATCAAGAAGAGTGTTAATGTCGATAATACTTCATGGATAACAACTCTATATGTCTCACTGTGAAGAGACAAGATAGCCAATGCCATTCTAACACAAGATATTAAATGTCCTCTCATAGCTGCACCCAGCGTTCAAATCTCCATAAATACTGTAGATATGTACGAAATAATGCAGAACAAAATACTGTAGAAGATTATTTCACGTGAATTTCAAGATTCCCCTGTGAATTCCATCCCATACCATAATAATTCATCCTTGTCTATGAAGTGTGCAACAGACCTTACATAGCGCTATTTCGTAACCCGAAACAGATTATTATTATTATTATTATTATTATTATTATTATTATTATTATTATTATTATCTGCCTGGTTGGTCCTCAGCCTGAAGGTTGGTTGGATCTTCAGATAGCACCACGAAAGGTTATGTGATTATGGAAAAACGGCAAAAATCTATGGCGGTGCCAAAATGAGGTGTACTTAAGCAATATGAGGAATAAGGTAGTTTACCATTGCTTTCCTCACTGAACCAGAAAGTGCTATTGCCCGTAGTGGCGATTAGGGCCCCCGAACACACACACACACACACACACACACACACACACACACACACACACACACACACACACTTTCTGGAGGAAAAAATAATTTTTATTCTATTTTAGCCACCTGGCTATTTTTAAGTTTTGGCAGACTGAGGAACCTTTCAGTTATTTTAAAAAATCACCTCAAGCTAGAAATTATAAAAAAAGGAAATTTATACAGTCCCTGTTATTCTTTTAGCTAACTCCTTCCTTTAATTTCTTTAATTATTAAGAAAAATACTTAGCGGAAATACGCACAAAATGACGTTTGTTGCAGCTAACCAACTCGTACAGCGCCACAGCAAGTAGTGGAGACTCGCGCGGCAGAGTGTAGTATGTACTGGGATTAAGGGTAGCAGGGGTATATTTTTGCCAAGGTAATGGGCATTGAGATGTGATTCATCCGCTTGCCGCCCGCATTCGTTAGTCTGCCATTTTCACTCTGTAAATGCGTCTGTGCAGTTCTATCTAGTGTCCGTTACTTTTTTAGTGTGCAGTCAAATACTAAATGATATTTTAATTGCATAATTGCTCCAAAGGAACAATAATTATACATACATTACAATTAAATAGAAGTTTAGCGCACTCTGTGAGGATGTGGGCCAGGGTGAATTCGGTACAACAAGGAGTAAGCTGCGTAGATCTTCCTGATCTATCTTCAGTCTATACAAAACTACGGCCTCACCCCGTCAAGGCCGGTAAGGGGACCCGCCACACGGCAATTGTCTACTTAATTGCCCTCAGCTTCTTGCGAGTTCGGATAGCTAACTGCTATAATTCCCAGGACGCGAAGATGGTTCGACGTAGCTGAGAACAAAATATTCGTAGCAGGTACGTTCATTGTCTAGGTGGTAAAACTACCGCTTCTTTTGCAGCTTGATCCGCAAGTTCATTTCCTGCAATCCTAACGTGAATTGAAAGCAACAGCTATCAGTAGACCGCCGAATTGTCAGTGCTATAAGACGAATAAGGTTGGAGGTTATAAAATTAAATAAGGCAAATAAAGTTGGAATTCAAGAGAACAAATTGGGGCAAATATGTGTTTATAGGAAGACAAATTAGCGATTGGAATAATTTACTAAGGGAGATTGTCTAGGTGGTAAAACTACCGCTTCTTTTGCAGCTTGATCCGCAAGTTCATTTCCTGCAATCCTAACGTGAATTGAAAGCAACAGCTATCAGTAGACCGCCGAATTGTCAGTGCTATAAGACGAATAAGGTTGGAGGTTATAAAATTAAATAAGGCAAATAAAGTTGGAATTCAAGAGAACAAATTGGGGCAAATATGTGTTTATAGGAAGACAAATTAGCGATTGGAATAATTTACTAAGGGAGATGTTCGATAGATTTCAAACTTCTTTCAAATCATTTAAGAAAAACTAGTAGAGAATTTACCAACCGCGCGACAGTCCTAAATGTAGTTCAGTGGCGTTTGACATAAAGATTGAATAATAATGATAATAATAATAATAATAATAATAAATTTGTACACGACATGTGGGCAAATCAACCGAGTACCACACTTCAAGTACTTGGGAGAAATACTTGAACCAACGGGAGGCGAGAAGGCTGCCCAGAAAATTCGCCTACAAAAATTTCGGAAAGCCTACGGTAGAGTTCACAACATATACAATAAAAAGTGCTTGTCCCTCCATGCAAAGTTCAGACACTATAATACAGTAATCAAGCCCGAAGTCTTATATGCCAGTGAGACCCTTACACTAAATGGGAAAGGTGACCTAGAAAACATTTTAAAAGAAGAAAGAAGAATCCTGAGGAAAATTCTCGGTCCCCGAAAAACAGAAGATGGATATAGACTGAGGTCACGTAAAGTGACAGAAGAGCTTTCCAATATTGCAACAGACATCCGCAAAAGACGTCTGAAATTTTATGGGCACGTCCGCAGACTGCCGGCAAGTAGAGTGACACACAAGATTCTCACCTACATAGAACATCATTTTTTTTTTTTTGCTATGGGCTTTACGTCGCACCGACACAGAAAGGTCTTATGGCGACGATGGGATAGGAAAGGCCTAGGAGTTGGAAGGAAGTGGCCGTGGCCTTAATTAAGGTACAGCCCCAGCATTTGCCTGGTGTGAAAATGGGAAACCACGGAAAACCATTTTCAGGGCTGCCGATAGTGGTATTCAAACCTACTATCTCCCGGATGCAAGCTCACAGCCGCGCGCCTCTACGCGCACGGCCAACTCGCCCGGTGATAGAACATCTAAAAATATTCCATGGGTACTAGAAGTGAAGAAGGATCTGGAAAAAGCCCAGATGAACTCAAATGACACCGCGGACAGAAACCTTTATAGGAAAAAAATTAATGGATGGAAAGTGCAACCAGAGAACGAAGTGAAAAAGAAGACTGGAGCAAAGTGGACAGAAGAACGAAAAAGGATCCACGGAGAAAGGATGAGAGAGCTGTTTGGCAACTCAGAAAACAGAATCGTTAGAGCTTTGCGTGATCCATTGCGTCAATACGCACGTAATAATAATAATAATAATAATAATAATAATAATAATAATAATAATAATAATAATAATAATAATAATAATGTTATTGGCTTTACGTCCCACCAACTACTTTTACGGTTCTCGAAGACGCCGAGGTGCCGGAATTTTGTCCCGCAGGAGTTCTCGTACGTGCCAGTAAATCTACCGACACGAGGCTGACGTATTTCAGCACTTTCAAATACCACCGGATTGAGCCACGATCGAACCTGCCAAGTTGGGGTCAGAAGGCGAGCGCCTCAACTATCTGAGATAGTCAACCTGGCACATTGATTAATTGATTGATTGATTGATTGATTGATTGATTGATTGATTGATTGATTGATTGATTGATTGATTCCCTCCTTTGACCCTGATGATATTAGGCATACGAGGATTACAGTCTTTCATTTTGACGCTTGATGCAGATACCTTCACTCTTCCAAGCTATGGGCCATTGTCGGAGGTTCCACGTCGAAGATAATTCCACCCCTTCTACCTTGTCTTCTGTGTTCAGTTGAATCAGGCTGTATTTGTCATTTCTAAAAAAATGTGACCGAAAATGGCTGCTTTATTTTGTTTTGCGAGGGCCAAGACTTCACATGATTTCCCGGCACCTTCTCGTTGGCGACGTGGTCTACTCATAATCATAAGATCTTCAACATTCTGTGATACATTCATTCGGTCACTAAGGCAGCCTTGGGTATCAATCCCCCGAAACCTAAAGCGACATCGATAAAACACAACACTTCACGACACGCCAAAAAATTTGTCATCGGAGTTCGCAGTTGCTCACTGTCTGTCTCTTAGATCATCAGCCCAGAGGCTGGCCGGATATTCAAACAGCATCACCAAAGGCTATGCGGTTACCTAACAACCGATGGCAGCGCCAAAATAAGGCGTACTAGGCAAGATGCGGAGCGAGGTAGTTTGCCATTGCTTTCCTCACTGGGCCAGCAAGTGCTACCATAGCACGACTGACCCTTTTTAATTTCTGAAACACACTTCTTGCAGTACAAATTCTCGTATCCCCTCTTTCCGTTCGCCACAACAAAGAAAAGATGGCGGCAAGTGATGAGACTGATTGCTGGCATCAAGGAAATCATGAATCACATTCTGGGAAGTCTTCGGGAAATAATACACGACAGAAGGAAATGGCGCGCCTTCGTCAACGGCGTCACGAAGAGTCGGAATCGACTAAACGTCCAAAATACAGAATAATAATAATAATAATAATAATAATAATAATAATAATAATAATAATAATAATAATAATAATAAATCTTTCCTTCTTTCTTTCATTCTTTTTTCCTTAATCCGATTAACCTCCAGGGTTGGTTTTTCCCCGGACTCAGCGACAGATCCCACCTCTACCGCCTCAACGGCAGTGTCCTGGAGCGTGAGACTTTGAGTCGGGGATACAACTGGGGCGGAAGGCGAGTACCTCGCCCAGGCGGCCTCACCCGCTATGCTGAGCAGAGGCCTTGTAGGGGGATGGGAAGATTGTAAAGGAGAGACAAGGAAGAAGGGAGGAAGCTTTTATCTACAAGTTGTTTTACGTCGCACCGACACAGAGAAGTCTTATGGCGACGATGGAACATGAAAGGGCTAGGAGTGGGAAGGAAGCGGCCGTGGACTTAATTAAGGTACAGTCCCAGCATTTGCCTGGTGTTAAAATGGGGAAACCATGGAAAACCATCTTCAAGGCTGCCGACAGTGAGGTTCGAACCCACTATATCCAGAATACTGGATACTGGCCGCACTTAAGCGACTGCAGCTATCGAGATCGCTAGGGAAGGAAGCGGCCGTGGCCTTAACTTAGGTAGCATCCCGGCATTCACCTGAGGGAGAAGTGAGAAACCACGGAAAAGAACTTCCAGGATGGCTGAGAAGGTAATCGAACCCCCCTCTACTCAGTTGACCTACCAAGGCTGAGTGGACTCCGTTCCACCCCTCGTACAACTTTTCAAATTTCGTGGCAGAGCCAGGAATCGAACCCGGGCCTCCAGGAGTGGCAGTTAATCACACCAACCACTACATCAAAGGAGCGGAAATAATAATAATAATAATAATAATAATAATAATAATAATAATAATAATAATAATAATAATAATAATATTTACATACATACATCTTCATTACAAACTTATGCCTTTCAGCGTTCAGTCTGCAATCATCTGTGAATTTACACAGTTAGGAATGAACTCGATTGACGAAGCTGTACGCATAAACCGGCTTAGGTAGCGGGGCTATGTGAAGCCAACAGAGGAGGATAGGTTACCTAACAGAATAATGGGCTCTGTTATGGAGGGTAAGAGAAGTAGAGGGAGACTAAGACGACTATGGTTAGACTCATTTTTTTTTTGCTAGTTGTTTTACGTCGCACCGACACAGATAGGTCTTACGACGACGATGGGACAGGAAAGGGCTAGGAGTGGGAAGGAAGCGGCCGTGGGCTTAATTAAGGTACAGCCCCAGCATTTGCCTGGTGTGAGAATGGGAAACCACGGAAAACCATTTTCAGGGCTGCCGACAGTGGGATTCGAACCTACTATCTGCCGAATACTGGATACTGACCGCACTTAAGCGACTGTAGCTATCGAGCTCGGTATGGTTAGACTCAGTTTCTAGTGATTTAAAGATAAGTGGTTGAGAACTAAACGAGGCCACAAAGCTACAGTAGTTACAAACAGAGGATTGTGGCGGCGTTTAAGTAAATTCACAGGGGGTTGCATACTGAAGGCTGACAGTCTATTATTATTATTATTATTATTATTATTATTATTATTATTATTATTATTATTATTATTATTATTATTATTATTATGTATTTTTAATTAAGAAATAGTATTAAATGAATAATGGCCTATTCGCTTCTGTTTTGTATTTGTTTTACGACATACCGACAATGGGATAAGACAGGGCTGATGAGAAAATAGGAAGCGATGGGAAACCATCTTCATGGCTGCCGACAGTAGAGCTCGAACCCACTATTTTCCGAATGCAGACTAACAGTTACGCGCCTCGAACCGCGCACCCAGCTCGCTCGGTATTACATATTGTAAATAATTGCATAATTATGATTATAATCACAATAATAGTAATTGTACCGGAGGTACACCCGCCCCGTGCATTTAAAACTAGCGCCTTGTAGAAGGCCATCTAGATCAGGAAATCTGAAACTCATTTTGGAAATAGTTTGAACATTTCTCGACAGATGTCGCTATTTCAACTTATGTTGCTCCTTCTGGGGTGAAGATGAATTATTAATTTTCAAAGTAATTTTGTATGTCAAGGTTTCCTAAACTGAATTGTTTATAGTTTTTGGCGTTCAAAAGTTATTTAGGCCCCTACACTTCTATCTCTTCCCGCCAACTTATTATGTTGGCCAATTAGAAATTTTGTACCTTTATTTAAGTAACCAATCATGACCCGCCTGGTGGCCATGATCGTTAAGGCGCTGAAGTCTAAAACGGTCTAACACCAAGGTTAGCCGGTTCGAGTCCCGTTGGTCGAAAAAATTTTCACCATCAGAATGTTGGCCGGCAGGGTAGGGGAGGTGGTGGTATACAATTTCTAATCACTAGATTGCGTGCCAAAAGCCTGGATTAAATTCCAAACCTCTCCGCAGTGCTCATATGGAGTGAGGGCATATGACGCTGTTGATGGTGATTCGTCCGTCGGATGGGGACGTTAAGCCTTGAGCAGACCCCTTGGTGCTATTCGACAGGAGTAGGCTATGTGCCGGCACCGGGTTTCACCCTCTCCCTACTATCATATATCACGTCATTCATTTCATCTCTCATTAACTCCTCTGATGAGGTTGACGTCAGGAAGGGCATCCGGTCATAAAAAACCGCCACGACAAACTCATCTCACCTCATACCCGACCCCGTAGGGAAACGGGACAAGGGCTGGACAAACATTTAAGTAACCAATCATAAAATTTTGATATTTATTCAGTTAACCAATAGAAATTGTGGGTGTGTCAGGGTTTCGACCCAGAGAAATCTGGAACCTTCCTCTCCGTTATAAAAGCTGGTACATTTTGGGCCATGTTGTCTTTGTGATCGCTCCAGTTAGAGTGTGTTCGTAACGGAGGCAGGGAGAAAGGGCTCCCTCGTCCATCTTCGGGAGATCCACCAGCTCAAGGTAATGGCAAATTCTGCTTAATAACGTAATAGTCTTTGAAAGCTAGCTCGAGGGAAAAGCTTCAAATTTATTTCGCAATATAACTTTTATTTCTTAATGTAAATTTCAAACAAGTCTAAAGAACTTACTCGAACTTAGGGAATAAAGAGTGAGGAACCTTCTTGTATTCCCTCTCAACTTGATATTGAGGCGACTATAATTTTGTAACCTTTTAAATCTATGTTTTAATTTTGTAGACTTTCTCTCCATCTAGTCACCTCCGTAGTATAGGCTTACCCTCTGTAACGTCGGGCCACAAGCCCACATAGGGTTTTAGTTTTTTCACTACCGGGCGAGTAGGCCGTGCTGTGAACCCCACTGTCGGCAGCCCTGAAGATGATTTTCCGTGGTTTCCCATTTTCACACCAGGCAAATGCTGGGGCTGTACCTTAATTAAGGCCACGGCCGCTTTCTTTCCATTCCTAGGCCTTTCCTATCCCATCGTCGCCATAAGACCTATCTGTATCGGTGTGACGTAAAACAAATAGCTAAAAAACAAAGTATTTCCATGTGAATTTCAATGAGTGCAAGTGTTCACCTACCAATATTTTTCTTTTCGCCAGTAACTTTAACCTTTTGTATTTATCAAGGGCCAGGTAAAATGGGTACTCGTTACCCCTGTTAAACTCAATATCATTCATTTCATTTTAAGACAAATCAGACTGTTGAGCAGTTAGGACAGTGAATACTGTCTAATTTTGTTCAATGTAGGTTCTGCCTCGGATAGGCCTGAAAAGTGTAAAATTGTAGAGCAAAGATGCTCTTCTTACTGGTGTAAAAGAAACTGGGAGATCCGTCTCCTTGACCGTTGGTTAAAAGGAGCAGTAGTGCTCATGCAAAATTTGTAATTAAGGAACTTCATGCTGATATTGTTAAATTATTGTTATCTGATTATTCTAGACCTCTCTAAAATTGTTACTAAATATTGTACCTGATTAACTGTTATTTTCTAACCCTGTTTAAAATCTGAAAACCGAGCTCGATAGCTGCAGTCGCTTAAGTGCGGCCAGTATCCAGTAATCGGGAAATAGTGGGTTCGAACCCCACTGTCGCAGCCCTAAAGGTGGTTTTCCGTGGTTTCCCATTTTCTTACCAGGCAAATGCTGGGGCTGTGCCTTAATTAAGGCCATGGCCGCTTTCTTTCCATTCCTAGGCCTTTCCTATCCCATCGTCGCCATAAGACCTATCTGTGTCGGTGCGACGTAAAGCAAATAGAAAAAAATCTGAAAAGAATCAAAAGATATAAGGAAGAAATATAAATTTTGAATTTTTAAATTAATCTTCTGACTCTTCTATATCCACCCATTCATTCATGCCCGCAATTTCTTTCACCTCTGTCAACCACGGTATCCCCGTAACAGTGATGATTATGATAAGCGATCATGTCCTACAATGCCAAGCTCAGATACTAGTGGAGCCCACAAATCAGACGCCCCTTTCTTGCATTATCCTATGATTAGTGTTAACAGAGGACAGGTGCCAGTTATATTTCCTCTTAATGCAATGATCACCACCTGCATGCAGCAGAACGCTTCGCGGTGGTGGATAATAAAGGTTTGGTAGATAAAATAGATGCCTTTGCTGGCGAGATGTAGTGTTTATAGTGCACTATGTCTTCTGGTATGGGCTATAACAAATTTGTTACTTTCATTGCCCTGTCTCAGTGTCATCCTTGGCTTTGACAATATGAAAGTGACTGAGGTATGAGTGATGCTAGTAATACCATTCCTTATGCAGCCAGTCCCTGTTATGAATGGTGTGAAAATATCACTCATAGGGTCGGTTGGTGCATGCATTTCAGTGGGCTTGGCAGACTGATATGTAATAGCAACGGCTGGCTCGGTGAGGAAAGCAACGGGAAAAATACCTCACTCCTCATTTTCCTAGTACGCCTCTTCAGTGACGCCTAGGCTGTTTATGACAGCTGTTGGCGGAGCTACAGAGGATCAAACCAGCCTTCGGGCTGACTACCCAACATACATACATACATACACACAGATAAACTAGAAGGCAAGGAAAGGAAGATCCTGAGGAAAATCTTGGACTCTGTCAAAGAAAATGGAGAGTATAAAAAGGCACAGCTATGAACCACAGGTAACCCCCGTTATACGCGGATTCGTTATCCGCGATTTCGCATACGGGAAAAATACCTCACTCCTCATTTTCCTAGTACGCCTCTTCAGTGACGCCTAGGCTGTTTATGACAGCTGTTGGCGGAGCTACAGAGGATCAAACCAGCCTTCGGGCTGACTACCCAACATACATACATACATACACACAGATAAACTAGAAGGCAAGGAAAGGAAGATCCTGAGGAAAATCTTGGACTCTGTCAAAGAAAATGGAGAGTATAAAAAGGCACAGCTATGAACCACAGGTAACCCCCGTTATACGCGGATTCGTTATCCGCGATTTCGCATATACGCGATTTTGGTCTAGTGCTGCCATCTGTAAACAGTATGGGGAAGCTGTCATTCCTGAAGGCGGGTACAGACATGCGTGCCAAATTCTGTAACGTACATGCAAGCACATAAATGGTGTCCCGACGTAAACAATCAACCCTGCCCCACTCCAGTACTGAAAAGAAGGGGAGAGACTGAAGGGGTAGTGTTGAAGGCCAACCCAGTACAAAACAAGGGGGAAGGGAGTGAAGCGGTAGTGTCGAAGGCACAATGACTCACCTTCTCGCTTAACGCATTGCTGCATGGACTGCATGTAGACAGCCCGCTACAAGACATCGTTGTGATCGAAATGGGCACAGTGGCGGATGTATTGAAGTACAGCATTAGGTTACCTACTCGTCCGGCCCCGCGGTGTAGGGGACAACGCGTCAGGCCGCCCCGGGTTCGATTCCCGGCTGGGTCAGGGGGTTTTAATTGTAAATGATTAATATCCCCGGCCTGGGGACTGCGTGCTTGTATCGTCCTTAACGTTCCTCACATTCAACACTCAACACTTCCGCAATTCCAATTACATGCAGGTTCTTATATTGTGCAAGTAGGGGCAAAAGAACTGTATATGTCGACGCCCCGAACAAATAGCATTTTAACATACAAAATTAAAAAAGTAACCTACTCTGATAATTACAGTATTAAGAGGTAAAGGAGGTTTTTAACCGAAAAGTATTTTATACTAGTTAGGAAGATTTTGTAGCTGCGTTATATCGGGTAGTAATTTGAAAATATCTTTTATTGGTTCGTAACTTTGTTCTGGACTTTACTGAAGTTATATCATCATAATTTACCACATCGGATATAGAATTATGATAAATTCTATAAACAGAAAATTAATATGCTAAAATAAGGTATTGGTGTATAACTGTGTAAGCATTTCTTTATAAAAATAACTGAAGATACATTTTACTTCTTGAGCAATAAGAAAATACATCTGAACGGCACCCTCTAAAATGTCCACATATTCACAAGCAGTCATATGTGGAGTGATCTCTATCAACTCTCCTGGACCAGCACCCAATACGCCACATGTGATGCGACCCGACTAATTAGTTACCTGGACAAAGGGCTCTTCATAACGCTTTCCAACTGGACGCCAGCACTTCAGCTGTTTACCTGGGTCGGAGCAAAATACCTTTTCATCCAACCAAATTGTAATTTCCCATTCCTATCGTGGAGTAACACTTTCTTGTAGTGCAAAGCCTACGCGAAGTTCTCTGTGGATAGGAAGAAGTCGCTCCTTTTTCGCAGCTCGGCGATTGTAAATACCTGCCGCGTGGAGTCAGCGACTCACGGTAGTCCGGCTTACTGGCAATTCCAATGCGGCAATCGCATTATCGATAGTTGCAAACGGAGAATTGTCCATAGTTTGAATGATTCCAGCATCCTGTTCCGGAGTAGTTCTTCTAGGAGCCTTGTTATGTGTCCTATGATCTACCAATCCTTCTTCACCTCGTTCTTGCTATATTTCTATCCATCTCCAAACTGTCTTTAGACTGCATGGTATTGCTTGTGCTATTGCTTAGGGGACCATGTGAGCCTCCCACATGCCAATAATACGGCCTCGATTCACCTGTGATAGGATAGGAGACATCGTATTACAATGTTACAGTATAACGCCGGAATACACACACTGTGTATTCAGCACTACCTGTTCACTCCCTTCCCCTCCTTTTCAGTACTGGAGTGGCCTTCAACACTATCCCCTTACTCTCTCCCTCTTTTTCAGTACTGGAGTGGGGCAGTGTTGATTGTTTACGTCGGGACACCATTAATGTGCGTGCATGTACAATACGTCGCGCGCCAAGGTTAAACGGGGCAAGCGCAACTCTACGCGTATCTTCTGTCGTATTTGTCAAGACGTGAATCACCAGTTCCGGTCAGTAGAGCTGTGAAGTTGCACTTGACAGGTTTCGTATTTAAAATGCCGGGTAAAAGGAAAGAAAGTGTGTCCGTCGGAGAAAAGAAGCGTGTACCAAAGTCGCATTCGTGAAAAACAAAATTAGAAGTTTTGGATCGCTGTGAGAAAGGTGAGTGTATTGTTGATATTTAGCATGCGTTGGGACTTAGTGAGTTCACTGTGAGAACTATTCGTGACAATGCGGAATTAATTCGAAAAACTGTTCAATCATCTACTAACTTAAGTGTGACTAGGGTGACCAAATCTCGCTCGCAAGCGATGGAAAGAATGGATTGGACTGAGCATCACAACCAACAACACATGCCTCTCTCTGGAGCTCCTATTCAAGCTATGGCGAAGAACTTGTACGAAGAGTTTAGTTTATTATTGTGTCTTTCGGCGTTAAACTTTTAAGTGGATAAAGTTTGCATTAAAATGCGTTTCATAAACATAATAAAGGTTACTTTTTGTAAAAATACTAAAAATCTCTGCTGTTTTAAAATAAATATGTGAATCAACGGAAACCTAACCATATATTTTGCATGTAAATTGACTCTCGATTTACGCGAATTCGGTATCCGCGGCAATTCCGCGGAACGTATCTATCGCGTATAACGAGGTCTACCTGTATATTCATGGACACCGTTTACTACGCTCGCTTCACACGAATGAGTTTAGACAGACTTTCCAATCGTATCTTTACCTGCTTTCTGGATAAGAAGACAAGCAGCCTGTTTCACCGAGGTGAAAAAGAACCTGCAAGAAGTGGGCATCACACGTGGTGATATTCTGAAACATAATCCTCGTCAAAACAAACGAGAACAACGAGGTTTCCAAGAAGGGATCAAACTGCAAACAGGCAAGAAGTGGACTGATGAGAGAAAGGAAGCTCCCTGAAGATGAATGCGGGAATTGCTTACTGGGCAAAGGTTAAAGGCCATGGAGGAAACAGTTGAAATAACATGGTCCATACCAGGTCGAATCGAAAGAAAGAAAGAAAGAAAGAAAGAAAGAAAGAAAGAAAGAAAGTTTACATTTTATTGGCTTTTACGTCGCACCGACACAGGTAGGTCTTGTGGCGACGATGGGATAGGAAAGGGCTAAGAGTGTGAAGGAAGCGGCCGTGGCCTTAATTAAGGTACAGCCCCAGCATTTTCCTGGTGTGAAAACGGGAAACCACGGAAAACCATCTTCAGGGCTGACGACAGTGGGGTTCGAGCCCACACTCTCCCGGATGCAAGCTCACAGCTGCGCGCCCCTCACTGCACGTCCAACTAGCCCGGTAAGAAAGAAACAAAGAAAGAACGTGCCCGTCAATCTTGGAAATGTAAATAGAGCATGAACTAAGTGACAGATGATCACGGAACTCCCCGCTAAAACAGATTCCTATTTGCGTGCCCGGGTGATTTAACACACAAAGCAGTAGCCTTTCAATTATGTACGATAGCCTTCGGCAAATTGATTATGCAGAGAATGGGCGATGTATTTATGACCCTAAACGTATACTTTACAACAGCGGTGATACCATTATCGCATCGTGAGAGGACAATCATTGTATTTAAACTAGCTGCGGAATGACACAATCTGTCATACCAGTCAGAGCCATATGCACTGCAATTAATTAGCCTACTAAGACAGTAGTGTCAGTTTTCTTGCACGCCCCCCCCCCCCCCCAACACACACAGAGTTCTGAGGAGCCTATCGATGCCAAAACGCTTCCCATTTGACACAGACTACAGAAAGGTCAATGCACATACAGGTTCGAAGTATAAGCTGTTCCAAAAGTACTCAGAGACCGGTGTATACTCCAATGTGCAACGACAGACGTGTATTATTGCATGCAGGCTAACATAAAAATGGTGAATATTATTCAGTAATAGGCCTACTAAGCCTTCTGTACCTGTTGACTTAACTTTGTAACACTGTGTTCTGCTAGAAAGCCAAGTGTGGGTAAGAGGTCACATGCACTCCTTGGCTGAACAGTCAGCGTAAACTGGGCTTATTTCACATATAGTATCGATTCCAAGTAATTGGGGAATAACCAAGGCAAAGAAGAATAAGAAGAATACGAAACTCCCTGATGATCTTAGGTATAACTCTGGTGAACGGTAAACATATTTTTCAGGTGATTCACAAGGTAATATTTAATTTCCTGCACCTAGCGTGTATATTATCTCCAGGCTATTAAACAATAGATTTTGCTGAAGTGTATGATAAGCAGTTCTTGAAATTTTGTCTTGTCGAAGAAAATTTGCTATTTGTTTTACGTAGCACCGACACAGATACAGTGGCTCAAAAAAGTATTGGTCCGCCCATAGCCGTGGTATGAAGGGAACTATATGGTACAAATAATTGTGCATTTAATGGAATTACATGTATGTAGATATGTAGGACAGTCACATACATCAGTAGGTTGAATATAGAGCCATAGAGATTAACGCTGTTTGCAAACGGACCAGTAATACAACGGCGTGCGTCATTACACGCCAAACAAGTATTGGTCTAGTACACAATATCATCGTGATATCGTGCTGTCTGCCGCAAATCTGGCTCACTGTGTCTGTGCTGACACACTGGAAGATAATATTCAGCACTGTTTCCGTGTTCAGCTAACAACGGGAAGGAGAATGAAAGAAACAACCGTGGAAGAAAGGAGGATTGTAGTGCGAATATTTCAAAAAGGTAAATCATTCAAGGACATAAGTGAAATTATTGGAAGAGCTGTTACAACTGTTAAGAATGTTGTGTACCAAGAACAAAGCCAATAGAAAACAGACAAATAAGTGGCCATCCCTCAAAGTTATCAGTAGAAGACAAACGGCAAATTGTGCGTAAAGTGGCCCAAAATCCTCAGTTAACTGCGCCGAAGATAGTTACAAGATGTAGGAGTGCAAGTGTCATCTGAAACCATCCGAAATGTGCTACGCGAAAGAGGACATGCGGGCAGAACAGTCCGTAGAAAGACAGTAAGGCTAACAGAAAGAAGAGACTTGCGTACGCTAAAGAGCACAGATATGACAGCTATGAGGATTGAAAGACAGTCGTTTTTACTGATGAGAGTAAATTACCTTCTTCAGGTCAGACAGACGAGTGACTGTGTGGAGGAAGACGAATTCTGAACTTGAAGAGAAGAGCCTGATAGCTACTGTGAAATATGGAGGTGGTTCCCTGATGGTGTGAGGTTGAATGAGTGCGAATGGTGTAAGTGAATTAGCCTTTATTGAAGGGACTATGTATCACAAACCATACATTAACATCCTCAAGACACGTCTTCCATCAAGTGTACAAAAAAAGGGACTCTCAGCAAAGTATACGTTTACGCAAGATAACGACCCCAAATACACAGCTCTGAACACGAAGCTATGGCTGTTATATAATACACCACGTTGGCTGGAAACTCCACTACAGTCTCCCGACATCAACCCCATCGAGAATCTGTGACACTATTGGGAGCAAAACGTGGGAAAGCATATCAAACAAAGCTGACCTGAAAGAAGGCTTACTCACCGAATGGAATAGCATACCAAAGAAAACTACGGAAACCTTGGTACGATCGATGGCAAATAGATTATCTGAGATTATAAAGAGGAAAGGTAGACCTACCAAGTACTGAAACGTTCACGAAGGATCAAGAAACTACTTTATGTTAACTCAGATCAATACTTTCTTGGTGGCAAGTGAAAATGATTGTTTTAAGTTATGCTTTTTTAGTTATATGGATATGGAAGAATTATGTTTTTCTTACAATGTACATGTTACACAAGATGATAAATAATCAGGGATTCTATTATATATCAATTTTTATCATTCCCTTAGTTCCACGTTCTGATATGTAGAATATCTCCATGACCAATACTTTTCTGAGCCACTGTAGGTCTTATGACGACGATGGGATAAGAAAGGCCTAAGTATGGGAAGGAAGCGGCCGTGACCTTAATTAAGGTACAGCCCCTGCATTTGCCTGGTGTAAAATGGTAAACCACGGAAAACCATCTTCAGGGCTGTCGACAGCGGGGTTCGAACTCACTATCTCCCGGATGCAAGCTCACAATTGCGCGCCCCTAACCACACGGCCAATTCGCCCGGTATCGAACAAAGTGAAACAACCAGGTTATTGGAAGTGTGTCTTATAAAATACGAGTCAAATTATTGTATTTCTATATTATTATAAGACGTCGACTGAAAGAATATCCGGCCTTAAACACTTGGCCAATAGGCCTACCTAGGCTGCTCCAGAAACGTCAGGGGTAGCGGCAAGGCCAAAGAAAGTTTACGAGTTTTACGCCTAAAGGTTTTTTTAGAAGCCATCACAAAAATGCATGAACAGACATCAACCCTTACATTTTAAGCTGGAGCTTTTCTAGTGGGAGATTTTAGGAAACTCATTAGTTTTGGCTATTTGGCTATTTGCTTTACGTCGCACCGACACAGATATGTCTTACGGCGACGATGGGATACGAAAGGCCTAGGAAGTGGAAGGAAGCGGCCGTGGCCTTAATTAAGGTACAGCCCCGGCATTTGCCTGGTATGAAAATGGGAAACCACGGAAAACCATCTTCAGGGCTGCCGACAGTGGGGCTCGAACCCACTATTTGCTAGTTGCTTTACGTCGCACCGACACAGATAGGTCTTATGGCGACGATGGGATAGGAAAGGCCTAGGAGTTGGAAGGAAGCGGCCGTGGCCTTAATTAAGGTACAGTCCCAGCATTTGCCTGGTGTGAAAATGGGAAACCACGGAAAACCATCTTCAGGGCTGCCGACAGTGGGGCTCGAACCCACTATTTGCAGCAAACTCTATGGGCTCATTTATTTTCATACCTCTATCATTAAAACCTGAGTAACCATCGCTAACTTGATCGCTCGCTACTTCTCTTATCCCTCATATCCGGCACGGAACCACACCTGTACTCAGTGACACACATCATCGTCCACTGCAAACTGAATGTTTTTCTTCATCTCGAGCATATGGCCACAATCAATGGACAGCGCTATGATGACACGTTTGCAGAAAATGAGGCGTGCTATGAAGTCAAAACGCCGGGGCATTCTATCGAACGGCACTACCCTCCTTCACGACAACGTCCAGCCCCACACTGCCAACTCTGTGAGGAATACGCTTCAGAGATTTGGGTGGGGAAACTTTTCAGCAGCGTCCATACAGCCCAGATCTCTCGCCATGTGATTTTCACATCTTTTGGGAGCTTAAGAAAGACATTCGTTGACATCAATTTGCATCGTAGAGCAGGGCCTCTCAGGGTTCATGCACCCGTGCACTGCGCTGTGCACGGTGCAAAAGACGACTTCGCTTGGTTTACCAGAGTGCAGACCCCCACTCCTCGATTTGGAGCAATAGCGCTGTCTCTCTCTTTCCCCACGCCTGTCTCGCTCGCTCCGCCTGTCTCCCTCTTCCTCACTTGCTCCGTAGCGCTCCAAATCCGAGCCGAGCTTAGCCGAGGAACTCTGCGCTTCAGTTTGCACGCGTGAGATTTTGGGCGTTTGAGAGGCCCTGACGTAGAGGGCAGTTCTGTCGACACCCCGACTGCTTTCTCGAGAAGAGAAATTACAGTCATATCATTCAGTGGGATAAATGTCTTAACAGTCCTGGTAATTACTTCTGAGGTATGAAATGTTCTACTATACATTTCGGCAGGTGATCTGTTTTCATTTGACTCCCCCTTACACTTCCAGCTCATGAATAAGATATGAGTTCACCCAGCTTTCACTCTCGTACAACAAAGTCGTTCTGAAAACAGATCGATGTAAATATATTTTTCATCCGAGAGTAGACTTCATTCTTACAGAATACCGCTGAAAAATTAGATAATAACATGAAAATATTTGTAATTGATATAGGCTAGATTGTAAGAGACAGCGGTGCAACGGAATATTGTCGTAGAAAACGTTTCGTCAACGTTATAGGAAATTTACCGATACGGTTCTCTCGCATTTAAATACAGTCAAATGACTAAGATGGTTTTTGGACTCTTCAACCTCGAGTACAGAAGGTGAATGCTTCAACAATCCTATTCAGCCACTTATGTTATTTCTAACTGACCATAAGTTATAGTCCCTGCCACGTAAACTTACATACTAAAGATACAACCATGACGAATGGTACAACCTTAGTTTTCTCCCCTGTTAGTACTAAATGTAGTTATGTTCTAACTTTTGGGTTCGATTCAGTGTTGCTAACCATACAGTTTAGGGACCCTACTTGCCGATATGACGCCTTCCAGTTACTGTTAATCCTGCAGGTTGGCACTAGGTAACTATGCTTTTTTGACTTGCGATATTAAACGTACTGCCACTGCGAAAATCACTAATGTTACATTTGTGGATATAAGAAAAACATATTTTCTTTCTCTGTAGGATTGTTAATCTGTCTAAGTAATACCAGTTAAGTAGAATTTTGGCATGTTCGAATGAAGCATTCGGTAACGTAGTTGATGTTAAATGACGAACTGTATTATTTCGTCCAATTCGCATGTATAGAATTCAATTAGGATGTATAAGAAGCAAGAATAATCTGTAAGAACTCCACCGAAAAGAAAAACAACATTATCTCCACCGCAAATATCAATTCAGTTGAATTGAACTTAACCTTGTCGTGTCACGACTGTGGTACGGCTTGCAGACTTAGCTTTGTGTATTCTTATTGGCTTACGGCATATGTACATGTAATATCTTTGCTTGTGTGTATTATTACAGCGTGGTTTCACTACAGTCCGACAAGTAACAGCAAAATTCAAATCGGTAGCTGAATTATTTACACCAGGCAAACACCAAAGAATACGGTCATAGTAATGCGCATTTCGAAATAAAGGCAGAATTATTATACAACATTAAACTGAATGAGGGTGTGTATTGTCTTAATTCCTCATTGAGCTAGAAAACCGACCTAATTATGAATATCAACCGGGCGAGCTGACCGTGCGGTTAGGGGCGCGCAGCAGTGAACTTGCATCCGGGAGATAGTGGGTTCGAATCCATGATTTCCCATTTTCACACCAGGAAAATGCTGCGGCTGTACCTTAATTAAGGCCACGGTCGCTTCTTTCCAACTCCTATGCCTTTCCTATCCCATCGTCACCATAAGACCTATCTGTGTCGGTGCGACGTAAAGCCACTAGCAAAAAAAAAATGAATATCTTGACTGATCATTTACTTGGGTAAGGGTACTTCCATTATTGTTACTTTACAATGAGGTTAGTTTGTTATCATTGGCTGAATGGTCAGCGTACTGGCCTTCGGTTCAAAAGATCCCGGGTTCGATTCCCGGCCGGGTCGGGGATTTTAATCGATTCTGATTAATTCTTCTGGTTCGGAGACTGGGTGTTTGTGTCCGTACCAACACTATCCTCTTTATATTCACACAACACACTACACTACCAACCACCACAGAAACACGCAATAGTGATTACATCCCTCCATATAGGGTTGGCGCCAGGAAGGGCATCCGGCCGTAAAACAGGGCCAAATCCCCATGTGCAACCCCACAGGTGTGAGGACAGTGGTAGGTAAAGGAGATTGAGGTTAGTTTGTTGATGGTTATGTCTCGTGATTTCAAGATGTAACTAGTAAAGTTGGTAGCAGCGATAAGCCATTCAAAAAAAGGCGATGGCGAGATTTGCTTTTTAGTGTATAGCCTAACGTGCCGATTACTATAATTATGTTTTCATCCAAAACTCTCCTTAAAAACAGTAGGCCTACTTGGAAATCAGCAACACACAAAGCATGGCCTACCATGTTGTACTTGGAGATTTTACTACGTCATTAAAAATGAAATGCTATATGGCTTTTAGTGCCGGGAGTGTCCGAGGACAAGTTCGGCTTGTCACGTGCAAGTCTTTTGATTTGACTCCCGTAGGCGACCTGTGCGTCGTGATGAGGATGAAATGACGATGAAGACGACACATACACCCAGTCCCCGTGCCATCGGAATTAACCAATGATGGTTAAAATTCCCGACTCTGCCGGGAATCCAACCCGGGACCCCAGTAACCAAAGGCCAGAGCGCTAACCATTTAGCCACGGAGCCGGACACTAGGTCATTAATACGATGCAAATCTAGAAGCTTCTCACTGTCAATTCCTCTTCTAATAATCAGCGCTGTCTGACTGCGATATCCATCACACTGTAACCCACGTGCATTTGACACGACTGGACAGTAATTTCCCGGAATGATGTTGAAACAAACTTAACTGTAAACACACTTTGTCGGGATTTGACTGTAATTTAGCTGGTTCAATAACACTACGCTGACCTGCTGCTCTCCTAAGTATTAGGCGACCAGCTCCACTATTATCAGCTAAAACAAGACGACTTCATATTACTTATGTAAGTAAGGAAACATTAATAATGGTTTTAAGTCCCACTAATTACTCTGACGGTTTTCCAAGGCGTCGAAGTGCCAGAATGTTTTCCCAAAGGAGTTCTTTTACGTGCCAGTAAATCTACAGACACGGAACTGACGTATTTGAACACCTTCAAATACCATCGGACTGAGCCAGGATTGAATCTGCCAACTTGGGCTCAGAAAGCCCAAGCGCCTTATTCGTCTGAGCCACTCAGTTCCTCAAGTATAAAAGTGATTGCAGAGTTCTCATTTTTCAGAGCCTATTTTTGAAAAGGAAGGTTTTTTTTTTGTTTTTTTTTTTTGCTTCACGTCGCACCGACACAGATAGGTCTTATGACGACGATGGGACAGGGAAGGCCTAGGAATGGGAAGGAAGCGACCGTGGCCTTAATTAAGGTACAACCCCGGCATTTGCCTGGTGTGAAAATGGGAAACCACGGAAAACCATCTTCAGGGCTGCCGACAGTGGGATTCGAACCCACTATCTCCCGGATGCGAGCTCACAGCTGCGCGCCCCAAACCGCACGACCAACTCGCCCGGTCAAGAAGGAAGGCTAAAACGCGTTGCCGACTGTCAGCGAATAGTTCAGTATCACGCACGAAGTGAAACATGAAACTCAACTTTTTCTTTCTTTCTTTAATCCAACGCGATTGCCTGGAATGAGCAGATATAAACAATAATTCGTATTTCTTTGCGTATTTCTGTCCGCCCCACGTTCTAGGCGAAGTGAGATGTCTTGAATTCGCTGTTCAATTCCCGACCAGGTTAAGGTTTTTTGCCTAGATCTGAGGGTTGGTCCGAGATCCATTCAGCCTAGGAGCTATATGATGGTGAGATAGTGGTCCTGGTCTAGAAAGCCATGGGATAACGGCCGAAAGGCTCCATCACGCTGACCACGCATTATTCTGTAATCTGTACGCTTTCGGGCTAACCAGCAGTCGCTTGGCAGACCGAAGTCCACCAGGACTGCAGAGCCATGGTTTAAAAAATCTACGGTAAGCAATTCTCCGGTGTGTGTTATTGTCATTATTTGATATTAGGTTTTGACAGTAACTTCCAGAGTATGGAGACTGACGCACACAATATATTCGAATCACTCGTTGAATACCCGGTCCTCGTATGCTATAAAATATGAAAAGAAAAACTTAAAGCCGTGGCACGCGCACGATAAGAGAGCGCCTTCTTTTTGTTTTAAGTCGAAAATTTTATTGCTGCTCTGTCAAATGGCACACGTGTTATGGAATGACACTTGCGCATACTCTTTCAACGGTATTGGTTACCGTCCTCGATCGATTTCGCAGGCTCAACGATGACAAGTATCAAATAAAAAATACATATCTCTGACCGAAGGTAAGCTTGAGCTAGTTATTCAATGTATATCGGCAGTTACTCTGCAAATAAACCCTTCTTTCTTGATTCACGTAGCCTATACCAAGTCTACGGGACCGTGATAATATGTCTAAAGCTCCTCGTACGAAGCTATCATGAACTGTTGAAAACTTTCCGAAATGAAAATAATCTACACTGTCAGGAAACACGGGGAGAACAGTTGCAATTTACAAAATAGGAAAGTTTGTAACATATTTTTTCAAGGAAAACTGTACAGTTAATAAAATCCTGTCACTCTGATGTGATAACTTTCTTTTTGCGGATTGCAAATTTATCTGCCTACACCCATTTCAATCCGCACTTCGCTGGCGCCTACGTTCATTTATAGAATCATTCTAGAATTTATTTGAATTCACTGTCCAGATGACTAGTTGCTAGAAATATCCTTCTCGCTTTACCCCAGTCGAGTATTAAAAAAGTGCGTAGGATGAAACGAGAGACAATGGAGGATAAAGCAAGGAGTTTTGACAGATTTATTGTATGCATTTCAATTTCACTCTTTTGCAGAATATACCGCTACAGAGACGAAAAACATTACTGCCGGCTGCAGGCGCCAATCAACAGCGTGTTTATTGCATTCCATAATCCCTTGTCTCCGTCGAAAGTTTAATCTCCACTAGTTCAGTGTCTACCATCTGTACTTAGAACAATAATGCTATCAGCTTAAGGTCTCTTCATCTGAATTGTCTGAGTACCGGAATTTTGCCCGAAGAAGGGTGCTTTAACACCCATATAAGCTACAGACACAACAGACCTCTTGCATTTAAGCCCTCTGAAGCGCCAACCGACTGTTGCGGGACATGCAGGTCTGAGTATAGGACGCGAACGTCACAGCAAATAAACTATGCAAATCGTCACCTGGCTAGGTGGATCAGTAGTAGACAGTTCGACTCATAATCCCGAAGTTCACGGGCTCGATCCTGGCTGAGGTGGTCGGTATTCTCAAGGGCGGTCAAAAATCCCGGTCCTCCATGTCCATGTTTTCAGCATGTTGAGGATCGACAGATAATGATAATGATTTTACGTTCCACACACTATTTTTACGGTTTTAGGAGACGCTGAAGTGCCGGAACTTCGTCAAGGAGTTTGTTTACGTGCAAGAAAATCTACCGGTACGATGGTCACGTAATTGAGCACTTTCAGATATCACCCGACTGAGCCGGGGTGGAACTCTTTGAGCTTCTGAGTTACTCTGCCCGGTAAGTAGTGAAGAACTTTTGGGGTGCAGTCCGTGTCACCCGACCAAATTAAATCAACTCAAACATAGGATCCGTCCAATAAGATTCCCCTTTCGCGTCTATTCGGCAGTACAATCGCAATATTGAAACTGGTAATCAGGTCGCCTAGATGCCACCACTTCAGAAGTTCTACAATTCGGTAACAGGGGCCATACGATTATTATTATTATTATTATTATTATTATTATTATTATTATTATTATTATTATTAATTATCATTACATCGATACAGCCAGCTATGGGCTACGGCTACAAAAACGACCGGCCATTTTTCTTTACGAGGGTTACATATTTTTCTTTACAGCCGGGCTGAGTGGCTCAGACGGTTAGCGCTGGCCTTCTGACCCCAACTTGGCAGGTTCGACCCTGGCTCAGTTCGGTGGTATGGTGCTCAAATACGTCAGCCTCGTATCGGTAGATTTACTGGCACATAAAAGAATTCCTGCGGGCTTAAATTCCGGCACCTCGGAGGAGAATGACGATTCTGATGATTCTCAATAACATAATTACTGTAATTATATTCTTGAAAGTAATTTTAAACAGTAAGGATAGGTATGTGCCACTAATATGAGCAGTGTTTACAACTTAACCTATTGTATTAATAGATGCTGATGTGTCGGAATTTTTGTCCCGCACGAAGCTGACGTTTCCGAACACCTTCAAATACCACAGGACTCAACCGGGATAGAACCTGCTAACGTGAGCTCAAAAGGTTAGCGCTCTACTGTCCGACCATCTCAGCTTCTCCATTTAGAAGGGTCGCTGATGTCCTAATCATGTGAACGTTTTATAAAAGGATAGTTTTAAAATATCTTCGGTAACAGCAGCACTTATTTTGTTTACACGTATCCAACTTGACTCTTACTAGTACAGTAATCGTTTTTGAACATTATCGATTTCTTTGTTCCTGTATCAATCGCCATGGAAAATATCCTCTCCATCACTTCTTGCCGACTGACTTGATATTTTACAACTTCAGTCAGCAGTTCTTCATTGATCATACTCACTGAACTCAAATAAAACACTTCGGTCTTCCGTCAACTTTGCTTGTGAGGGCAAGCTCGACTGAACGGATGGTGGGGGAGAAATGCTGAAGCGTGCGGAACTGAAGCAGTAGGCGGCTGGACATTTGATTGCACGTGAACCAAATATCCAAGGTCAACTGACCTGAACGGAACGGAAGCAGTGTGCTCCCTGCTTCAATCTACAATATAGTTATCATTTTTCGTGATTACGCATCTCCTTCTAAAGTTGCACAAGAGCAAAGCTTGAAGCAGGTGGAACTGAACAGATTTCTGTGGATTTACGGAAGGCAATGGGTTGAGATATAATGCCATAGGCTATCTGAAGTACTGTATATGATTACTGTTTGCATGAAGGAGCTATAGAAATTGGGAGTTGCTATAGTAGCCCCAGTGTACAAAGGAATGCGTGATAAACGTAAATCGGATAATTGCAGGCCACTCAGCTTGACGTGTGTCGCATTAAGCTATGGGAAAGCATTCTTTCTGATTATATTACACTGAGGTATTTCCTTTTTTTTTTTTTGCTTTACGTCGCACCGACACAGATATGTCTTATGGCGACGATGGGATAGCACAGGCCTAGAAATTGGAAGGAAGCGGCCGTGGCCTTAACTAAGGTACAGCCCCGGCATTTGCCTGATGTGAAAATGGGAAACCACGGAAAACCATCTTCAGGGCTGCCGACAGTGGGGCTCGAACCCACTATCTCCCGATTACTGGATACTGGCCGCGCTTAAGCGACTGCAGCTATCGAGCTCGGTGAGGTATTTCCTAGATTTTAACTTAGTCTAGGATAATCGTCATGTAAACTATTACTACTAACTACATGCAGCTGGTCTGTTTTCACGTACTCCTGCGGGACTAAATTCTGGCACATCGGCGTCTCCGAAAACCGCAAAAGTAGTTAAGTGGACGTAAACACAAATAGCATTATTATTATTATTATTATTATTATTATTATTATTATTATTATTATTATTATGTTAGTCTTGTACTTCTGAGACTGATGCAGATTCTGACACGATAAAATAAAATAAACTATTGTCTTATTATTATTATTATTATTATTATTATTATTATTATTATTGAAATAGAATATACCGAAAGAAGTAAATTTAGATCGTTCGAAGGATTTTCTGAAAATTCTAAACAGAGTTTTTGCGGAAGGTACAGTTGCCAGAAGTTTGCCTCTTTAACATGGCAAAACATGAGACATCAAGAAATGGAAGAGTTCTGACCCTTCGAAGAATTAAGTTTTTTTTGGCAAGTTGCTTTACGTCACACCGACACACACAGGTCTTATGGCGACGATGGGATAGGAATGGACTAGGAGTGGGAAGGAAGGGGCCGTGGCCTTAATTAACGTACAGCCCCAGCATTTGTCTGGTGTGAAAATGGGAACGGATAGGGACTAGAAGAAGAAGAAGAAGAAGAAGAAGAAGAAGAAGAAGAATGAACTGGGGAAACATGGGGGGAAAACATCTTCAGGGATGCCGACAGTGGGGTTCGAACCCAATATCTCCCGAATACTGGATACTGGACGCACTTTAAGCGACTGCAGCTATCGAACTCAGTAAGAATTTAGGTAGCGGGTAAAGAAAATAAAGGACCATTAACCACAGGAAAATGAAAATTCCCGTAAATTTCTAACATTAAATTCCGTCAGGATAGAAAAAGAACTAAAAGTAAACGAACAGAAGACGTCTAGGAAAGGACTTGTCATACGTTGGAACTGTGTTCCGACCTTCTATAAAACTAACTCTCACAAAACTCGAAAGTCTGCCAAGTATTAAACTCCGAAAAACTTCTACTGACCCGTTTGTTTTTAGATACAACACAGGCCATTCTTCTTTGTATGCTCTACAATCAGAGCATATACCAAGCTTATAGAAGCACGCTTAACATGCTAGACATATGATATCGATGTTGATTCCCATAGGGAATCTGAAATATTTGTACCGAATGAGTAAATTTATAATACCAATATGGTCCGTTCTTGGGGCGAAACGCTGGCAACCAGGAATGAGTTAGCTGGAAAATTTATAATGCCCCAAAACGGACCATTTATATTGGTATTATGCTAGACATAGTCGAAGATCTCACCTTAAACATGTATTTGTACCGCTAAACCATGCAACTTTTATTATAGGCCTGCTGGCCTTACGGCTCGCTGCAACCTAGGGAATCGTACGTTCTCAGCTGCTGAACC
Organism: Anabrus simplex; assembly: GCF_040414725.1. Lineage (NCBI taxonomy): Eukaryota > Metazoa > Arthropoda > Insecta > Orthoptera > Tettigoniidae > Anabrus > Anabrus simplex. Next base: position 298,013,725 of record NC_090268.1, on the reverse strand, counting down.
AAACCCCTCTCATTCCGTATATAAAACCCCGTCTTGATCATGCCAATGACGTCAGGTTTCACATATAGTAAACAAGTGCGGAGACAGGATTTTGACGTCGGGTCGTCTTGGAAGTCTGTGCCTGCATTATCACGAGGCTCGAGTGATACAGAAGCTACTTACAAAGCTCTCTTTGTTCTTCTGATCTTCGTACGTTTTCTCCCAGGATACAAGAGGATACAATGGTGTGCTACTATCCAGGAACGTCTAAAAGAAAACGCTGTTCAATTACTTCATCGCGCCGTTCACACTATAAATGTCTACTATAAACTACAACACTAGAGATATGTGATTACGGAAGCAACTCGACAAGAAATCCGAAGGCTGAGAATAATTTAGCTTGTATCTTTCAAGTAGGATGTATTCAATAATAATAATAATAATAATAATAATAATAATAATAATAATAATAATAATAATAATAATAATAATAATAATAATAATAATAATAATGCACTCACTGCGTGAGTTATGTATGGACAACATTGCAGTTGATAGGTACATAAGAGCACCAATCAGCTCTCTGTAATGGGGCCTCTCACCATCATCTATGTATTATTATTATTATTATTATTATTATTATTGTTGTTGTTACCATGGTTTAGTGGATCGGCAGAGGTGAAAGAAGGTGCCGGGGTGAATGGGTCTAACTACAAGGCTGAGATATAAATTAAAATTGCATTAAAGGTTATATTTTCGAAAATAGCAAAACTTAACAATTTTCACATAGAATTTCAAAATTTAACAAATAACAACAAGTCAACACATAACCGACAATCAGGTACAAGACCAGGAAAGCCAAAATTTAGAGACAAGTTAACAATCTGGGCTTCAAGCCCCAATTTTTACCATTTCTGAGCTCTCAGCTCACAACCACATATTTACTAAAGGGCAGAAAACTCCTCCATACATGGAGCACTTTACTCCCAACTTTGAATATCAAGCCTCTCTGAAGCACGTTTACCTCAAATAAAATAGCTGACCCGCTCTCAATTCTCTGAGCCTATTAAAGGCCAAAACAGACTTTACTATTAACTGCCTTCAAGGCAAAACTTACAAGGAAAAGGGGTATCATGTACCCAACCTACTGGGCCTTAGCAGAAAAGAACAGGTTAAGTAAATGGCCCAAAAACAAAGATGAATAGAGGCGTGTACTTGCACTCCTACATGAAACTTCTTAAAACCTAAGCGGCACTAGGCCGATGAAACAGGGGCTATTCCCAAACTATGGAGGTGACTCGTATAAGAAAAATTTTAAGGTATTACAGAAGGGAAGAAAACCAGTTACCAAACGTAGTCATCTCAAACCAATATGAAGAGGAGCTCGAGAGGGTGAAGCACTCTCTATCCCCGAATTGCAGTTATAGATTTAATGAAGTTTTTACATCAAACGGTAAAGAAAAATTACATGTCGGAAAGATAGTTAACATTGTAAAGGGGATTCGGACCTTTCCCGAGGGTTAAACTGCTGAGGTAGCAAGAAATAAAGATGTTAAATGGTCATTACCTTATTGAAGAGCTGCTGCCTGATGAAAGGGGCGCTTCCCGCTTCCTGCTACATGTCCATACACTAGGTTATAAGTTGATGAAGTGGCCCAGAGACAAGAAAATCAGCAGTTTTTATATCCTCGGGGAAGATTCGAGACCTTTCATGAATAATTAAGACACACCCACAGGCGTTTATTGGTTAATGTTCACAGTTACACACAAAATCGAAGAAGAAAGACACGATTGATCAAAAATTAATTACAGAAATAATTGATTGGCTAACTTCAAAACTGGCGGAAAGAAAATATTAATATTGCCAACCCACAAATGAAAGAACCAAATTTAGTAATAAGAAAACTTATGAGTACAAAATATCTTCAAGAAAGTTCCCTCACTTCGCACCAGGGTGCATGATCATAGTTTTTTTAGTAGAGACATCTATGAGACAATGTCCAAACTTCTTGATCAATGGAAAACAAAACAAGTTGAAATCCACACAGTATTGACAACTTCGTAATCACAAAATTTACGGTAGTGACATCTTCTGAGAAACTTATGAGTTGATCCAGTTTTTAAAGTTCGGAGTTTCTCCTGTAGAGGAGGATTTATTGGCGTAAGATTTAAACCTGCGGCGTAGGGGTGTACCGCCCGGTACAATTATTATTATTATTATTATTTGAGTATTCAACCAAGACAGCTGGTTTGATCCTTAACAACAGCTCTGCCATCAGTTATCATAGATGGCCAAAGCGACAATTAAGAGGCATAGTCGGAAAATGAGGAACGAGGTAGTTTCCTCACCGAGGCAGAAGTTGTTATTATATATTATTCATCCAAGCCCATTGAAATGTACGCGCCGACCAATCCTATGAGCTACATTTTCGTATCATTCTTGACAGGGACTGGTTGTACAAGGAATGGCATTACTAACATCGTTCATTCCTCAGTCATTTTCAATGCATCAAGTTGCTGGGCTCACAAAGTCCATAATCCAGGTAAATTTGAAAGAGATATATTTTTTTGCTATTTTGCGTTACGTCGCACCGATACAGATAGGTCTTATGGCGACGATGGGATAGGAAAGGGCTAGGCGTGGGAAGGAAGCGTCCGTGGCCTTAATTAAGGTACAGCCCCAGCACTTGCCTGGTGTGAAAATAGGACACCACGGAAAACCCTCTTCAGGGCTGCCGACAGTGGGGTTCGAACCCACTATCTCCCGAATACTGGATACTGGCCGCACTTAAGCGACTGCAGCCAACGAGCTCCGTAAAAAAATTATATTCAACAGAGAAGAAAGAGAAATGTACGCATAATTTTATGTCGTACTGTGTCCTTCAAAATTCTATAATGTCCCACTTTTTTCACACTACTTACTGTCATTCTTCACCAATGAAGGTGCTCTTCGTAAAAAAGAAAAGTTTTTTTTTGCTTTACGTCGCACCGACTCAGATATGTCTTATGGCGACGATGGGATAGGAAAGGCCTAGGAAGTGGAAGGAAGCGGCCGTGGCCTTAATTAAGGTACAGCCCCGGCATTTGCCTGGTGTGAAAATGGGAAACCACGGAAAACCATCTTCAGGGCTGCCGACAGTGGGGCTCGAACCCACTATCTCCCGATTACTGGATACTGGCCGCACTTAAGCGAGTGCAGCTATCGAGCTCGGTTAAAGAAAAAGTAAACAGGTTTACAGTTTTTTGTGTCTATTATAAACAAAGACCTTTAATTTTACCAGGAATATGAAGCACATGTAGTGGTGGTGGTGGTGGTGGTGGTGGTGGTTTTAACAGGAAGTACAACCGGGCAACCATCCTCTATTAACACTAATCAGAGGGAAATATGGAAGGAGTCCGACACATCGAAAAATAAAGGTAGCCTATCGGGCAAAGAGAGTAAGTGAATGCAAACCCAGGACCCAGCTAAGGGCCCACTGACTGCCAACTCACGCTCCCAAGTTAAAAGCCCCTAGGCCCCTTTTAGTCACCTCTTACGACATGCAAGCGATACCGTGTGTGCTATTCTACCGCCCCCAACCATACAGGAGACCAAGGGAGTTCGGATAGGATAGACGAAAGTGGGGAGGCTGGCACAAGTAAGTGGAAGCAATGCCAGGACTCAGCTAAGGGCCCCGAGGTCGCCAACCCACGCTCCCTGGGGGCCCTTTTAGTCGCCTCTTACGACAGGCAGGGGATACCGTGGGTGTTATTCTTTCACCCCCACCCACACGGGGAGACCAAGGGAGGTCGGATAGGATAGATGAAAATGAGAATCCTGGCACAAGGAAGTGGAAGCAATACCAGGACTCAGCTAAGGGCCCCGAGGTTGCCAACCCACACTCCCTGGGGGCCCTTTTAGTCACATCTTACGGCAGGCAGGGGACCAAGGGAGGTCGGAGAGGACAGACGAAAGTGGGGAGCCTGGCACAAGTAAGTGGAAGCAATACCAGGACTCAGCTAAGGGCGCAGAGTTCGCCAACCCACGCTCGCTGGGGCCCCTTTTAGTCGCCTCTTACGACAGACGGGGGATACCGTGGGTGTTATTCTTTCACCCCCACCCACACGGGGAGACCAAGGGAGGTCGGATAGGATAGATGAAAATGAGAATCCTGGCACAAGGAAGTGGAAGCAATACCAGGACTCAGCTAAGGGCCCCGAGGTCGCCAACCCACGCTCCCTGGGGGCCCTTTTAGTCGCCTCTTACGGCAGGCAGGGGATAGCGTGAATGTTATCCTACCGCCTCCACCCAGAGGGGGATGAAGCACAGGGACGTGCCATTTCATTTCAATAATCCCACATTCATTAGCGGAATTCGAAGCGTGACCACCTTGGTGAGAAATCAGCGAAGACGTCACTCCATTCCACGTTCTCTTCTATTCTACAGCATGGATGTTGAATTATCGCCGCAGTACAGGGAGATAGTGTTGTGCCGCCAACCGCTCGTAGACCGCCGTGTGGAATACTGAACAGATTAGTACAGGATACCGCAGAGTTATCAGCACTGACGAGGCAGGATGTATGTGGCATGCGAAAAATAGACCACAATAAAGATGAAACAAAACAATGATCGGGTTTTGAATGTATTCAGATACAATCCCTGAACTCCAGGCAAAGAACTGGAATTAATCACCGAGATCATTACGACACGTACCAACAAATGACCAGAAAGTCAGAGGAAAGTGGTTCGATCTGCAAAACCACAACGACTTGTGGTCGATATCCTGATTCGAGTTGGTGAGAGGAGAACGATTTTACATGATCCATAATTCATGCTGTAGAATAGGAGAGCGCGTGTAATGGAGTGACGTCATCGCTGGTTTCTCACCAAACTGGTCACGCTTCGAATCCCGCTAATGCATGTGGGATTATTGAAATGAAATGGCACGTCCCCGTGCTTCATCCCCCTCTGGGTGGGGGCAGTAGAATAACACCCACGGTAACCCCTCCCTGTCGTAAGAGGCGTCTAAAAGGGGCACCGGGGGCTCTTAACTTGGAAGCATGGGTTGGCGACCTTGGAGGCCCTTAGCTGAGTCCTGGTATTGCTTCCACTTTCTTGTGCCAGGATTCTCATTTTCATTTATCCTATCCGACATCCCTTGGTCTCCCCGTGTGGGTGGGCGTGGTAGAATAACACCCACGGTATCCTCTGCCTGTCATAAGAGGCGACTAAAAGGGGCCCCAGGGAGTCCAGTCAGCTTTAGTGAATCTGAGTTGGGTTACGGTTGGTATTTGAATTAGAGGTAGAAGACTGGCTATAGAAATGGGAGTAGAAATATAAAGCAACGAACGCTAAGCCGCTAAGAAGAGACGATTGTACTGCTCACAACACATTATGCCTATCGTTTTCCAGTGCCTTTGATACATAAAATAACGACACTGAAATAACGAGCGGGCTGTATCGGATGCACGGCAATAAGGTTTATGGCGTAGGAAAGAAGTAGTAAGCCTTTCTCCAAAATTATGTCTTCCGCTAAGTGTGTGCGTGCCCAACCCTTGTCCCGTTTCTCTACGGGGTCGGATATGAGGTGAGATTAACCTTTGTAGCGAGTTTTTACGACCGTCAACCTTATCAAAGGGGTTAATATGAAATGAATCTTCGTAGCGAGTTTTTTCGACCGTCAACCTTACCAAAGGAGTTAATATGAAATGGATCTTCGTAGAGAGTTTTTACGACCGTCAACCTTACCAAAGGAGTTAATATGAAATGGATCTTCGTAGAGTTTTTACGACCGTCAACCTTACCAAAGGAGTTAATATGAAATGAATCTTCGTAGCGAGTTTTTACGACCGTCAACCTTATCAAAGGGGTTAATATGAAATGAATCTTCGTAGCGAGCTTGTACGACCGTCAGCCTTATCAAAGGGGTTAATATGAAATGAATCTTCGTAGCGAGTTTTTACGACCGTCAACCTTATCAAAGGGGTTAATATGAAATGAATCTTCGTAGCGAGTTTTTTCGACCGTCAACCTTACCAAAGGGGTTAATATGAAATGAATCTTCGTAGCGAGCTTTTACGACCGTCAACCTTATCAAAGGAGTTAATATGAAATGAATCTTCGTAGCGAGTTTTTTCGACCGTCAACCTTACCAAAGGGGTTAATATGAAATGAATCTTCGTAGCGAGCTTTTACGACCGTCAACCTTACCAAAGGGGTTAATATGAAATGAATCTTCGTAGCGAGCTTTTACGACCGTCAACCTTACCAAAGGGGTTAATATGAAATGAATCTTCGTAGCGAGCTTTTACGACCGTCAACCTTATCAAAGGGGTTAATATGAAATGAATCTTCGTAGCGAGCTTTTACGACCGTCAACCTTACCAAAGGGGTTAATATGAAATGAATCTTCGTAGCGAGCTTTTACGACCGTCAACCTTATCAAAGGAGTTAATATGAAATGAATCTTCGTAGCGAGTTTTTTCGACCGTCAACCTTACCAAAGGGGTTAATATGAAATGAATCTTCGTAGCGAGCTTTTACGACCGTCAACCTTATCAAAGGGGTTAATATGAAATGAATCTTCGTAGCGAGCTTTTACGACCGTCAACCTTATCAAAGGGGTGAATATGAAATGAATGACGTGATATATATAATCATAGGAAATGAGAGGGTGAAACCCGGTACCGGCACATAGGTTACTCCTATCGAAGAGCACCAACGTGTCTGCTTAAATGCTTAAGGTCTCCAACCGACCGACGAATCACCATCAACAGTGTCCTGTGTCCTCACTCCACATGAGGGGGCGGTAGAATAACAACCACAGTATCCCCTGCCTGTCATAAGAGGCGACTAAAACGGGCCCCAGAGGCTCATAACATGGGAGCGTGGGTTGGTGACCACAATTCCCCTAGCTTAGTCTGGCATTACTTCCACTTACTTGTGCCAGGCTCCTCAATTTCACCTATCCTATCCGACCTCCCTTGGTCAACTCTCGTTCTTTCCGATGGACTAGATTTTCAAGGCCTAGACTTTCAGTTTTACGCCCTTCGTGGCCCTTTTCTTTCTTTTGCCCATACCTTCATTAAACAAAGTGTCAGACCTCTTCCATTTTTTTCCTGATAAGTCTTAATAGAGGATGAAAAAATGAAATGGCGTATGGCTTTTAATGCCGGGATGTGTCCGAGCACTTCGGCTCACCAGGTACAGGTATCTTGATTTGACTCCCGTAGGCGACCTGCGCGTCGTGATGAGAATGAAATGATGATGAAGACGACACATACATCCAGCCCCCGGGCCAGCGGAATTAACCAATTATGGTTAAAATTCCCGACCCTACCGGGAATCGAACCCGGGACCCCTTTGACCAAAGGCCAGCCTGGTGTGAAAATGTGAAACCAAGGAAAACCATCTTCAGGGCTGCCGATGGTGGGATTCGAATCTACTATTTCTCACCAAACCGCAAACGTCATGTCCAGTGCTATTTTCGCGTAGCCATCATTCATTGGATCAGGCATTGAAAATACTGTAAGTAGCCCAAGGACTGTTGGAAACAAATACGCCATGAGTTCAGTCAATGAGAGACTTCCGCAAATCGCTTACATAAAACACTGCTCAACACCAAGGCCGCATGCCAGACTTGTATGCCCTGAACGTACAGTACATCTGGATTGTTTCTTGCAAGCCGTCGTCTGTGTCTGTCGCCAACCTATCGGACGTGTTTCCGAGAAGCAAATTATAGACAACATCTTAGTTTAAACAGGAGATTATTAATATCAATGTGATCACGTGAAATATGAATGTTTGCAATATAAAGCTAACGTAGCATAAAAAACTTCATGTACCCCAAGTACAGACTACATAGAAGATTCGTCTTAAATGCCGACCCCGTGGTGTAGGAGTAGCGTGCCTGACTCTCACCCGGACGTCTCGGGTTCGATAGACGACCAGTCTGATAAGAGAGGTAGCGGAGCCGACCAAAAAATCATGCTCACTACGTAGTAATATCTGCAGGCGCTCTAGCTGGACAGTAGTTGTGTTGGCAGGTGGCAGTGGTGATTATTGTTTTAAGCAAGGTCTATATACATAGGTCAGGGCATGCACAATTAGCCGCCATATTGGTAGAGTCCTGCACGGATGCGGATACCCGCGGATATAGTGTCTTGGCGGATACAAACTGTATGGCAGTGCGGATAATTCTGCTGATAATTTCTAAATAATGGCGTTTATTGATTTTCACTCAGGTATAGGCTACTCTTACTTTTCCTGGTGATTAGGCGACCCTTGACATTGGTATGGGAAAATGGTGATATATAGAGCCTTGAGACCATGAAGCTGTAAATCTGACCTGAGCCTACCTGTCTCCTTCCCGCAATTAATGGAAGGAAGGAACAAAGGTCAATACGTCGATAATTGTCGCAAGAGAAATCCCTCATAAACCTGTGACTGTGGGCGTTCTGGTGCCAGAAGTCAGACCTGTTGTAATATGTTAACAGATCTATCCGTTTCAATAGGCCTACCTTGGGTGTAATACACATAACACACTGTAAATATTTACAACATCCGCGGATTACAATTCGCGGATGCAGGTGCGGATGAAGGAAGTGCGGATGCGGATGCGGATGAAGGAAATGCGGATGCGGAGCGGATGCGGATATTCTTTTGTATATCCGCTAGGACTCTACATATTGGGACTAAGTCTGGGCGTTCCCCACAGTATTTCCGTGTTGGATACAGGAGAGTTTCGGATTTAAAAATGGATTTAAGAACAAGAAAGCTGTTAAAATTAAATTTTGTCTTTGATTACATGTAATTAATAGTTTCATCATAACCTGCGAATTGTGAAATAATGCTAATGTATATATTTTGTCAAATATAAGCACTCAGTTTTCATATGTTGTGAACAGTTCCAATCGCATTAAGAACAGACTATATGACAAAATTATCATCAATTTTTCAGCCAGTAGGACTAATTTAGGGTACCTAAGCATGAACAAAGTACAGTGAAACCTCGGAATGCGAGTAACTTGGTCTACGAGTGTTTTGAAAGACGAGCAAACGTTTTAAATAAATTGTAACTTGATAAGCGAGTGAGGTTCCGCAATACGAGCGTCACGTGCGCCTACGTTTTCCCCTCCCCTGTTCCTTTGTTGAATGGATGCACACCGGGCGAGTTGGCCGTGCGCATAGAGGCGCGCAGCTGTGAGCTTGCATCCGGGAGATAGTAGGTTCGAATCCCACTATCGGCAGCCCTGAAAATGGTTTTCCGTGGTTTCCCATTTTCACACCAGGCAAATGCTGGGGCTGTACCTTAATTAGGGCCACGGTCGCTTCCTTCCAACTCCTAGGCCTTTCCTATCCCATCGTCGCCTTTAGACCTAACTGTGTCGGTGCGACGTAAAGCCCCTAGCAAAAAAAAAAAAAAGAATGGATGCACAAGGTCTTTGGTCCTGTAGTGAAGTGTAATGTAGTGTAGTGTAGAGCTCCTGGTCATCCTTCAGGCCTTGAGGCCTTGAGGACGACTTACTGGAGGAATTCAAGTTCCTTCCTCCCAACACTACTTCACTACTCCAGCCTATGGATCAGGAAGTCATTTCGAACTACAAGAAGATATACACCAAAGCACTATTTCAGTGATGCTTCGAATTGACCGAAGGAACAAACCTTACCCTCCGAGAGTTTGGGAGAAATCATTTCCCCATCATGAACTGCCTGAATATCATTGATAAAGCCAGGGATGGAGTCACCATGAGAACTCTCACTTCCGCTTGGGGGAAAGCTGCGGCCTGACTTTGTTCTTGACGTGACTTTGAGGGGATTGTTGGTGACAATGAGCCGCAGATTGTCGATGAAATTGTGTCCTTAGGAAGGACTATGGGGCTGGAGGTGAATGACGAGGACATTCAAGAGCTGGTGGAAGAACATAGCCAGGAACTGACCACCAACGAACTGATGGACCTGCATCGCGAACAACAGGAGGAGGTTATGGAGGAGATCTCGTCCGGGGAAGAGGAAGAGGAAAAGTCAGTGGAACCTCTCACTTAAACTGAGATTCGGGAAAAGTGCAAAATGTGGGAAAAGGTGCAAAATTTTGTAGAAAATCACCCGAATAAAGCTGTAGCAGTGCGAGTGATGAATCAGTTCAATAACAATGCAATGCCACATTTTCGTGAAATCCTCAAAAAGAGGGAAAAGCAAGTCATTTGACAGGTTCCTCGTTAAAGTTGCACGACAAGAAAACAATTCCAGTGAGCCAACAGATAGCAGTGATTCCGTTAGTGAAATTCGTGCTACACAGTAACTCTTCTCATGTCATCGCTCGTCTTCCTCACACCAGCAATGATTCTATTGTAAGGAAACGTGCACTTTAATTTGTTTTACGTTATATTTTGTTTTAGAAATGGTATGGGAATAAATATGTTTGTGTTGTTGACGAATCATCCACGTTTCAATTGTTTCTTATGGGAAAACTTGCTTTGATATACGAGCGCTTTGGATTACAAGCATGTTGCCGGAACGAATTATGTTCGCAATCCAAGGTTCCACTGTATTATAACGATCAAAGAAGTGTGAAGGTTAAAATTAATTACATATAGGCTAAGGCCTAACGCAACATTAGGGGTATTAAATAAATATTAAAGCCAGCAATTTAGGCTACATTTCTAGTAACAGGAATAAACGCGTATATTAGAGAACTGCCTTCGTAGTGTAACGGTTTATGTAATTAACTGCCGTCCTCGGGGTCCGGGTTCGATTCCCGATACTGCAGGAAATTTAAGAATGGTATGTGATCGAAATGATGCAGCTCACATCTATTGCGGGTGTGCCATAAAAAAGAAAGAGCCGCGCCGCCACGGGATGACGACACAAGTTAACTGTTATAATGTAATTCATTTTATTAAAATTCGCTTTACGTCGCACCGACACAGATAGGTCTTATGGCGACGATGGGAGAGGAAAGAGTTAGGAGAGGGAAGGAAACGACCATGGCCTTAATTAAGGTACATCCCCAGCTTTTGCCTGGTGTGAAAAAGAGGAAACACGGAAAACCATCCTCAGGGCTGCCGACAGCGTGGTCGAACCCACTATCTCCCGAATGCAAACTGATAATTACGTGACCCAAGACCCGCAGCCGCTTGCTCGGTGATATACATTTTATATAATAATAATAATAATGATAATAATAATAATAATAATAATAATAATAATAATACCCGTGTGGGGATTTACCAGTTACCTCCATCGGGCGCGTCCCATTGGAATTGGGGAAGCTCGCTGGCTCTGCCGCCAGCAGAGTCAGAGGGTAGTAGGGAAACAAAATACCACCGTGAAAAAAATCCTGGTCCCTTGCCAGGGTTACGGCGAAGACTGGTAAATGACCAGAAGCCAGAAAACATCTTGAGGCAACCTCTAGGGCTAACAACCCTAGTTGTAAAAGGATGGGTACCCGTCCAAAGCAAAGTCAAGTCAAGAAGCATGATGACACAACGTTTCAAGAAACATACCCCAGGGGGTAAATCTTCGGATAAATCCCTCGTCGTGAACGCCACGGCGCACGAGTCTCGTTCGGATTCTGGGGGAGACTCGACATCATGCAAGAGACGAGTCGGAGCGTCTCGGTGTACCCCGAAGAGTCAAAAACTCAGGCCAAAATCCAAAACCTTTCTAGCAACTTTCGACATAAATTCACTTACACAAACTGGCAAACTGAAAACCCTCACCAAAGCTCTTCACGAAAATCAGATATCCATAATGGCCCTACAGGAAACAAGGTACCCAGATGAAGAGATTTTTGAATCCGAAGGCTACCGATTTTTCAAGAGCAAAGCGCAAAGAGGAATCCTCAATGGAGCTGTGATGCTTGGAACCGCGTTTGCTGTTAGAACCAAGATCCTTAAATCGGTCGCAAATTTCGAACCTGTGAATGACAGATTGTCTATACTCACAATTAAAAACGCGAACAAAACCTACGCCCTAGTTAACGCACATGCTCCTACAAACGATAAGAACAAGTCTGTTCCAGACGAAGTTGATAATTTCTGGGACCTACTGGATGAAAAATTAAACAAAATCCCCAAACACCAAGTCAAGCTTCTTTTGGATGACTTCAATGCCCAACTAGGTCGTGAACAGAAGTACAAGAAAGTTATAGGAAATTACCCCGCTCACAAAAAAAACCAATCCCAACGGCAAAAGACTCGTGTCCATTTGCGAAAATCACAACCTGCAGGGCATGTCGATCCATTTTCGCCATCTACCCAGAAAGCAAATGACTTGGCGTTCTCCCGTCCAAACTCTCGGAGAGTTTCAAATAGATCATGTTGCAATCTCCAGAAGAAACAGCCCTGAGATTATGAATGTCAAGGTAAAGAAAGGCATCAATGTAGCCTCAGATCACTATATGTCTCTTATCAAATTCAAACCAATTCCCGCAAACACAAGGAAGACAACCAAACAGATCACACGCTTCGACAATGATAAACTTCGGCAAAGGGTCGAGGAGTTCCAGGAGAAGGCTAGACCAAATGACTGTGACTTTAACAACACCAAAAGTCTCCTTGTTGAGGCCGCCAAAGACGTTGCAGAAATCGAGAGAAGCAAAAAGCATGCCTGGTGGAATAGTACCTGCGAATCAGTCCTCCAAGAAAGACTCAATGCGTGGAAACAGTACTACTCTACGAAATCAGAAAATGATTGGGAAACCTACAAAACCCAACGTGCCCAAGCAGCTAGGGTGTTCAGAACTGAGAAACGTAAATACGAAAAATCTCTCATTGAAAAGATAGAACAAAACTTTAGGAAGAATGAAAGCAGAGATTACTACAGAGCCTTCAAACGCAAACTCACTGGCTATAAACCACCATCTCTATGCTTTGAGCAAAAGGACGGCACACTGGCGACGTCAAATGAGGAAAATTGCAGCATTCTGGCAGACTACTTCAAGAATTTACTTAATTGCTCTAAACCGCAAAGCCCCATTGAGACCAAGGAACCCTTACTCAGGTACCCAGATTCCAGACCAACCGACAGAGATGAAATCAAGTGCCACATTGCCCGTCTCAAAAATAACAAAGCACCCGGGGAAGCAGAACTATGGAAATATGCCCCAGAGGAATCGCTTGATATCTTGCAAAAGCAAATGGAAGAAATTTGGAACAAGGAGACCCTATCCGAAGATTGGAAGATAGCTTTGATTCATCCGTTACACAAAAAAGGCAGCATGAAGAACATCAAAAAATACAGAGGGAAATCTTTGCTACCCGTGACTTACAAAATTCTATCACTTGCCATCCTGGAGCGTTTGGAAGCACAAGTCGAACATCAAATAGGTGAATACCAGGGAGGGTTCAGAAAAGGTCGCTCAACAGCTGAACAGATCCAAAATCTTAAAACGATCATCAGATATTGTACATTAAGGTCCAAGCAGTATGTGTCCGTCTTTGTGGTCTTCAAGAAGGCGTACGACTCCATTGACCGGGAAGTCTTGCTAAACATCTTAAATGAATTTGGAGTTGATTTGAAACTGCTGGCATTAATTAGAGCCACCCTGACCGATACAAAATCCAAGGTGAAGTTCCATGGATGTGTCTCGCATTCCTTTGACATCAAAACAGGAGTCCAACAAGGTGATGGGTTATCCCCGATACTTTCCAACTGTGTTCTTGAAAAGATCATCAGAACCTGGCGGGTGAGATTACAGGAAACCAACTACAGTCCATTGAGAATAGGAACCAAATCCAAGGGGATCGCAACAGACTGCTTAGCATTTGCCGATGATATTGCTGTTCTCTCAAACGACATAGAAACCGCTAGAGCTCAAGTTGAAATTTTAAAGGAAATTGCCGAACAAACTGGTCTGCAGATATCGTTTGAGAAAACAGAAGTAATGACTAACATCAAAGAGGCTCCACCAAAACTCCATACAAAATACGGGGACATCACCCCAGTAGACAAATTCAAATACCTGGGTGAGATCATCATGAAAAATGGACTGGACAAAGAAGCACTTCAGGAGCGAGTACGCAAACTGGAAATAGCCTACCAAACATCCCGCACAATCTACAACAAAAAATGCCTTTCCCAGAACACCATGATACGTCACTATGAAACAGTTCTGAAGCCAGTAGTTCTATATGCATCCGAAACCCTGTCTCTAAATGCCAACAAAGGACTCCTTGAAGAACTGGAGAAAAAAGAACGCAAAATTGTGAGAGGAATCTTGGGATCAAAGTACAGAGATGGAATCCATCAGAAGAGATCCAACGAGGAAGTCTACAGCAAAATAGGGAAAATTACCGACACAATCAGAAAAAGACGGGCACGATTTTACGGTCATCTGAAAAGAATGGACGGAAGAAAGTTAACTAAAGAAATCTTTCACTTTTTGATTCAAATTCCAAAACCACAATTCCCTGGTTTAGAAATACCAAAAAAGACCTGGAAATGCTACATATCTCAGCTGAAGACGCCCTTAACGGAGATCTCTTCCGCAAGAAAATATTGACGAACGTGCTAAACCGAGACGAGCAACCGAAGAGAAGACACGGTGCCCCTTGGACAGAGGAGCGTAAGCAGGCCCACTCACAAAGAATGAGGGAAATTTGGGCTCTAAAGAAGGCCAAGTTCAGTGTCAAATGCAACAAGACTTAACGTGGTCCTTGATGGCCACAGCGAATTATATAATAATAATAATAATAATAATAATAATAATAATAATAATAATAATAATTTGAATAAGTTATGCAAATTTTACCTTATTCTTTCTTTCTTTCTTTCTTTCTTTCTTTCTTTCTTTCTTTCTTAATCCGTTTGCCGTCCGGGGTTGGTTTTCCGCTCGGACTCAGCGAGAGATCCCACCTCTACCGCCTGAAAGTTAGTATCCTCGAGCCTGAGACTTTGGGTCGGGGTTTAAAACTGGGGAGGAGGACCAGTACCTCGCCCAGGCGGCCTCACCTGGTATGCTGAACAGGGGCCTTGTCGGATTATGGGAAGATTGGAAGGGATAGACAAGGAAGAGGAAAGAAGCGACCGTGGTCTTAAGTTAGGTATCACCCCGGCTTTTGCCTGAAGAAGTGGAAAACCACTTCGAGGATGGCTGAGGCGGGAATCGAACACCTTTTTACTCAGTTGACCTGCCGAGGCTGAATGACTCGTTCCAGTCCTCGTACCACTTTTTAAATTTCATGGCAGAGCCGGGAATCGATCCCGGGCCTCCAGGGGTGGTAGCTAATCACACTAACCACACCACAAAAGTAAATATAATTAAACTTGGTGATTATTTTTTATATAGCAAGGTTTATACTGACCTCACACAGCTGCGAATGTTCTCTGGGCTGTCACTTATGACCCCGGCAATTTTAAAACCATTTTGCCCTCCTGTTCTTATCTTTCGGGAATCTAAATAACCTAGTCCCTTGGAGCGACACAATAACCCACGACAACTTAATCTCACTGCACTGTATAACATACAGTGGAGGCCTTTGGTCCCAATATGGCCGCTGCCGCAAAGTATTCTGGGAGCGTGACCAGACCTATGTATATAGACCTTGGTTTTAAGAGGAAGTGCATCTAGGCAACCATCCTCTATTAACACTAATCAGAGGGAAAAATGGAAGGGGTCCGACACTTAGAAAAATGAAGGTATTGTCTAAGAAAGGCCCTAAGGGCATGAAAATGAAAGACTCCCTAGGCATTAAATGCTCTCATACCGCCGGGGTCGGAAAAGAACACCTGAAGCTAGCTACAGATTGGAACCAAAAGCCCTATTAGAGTGTCTGGCGTTGCTTCCAATTACTTGTGCTTATCACTAAACATAGGTGACGGCGATGACCTGTGACAGTCCGCCCGCTTTCATCTTTCCTCCGTTTGGTCAAATCTCGTTCTTTTCCGACCCCAATGGTATTAGTTTTGGGTGCCCTAGGGTGGCTTTCACTTCCACGCCGTTCGTGGCCCTTCCCTTTCTTTTGCCATTACCATCATTTTTCTAAGGGTTGCACCTCTTTTTCCCCTCTGATAAGAGAGGATAGCTGTCCAGTTTACTTCTTCTTCTTCAACTCATTAGTATCTACATCCATGAGCTCCAAGTCATGTTCCACTACTAGGGCAGTAGATGTGCTCGGCTGAGGGAACAGCAGCGCAACGCTCGGCCATCTTAACTTTGATGATGATGATGGTAATGGTGGTGCTTGTATCACATTGTGACTTCCCCTCTCGGAGAACAATCATCAAATGAGAAATGCAACCATTCAAGCTAAGGGCGCCAATCTTTAAGTTGAGGACTTAAAGATAAAAATTTATAATCAAGCTTGGACGGACTCTTATCACAGGGGTGGGGTGATAGTACACTAATCATTAAGTAGGAGAATTAAAAATCAAAAGGCTAATTAAGGCAGATTGATGAAAGTGAACTAGAAAAATACTATTTATTATATTTAATATAGATGACGACGGTTTAACGAGAACTGAATTTAAATTAAAAAATGAATTTAACAGAAAATTGAATGACTCTACTTCGCGAAAACTTGCAATATCTTTAACTCGCTTGCTCACCATTTAGTCTTGTTCTGCTGGTCCTCGGGAAGCTTCCATCCTTGTAGCGGGAACATCATCGGTCGTCTTTGATATCTCTTCATCTGCAGCTAAGTACCATTCCTGCCTTGCAAATTGCACCCACCACTAATTGGAAGATGACTTCAAAACTAACACTCCCTATTATGCTCTATCCCGTATATTGGAGATAAGCCCTAAGTCATAGTTAGCAGAACCACCTTGGGTTATTTGGAGAGGATACTCAATTAAGAATCCTTCCAACTTTACTGAAAATGTTCTCTGAAGTTTCATTTCTATCTAAATTAATACTACCTATTGACTTAGACTGGTTCAAACCGGTCTTGTAGCCGAGCTGTACGTACTTCCTGATGAGAGTGGCTATACACCCCTCATTCAGAATTTCTAAGTACCACGTCGTGGTAAATGAAGTAATTAATGTAGAATACTACTGCAGAATCAAACGAAGAAGATCAAGTAGCAGATCCAAGATGCAAGCCAAGAGCTCCAGCACGCCCTTTTATAACCTTCTCTGGCGCTAATTACAGGTCGCTACACGTGGTCCAATCAGATGACATGTCTCTCCCCACTCCAGATTTTAGAGTTGACGGGTCTTAACTCTGATATTAACTGTTCTTCTATTGGTCCATTCACTCAATATCCATGGCAACATGACGCTCCTTTCAAAATATAGGCGTTGATCCGTTTGAATAATTCAGGTCGAAATACGGTAGCTTACGTTAGGACGCGTGAACACGTGCTCGCTTTTCCCAGAACTTGGTGTCTAAATTTGTCCTTCCTCCCTCCTCGGTGATGTGGCAAGATAGCGGAAATCTACTGCAAGTTAATTTTAAACCAATGTCGCAAGAATCTAAGTGAATATTAGAATATTCAGCCCTCGTTTATAAGTCGTAGTTACAAAGTAATGAAATGATAGTGAGCAAATGATTAAACATGAATTATAATACAATTACATACCAAAATAAATATCATGACGTTAAATTTCTGAATTAATTACACATAATAAAATTAACATAATTACACTGTAACGTCTGGAACGTTACATACGCCCCCATGAGTTCTTAACAAATATCACATGAGTTGAGAACTCACACACTTACTCCCACATTGACTTGAAATACCTCTATTACCTGCCCATAACGAGCGACATTATTTTCATACAATTAATTATATCTCACTCTTTCCATCATATCTCTTTTAGACTGCTTACCATTGCGACTGTCTGTTATTTCAGTTCATCTTGAGGTTTAGATGCTAGATTATGCCCAACATGAGCAACTTTTCACTTTTGTAAAAAAAACAGGATTATCCTAGAAAATATAACATAATATATATACAATTCAGATTACAGACTCTGCCGAGTGTCTATTTGTCCTTTTACTCCCCACATCTCTCCGACCTTCTTTGCTAGATAGCAATAACACATTCTCTTCCAATCTTTTACATTGGAAACATGGAAAACAAATGATACAAACAATTTACACTTTTATCACTCTTTCGAATGTTTCAACCTTATCTTGAAGCAGGAGGCAATACACTTCACTCGAATACACATGTGATTTAAGCTCACGGTAAAATTATTGCAAGTTAAAAATGCACATACGGGAAAATTAATTATTTGCCGTCGTCAGCTTTAATTAGCCTTCTGTAACATCTCAGAAAACAAATATATAAAATTTCATGGCCTCACATACGGAAAACAGATGATCTATCGTCAATGAACAAGCGTAAATCTACCGCCACACAATCACCTCCCTTGTTTACAAACACAACTAGGAAATACCACCACAATTGAGACGTAAACACATACCGCTCGTAGTCTGACATAACAAGTAGCAACTTCCCCGAGTTACTGACCTATATCTCACAATCCGGTTCAGCCACCTCACACGACAGGTATCTCCGTAAACTACTAATGTTATATGAACCATTCATTACGCTCTCGCCATCCGCTAACTTGTAAGCACAGGGTCCAAGTTTTCTATGTACTTTATAAGGGCCTTGATATAAAAGAAAAAATTTCTTTGTTACCTTATCCTCACTATTTGATAACATTGGAACTCTCACCAAAACCATATCACCTACCTCAAAGTTATCCAGTACCTTACGTTTCTGTTGCCTTTTACGTTTATCTCCAGATTTAATCAGGTTCTCCCGTGCCAGTCGGACGTAAAATTCAGCATTACGAGGTGGTTCCTCAGGCAAACCTAACACTCTCACTAGTTCATTCTGAGGCTTACAACCAAAATGAACTTGTGACGGCGTCAATCTAGTGCTTTCATGTTGAACTGCATTGATCCATGTCTCTATGCGGGATAAATGAGCCACCCAGGCTGTATGCTTATCGAACACTAAGCATCTAAACATGCGAGATAACTCTTTCATAACGCGTTCACACATATTGCCCTGAGGGTATCTAATAGATGAATGAACCTGTGTAATACCTAGCTCTCTAATTATGGACTTCCATTTTCTCGAAATAAATTGCGGTCCACTTGTCTGATAATATTCTAAGAGGAGTACCTAATTCAGGGATATACTTCTCTTTGATTATACGACTACAAGATTTTCCAGTGGCTTTTCTCATACCGTATAATCTGACCAATTTCGAGAAGGCATCAATAATGACTAAAATAGATTGGAAGCCGAACTGTCCCTTTACCACAGGTCCAAATAAATCAGTACACACCAAGTCACCAGGTCTTTCTGAGATTACTGCCTGACGAGGTCCTTCTAAATAGCGGTTAGGAACTTTGCTACGCTGACACAGATCGCAAGTGGAAAGAATTTTTCTTATATCTCTTCCCATCTTGTCCCATATAAAATTCTGTCGGATCTCATACAGAACTTTATTAGCTCCAAAATGTCCTAATTCCTTGTGGATAAACCAAATCAATTCCATACGTAGCGCTTTGGGTACACAAATCCCCCAGAGATCCTCGCCACGTTTCCTGGCTAGAAACCCGTTAACCAGTTTGTACGTGTGCCTACCATGCGACACAGTGAGCTGCTCTCCTCCCTGAAATACAGACAAAGGTTCCCGACATTCTTCGTCTACCGACTGTTCAACCAATAGGTTACGTAGTCTATTTAGAGCAGTTTCATTTTCCTTAGACAGACATGTACATATAATAATGCCCTCACGTGGCTCGAGAAGGCTACCTTCTTCGCTCAACTTCGGATCACGTGACAATAAATCAGCAAGGACATTATTCTTTCCCTTAATATGAGTTACCTTAAAATCATACTCTTGTAGGGCGAGTATCCATCTACTAACTCTGTTAGACGATAATTTACACTTGGATACAAAAGAAAGAGCATGATGATCCGTCCTAATTTCAAATTCTGTACCTAAAACATACATCCTAAATTTACTCAGGGAGTATACGATAGCTAGGAATTCAAGTTCCGTTATAGTATAACGCTTTTCAGCAGCACTTAAACCTCTGGAAGCTAAAGACACAATCCCTAAATTACCATCATCATCTACTTGACATAGTGCACCAGCGATACCACAGTGAGATGCGTCCGTCAGCAACACATACTTCCTATCGGGCATGGGGTATCTCAAAACAACCGCCTGCCTGAATCCTTCTTTTAATTTTAGGAAAGCTCTATCATGATCTTGTGTCCATTCCCACTTACTGCCAGCTTTCAATAGTTCTCTAAATGGCTCTAGTAAGTTACCAAATCTCACTACAAATCGTCTGAAGAAATTACATACACCAATATACGATCTGAGCTCCTTAATATTTCTAGGTGTCGTAGTATTCAATATTTTTTCAATTCTTGTGCTCTCAGGCGTCACTCCCATTGCCGATACACGGTGCCCCAAAAAAGTCACCTCTCGTCTACTGAAAACACATTTGTCAAGTTTCAGAGTAAAACCAGCATACTCTAATTTAGAAAAAACCCTCTCCAAGTGGTCCAAGTGCTCTTCAAAGGTACTAGATCCTATAACCAAATCATCGATATAAATAGTAGCATAATCTCCAGTATCATCTCCCAAGGCAATACTAAGTGCGCGAATAAGAGCTGCCGAACTCGTACGGGTCCCAAAAGGAACACGCCTAAATTGGTACAAACTATGCTTATAGCTGAAAGCAGTAAGAGGCCTGTCTTCTGATCTTAAAGGTATCTGCCAAAAACTACTCCTAAGATCTAACGTAGAAAACCAACTCTTACCCTGAAAATTCTGTATCAACTCTTCAATGGTTTGTGATCTCAACTGATCAGCACCAATACGTCTGTTCATCTCCCTGCCATCAATACACAAACGTATTGATCCATCAGACTTAGGCACAACAATTAAGGGATTAACATATTGACTGTTTGATAATTCAATCACATCGTCTGCTAACATAGCTTGAATTTTATCCTCTACGGCTTTTGCATATTTGTGTGGTATCGGATACCGCGGTCCGCTGAATGGAGTCCTATCCAGCACAGAAAAAGAATGTTCATACAGATGGGTAACACCAGGTTTCTCGGAAAAAATCTCCACGTGTTCACACAACACTTCATATAACTTGTCCTTCTGGATTTCATTTACTTCACTTCTACTTACGGCTTCTTTCAAGCCACATATCTTATCCTCATTAATCCACAACTGACACAACTTCAGGCCCTCACTAGCCTCTTCATTTACTTTAGAAACCTCTCTCATTCTCCACACTGTACTAACTTCCGTTTTCCTCTGAATTTCCTCCTCAAACTTGACTTTGATATCCTCATTATTCCACCTCAAATTTAGCATAAGATCATTGTAATTTAACTGAGCCAATTTTAACGTTAACCAGTCAGATCCCAAGATAAGATCAAATATCAAATGCGGAATTACCAAACATATCTGAACGCTAATAGAATTATTAATGCAGATCGGGACAGCTACTTGTTTACAAATTTGCTTAGACTTCTTTCCAACAGCCGTAATGATAAAAGTAGACTTAACAGGCATTTCCTCCAACTGAATACCCTGTTTCACTAATGACTCATACCACTGAGAACTAATACATGATATCTGGCTACCAGAATCAATCAAAACTTTAACCCACGCCCCCCAGACTTTCAATTTAACAACGGGATTGACTACATTATTACTTGAATCTCCCTTATTCTGCTCGGGTTCATACAACAAATCGTCACTAACATCTAGGTCATATGGTAACACTTTCATGGCAAGACACTTCGCTACCTTCGTACTAGGCTGGAATTCTGACCTAACATTACAGCCTCTAGTTAGTTTAAAGGTTCCCTTTGTGTATTGACGTTGGACTCATTAGTACATTGCTCTGGCCTCCGTTGGGGATTTCCTGTCCTATATTCAGGTACTCCGCTCCTGCTGTTCTGCTGAGGTCTGAACTGATTGCGAGCTTCGTGATTCTGTGTTCTACCGTTATGTCTCATTCCGTTGTGATGACTAAAGTTCTGAATATTCTCCGTTCTACTCCTAAGGTTACCTAACGCATCAAAACTGCCTAGTAGATTCTCCATCTCCTGAATAGTTCCAACTTTTTGCATGCAGGCCGCTTCTCTCACCCTGTCCGGAAAATGTCTTAAAAGTAGTCTTACTACATCAGACCCTTCGGTTATACCATCTAAGTTCTGACAAATCATGACATGTGCCAGGAAGTACTCGGTCATAGTAACTCCTTCATGCTGTTTGTACCTCCCAAATACCACCCTTTCTCTCTCCCGAGCTTGTATCGCTTCATTCCAGAATTTCTCTCTAAACTTATTTCTGAATTCTTTCAAGTTCGTCATCGTCTGCCTATATACCATGAACCAAGACCGAGTTTCTCCTACAAAAGCATGGTCAATATTTTCCATAACGTCTTCCCAGTCCATAGACCCTTCCTCTAGACGCTTTTCAAATCGTTTTTCTATCATCTTAAGGAAATCTAGCGGGTTCGTTTGTTTCCCATTAAATTTAGGTAGTTCAATTTCCCTAATGTAGCTATTTCCTAGACATTGCCTTCCCGTGAAAACCTGTTTATCCTTTGCCACCTGTTTTAACTTATTTTCTGCTTTCTCCATCCGGCATTCTACATCTCTGTCTCTCCTATCAATTTCTCTCTCCAAATTAACCTGCTTCTCTTTCAATGTCCTAATTTCAATCTTATTCTCTTCAGCTATCGCAAACCTTTCTTCACTTGCCCGGGTCTCATCTTCTATTCTAAGCTTTACCGTGTCAATCTCTTGTTGGACGTGGTCTTTAAATATCCGTATTTCCCCTCTTTGAGTCTCAACTCTCTTATCAATACTAGTGACCTGCCTCATTACTTCCTCCCTAGTAGAGTTGTTTTCCTTCCCCATTAATTCCAAGAATTCACTTCTCTGTTCCGCAAACTTTTCTTCTACCTCTTTCCCTTGTCGTACATATTCGCTTTTCTGGTCCTCTAATCGCTTATTAAAATGTTCATTTTTTACCACCAGATCGCATAACTGCCTACTGTGTTCGTCCATTCTCCGATTCGCTTCCTCCTTGTTTTCCCTCATCTCCCTACTTAATTCAGCTTTAGTTTGCTCTAACTGTTCTTTAAGTTCATATTTAATATTCTCAATTTTAGTGTTAGTTTGTTCTAATTCACTTTTAAGCTCATTTTTACTGTCCTCTATCTTACTTAACATTAACTGCATCATTCCCATTAACTGATCATTATTATTACTTTCATTGTTAGTGTTTACTTCCGCTTCGCCCCCCATCCTACTATCATCTGACTCCATACTGACTTCTTTCTGCTTGCCTTCACTCTCCATACTACTTACACTTCTATCTTCAATTTCCTCTACAAGACTACACAACTCTTCCTCTGAACTCAATACGTTATTGCCTTTTATCGCCCGTCCACTGCGCAACATCCTCTCCTCTTTCGTCTGATCAGCCATGACCCTTCCCACAATCAAACACTCTTAATGAAACGTGGATATCCAAATTTTGCCCATAATACGAATTCTGATATCGTTACTGTCATTAACTGCTCCGTACTTAATGATTTTCTCGCCACACGTTGGAGCGGCATTTATGTGACTTCCCCTCTCGGAGAACAATCATCAAATGAGAAATGCAACCATTCAAGCTAAGGGCGCCAATCTTTAAGTTGAGGACTTAAAGATAAAAATTTATAATCAAGCTTGGACGGACTCTTATCACAGGGGTGGACATCATTAATCATTAAGTAGGAGAATTAAAAATCAAAAGGCTAATTAAGGCAGATTGATGAAAGTGAACTAGAAAAATACTATTTATTATATTTAATATAGATGACGACGGTTTAACGAGAACTGAATTTAAATTAAAAAATGAATTTAACAGAAAATTGAATGACTCTACTTCGCGAAAACTTGCAATATCTTTAACTCGCTTGCTCACCATTTAGTCTTGTTCTGCTGGTCCTCGGGAAGCTTCCATCCTTGTAGCGGGAACATCATCGGTCGTCTTTGATATCTCTTCATCTGCAGCTAAGTACCATTCCTGCCTTGCAAATTGCACCCACCACTAATTGGAAGATGACTTCAAAACTAACACTCCCTATTATGCTCTATCCCGTATATTGGAGATAAGCCCTAAGTCATAGTTAGCAGAACCACCTTGGGTTATTTGGAGAGGATACTCAATTAAGAATCCTTCCAACTTTACTGAAAATGTTCTCTGAAGTTTCATTTCTATCTAAATTAATACTACCTATTGACTTAGACTGGTTCAAACCGGTCTTGTAGCCGAGCTGTACGTACTTCCTGATGAGAGTGGCTATACACCCCTCATTCAGAATTTCTAAGTACCACGTCGTGGTAAATGAAGTAATTAATGTAGAATACTACTGCAGAATCAAACGAAGAAGATCAAGTAGCAGATCCAAGATGCAAGCCAAGAGCTCCAGCACGCCCTTTTATAACCTTCTCTGGCGCTAATTACAGGTCGCTACACGTGGTCCAATCAGATGACATGTCTCTCCCCACTCCAGATTTTAGAGTTGACGGGTCTTAACTCTGATATTAACTGTTCTTCTATTGGTCCATTCACTCAATATCCATGGCAGCATGACGCTCCTTTCAAAATATAGGCGTTGATCCGTTTGAATAATTCAGGTCGAAATACGGTAGCTTACGTTAGGACGCGTGAACACGTGCTCGCTTTTCCCAGAACTTGGTGTCTAAATTTGTCCTTCCTCCCTCCTCGGTGATGTGGCAAGATAGCGGAAATCTACTGCAAGTTAATTTTAAACCAATGTCGCAAGAATCTAAGTGAATATTAGAATATTCAGCCCTCGTTTATAAGTCGTAGTTACAAAGTAATGAAATGATAGTGAGCAAATGATTAAACATGAATTATAATACAATTACATACCAAAATAAATATCATGACGTTAAATTTCTGAATTAATTACACATAATAAAATTAACATAATTACACTGTAACGTCTGGAACGTTACAACATTAACTTTGAGATGCTTCCGATAAGCCTTTTGAGCCTCAGCATGGGTGATTTTGAACTTTCTGTAATTCTTATAGGTCAATCGCAGAAACGATGACTAGTTTTAAGCCTTAGACAGACAATGTCGCACGATGTTCCACTGCACATACAATGTTCAGCAGGTGTTTGGGTAGACATCGTTTCAGTTTCAATACTGGTTCGAAAATAGAAACAGAAGTATCTTCCATGTTACTCTTTGTTTGTCGCAACCAATGAAATTCGTAGGTGCGCGTGCCAAATGTTAGTCGGCTGTATTCTAACTTATTACACAGTATGGATAAACATGAGCATGACTTGCCCACAGATAAGGAAATAGCTTTCTGTGGAAATTATCTTATGAATATTGTCGAGAGTAAAGTGACACACAATATGAGGAAGTGCAGCTTTGATTATAGTGTTGTTACGCTCTGCGCCAAAGTCCAGTGGCAATGGTCACGAGCCCATTTCAGTCGTAGTTGCATCGTAGCATCGGCAAAAGGAACATAAAACTTTAGTAGTCCTTAACATGGCAAGTTTTACGGGCCGTGTAGATATATAGGCTTGCATACAGGAGATCGTGGGTTAGAACCCCACCATCGGTAGCCCCAGAATGGTCTTCCGTAGTTAACCCATTTTTACACCGAGCAAATACTGGGCCTGTTTTTAAGGCCACGGCCACTTCCTTCCCATGCCTTGCCTTTTTCTATCTCACTGTTACCGAAAACGTAGTGCGACGATAATCCGCAAAACCAACAAGAACAACATACACTGATCAACCAGAACATTATGACCACCTACCTAATAGCCGGTATGTCCACTTTTGCCACGGATAACAGCGGCGACGCGTCGTGGCATGAAAGCAATGATGCCTTGGTAGGTCGCTGGAGGGAGTTGGCACCACATATGCACACACAAGTCATCTAATTCCCGTAAATTCCGGAGAGGGCGGCAATGAGCTCTGACGCCACATCTATTGCAACTCGCCACTGCGTACCTCAAACCACCCCATCACACTCTTGGTCTTATGGCATGGCGCACTATCTTGTTGAAAAATGCCGCTGCCGTTGGGAAACATGATCGTCATGATAGGGTGTACGTGGTCTGCAATCAGTGTACGATACTTCTCAGCCGTCATGGTGCCTTGCACGAGCTCCACTGGACCCATGGAATCCCACGTGTATGTTCCCCAGAGCATAACTGAGCCTCCGCCAGCCTGTCTCCGTCCCGCGTACAGGTGTCATGGAGCTGTTCTCCTGGAAGACGACGGATTCGCACTCTCCCATCGGCATGATGAAGGTATCGGATTCATCTGACCATGCAACGCTCTGCGCCAAAGTCCAGTGGCAATGGTCACGAGCCCATTTCAGTCGTAGTTGCCGATGTCGTGGTGTTAACATTGCCACATGCATGGATCATCGGTTGCGGAGGTTCATTCTTAGGATTGTTCGGTTCACTGTGTGTTTAGACACACGCGTACTCTGCCCAGCATTAAAGTCTGATGTTAGTTCCGTCACAGTTCGCCACCTGTCCTGTTTTAATAATAATAATGTTATTTGCTTTACGTCCCACTAACTACTTTTTAAGGTTTTCGGAGACGCCGAGGTGCCGGAATTGAGTCCCGCAGGAGTTCTTTTACGTGCCAGTAAATCTACCGACACGAGGCTGACGTATTTGAGCACCTTCAAATACCACCGGACTGAAGCAGGATCGAACCTGCCAAGTTGGGGTCAGAAGGCCAGCGCCTCAACCGTCTGAGCCACTCAGCCCGGCTGTCCTGTTTTACCAGTCTGCCCAGCTTACGACGTCCGACATCTGTAATGAGGAGTGGCCGCCCACCCCCTCGACGTTTGGACGTGGTTTCACCTTGGTTTCGTCACTTGTTGAAGACACTCACCACAGTGCTCCTCGAACACTCGACAAGTCGTGCAGTTTTCGAAATGCTCGTGCCGAGCCGCCGGGCATCACAATCTGCTCTTGGTCAAACTCAGATGAATCGCGCGCCTTCCCCATTCTACACACGAACAGCACGCTCACTGATACTACATGCACCGTGTATGTGTCTGACGTTGCACTAAAACACTGAACGTTTTTGGCGACGCCAAGGTTGGGAAAGATCTAGGATTGGGAAGGAAGCGGCCGTGACCTTAATTAGAGTAGAATATAATTGAACAATACTCCCATCCAATAGTTCCGGATCGCCTGGAACTAGGGAGAGAGCAATCATTCATTGCAATCCAAATTATTTTTTGATACATGCATAATTTTCTTGTTAAAATTAATTTATTTATTACTACATTAAACATTACAATTAAATTTTATTTATTTTTGTCCTAGACGTTAAAAATAGTATATTGTTTAATCTAAGACAACATATTTGCCTCTTCTTCTTCTTTGCGTCGAACATGTGGAGTTCGCCCTGTTTTAGGCCGGATGCCCTTCCAGACGCCAACCCTACATGCAGGGATGTAATCACTATTGCGTGTTTCTTTGGTGGTTGGTAGTGTAGTGTGAATATGACGAGGAGAGTGTTGGGACGGACACAAACACCCAGCCCCCGAGCCAGAAGAATTAATCAGAAGGGATTAAAATCCCTGATCCGGCCGGGAATCGAACCCGGGGCCCTCTGAACCGAAGGCCAGTACGCTGACCATTCAGCCAACGAGTCGGACAATTAAAGACAACATATTTCTCACCCTTATTAATTTGCATTAGTGCAAGTATTTATTTATGTCACGAGTCTGAACAGAGTTATCCTTAGCTTACAACAGACCTTATGAATTAAGTAAATGGCTGTATGAATTATTACATGATTGAATTGTATTCATGCATCCACGAATGAATAAGCAGTCCTCTCTCCCAGTCACGGGTGAACACCAACTGGGGAGAGAGCATTCATTGCTGAATGAGCGACTGAATTAACGAAATGCCCTCAGTCTATTAACGCGACACTCCGGAGATAAAAATCTATATTTTGGTCATTTTGATGATTTTTTAATGACTGAAATTGAAAGGATTGAGTTTCTTTTTCTTATCACGAAGTTATTCCGCTGAAATCAAACAATTTATCACTATCTTTGTTTGCCAATTGTAATTTTACATTTTAATCCCTATTTCTCCCACAATATTCTGCCAAATGTAACTAAATTTGTATGATATATGTATCACAGCTATATTAAGAAACCTGCATATGGAATTTTTGATTGCAGAATTTTTTCAAGTAGTAGCGATTTTTTTAAGTCCAAAATTTGAGAACATAAAAATTACACAAACTTTTTTTTTGCTAGGGGCTTTACGTCGCACCGACACAGATAGGTCTTATGGCGACGATGGGATAGGAAAGGCCTAGGAGTTGGAAGGAAGCGGCCGTGGCATTAATTAAGGTACAGCCCCAGCATTTGCCTGGTGTGAAAATGGGAAACCACAGAAAACCATCCTCAGGGCTGCCGATAGTGGGATTCGAACCTACTATCTCCCGGATGCAAGCTCACAGCCGCGCGCCTCTACGCGCACGGCCAGCTCGCCCGGTACACAAACTTTAGTGTGATATATCTCCTTATATAAATTATGTACAGAAAAATCGATAAGTAGTGCTTTTATGTAGGTGACATTTCCAAAAAGAACGTGAAAATCCATGCATTAGGTAAAGGTATATTTTTATCTCCGGAGTGTCGCCTTATTTAAGGTACAGACTGGTGTGAAAATGGGAAACCGCGGAAAATCATCTCCAGGGCTACCGACGGTGGGATTTGAACCCATCTCCCGAAAGTAAGCTCACCGCTACGCGAGCCTAACCGCGCGGCCAACTCGCTCGGTAAACATCGTATAAATACCGTGTCTACAATCGACTCTTCCATATTTTCTGTTACGCTCATCGACCCAAGCACGGCTCCGAAACTATACACGTCAAAAGGTAGAGGTCGGAACCTTGGTAGGATGAAGGTATCGAAAAAAAAAAAAAAAAAAAAAAGAAAAGGCATCCGGGATATAGTAGGTTCGAATCCCACTATCAGCAGCCCTGAAAATGGTTTTCCGTGGTTTCCCATTTTCACACCAGGCAAATGCTGGGGCTGTACCTTAATTAAGGCCACGGCCGCTTCCTTCCAACTCCTAAGCCTTCCCTATCCCATCGTCGCCGTAAGACCTATCTGTGTCGGTGCGACGTAAAGCCCCTAGCAAAAAAAAAAAAAAAAAAAAAAAAAAAAGGGAAGATCGTAACTATGAAAGACAACCCTTCGTAAACCTAACACAGAAGAGAACACGTGTTGACGAAAGTAAGGAGCCTGGTGCAAGTAAGTGGAAGGAATGTCGGAATCATTTACAGCACTACGGTCGCCACTCTGTGCTCCCTAGCTGACAGCCCCTTTTAGTCGCCTCTTGGAACATGCATGGTCTCTCATATAAACTAAGCGGCGTTTTTACGTACTCTCCAACGTCAGCTGCAGTACTGGAGGTGCGCGCATAGTTCTTGACCCTGCAAGCATCAGTCGCCAATCTGAATCTCAGCTGTTAACATGATGAGACAGTTATCATAGCAACACCGTATTTTCGTATGTAAAAGTTATTTTTAAGTACGAGTCGGCTCGGCGGGTACGCGATGCATTTGTTCAGCAATTTCCTGGTGAAGTGCCACCTTCACGAGCACAGATTCACGTAACTTAATTGTAAATAAATTTGAAATTACTGGCTCAGTGCTCAATAAAAAAAAACATGCGCACACACGAACAGTTTTAACAGAGGAAAAGCTAGTCGACAATGGTGCGAATCTTGAACGGTCACGGAATAAATCACTCAGAAAATCAGCACATTAGCAATTGCTTTAGGAGCGGTGCTACTCCGCAGCATGCATTATAAATAGGTCAAATGACGTGTCTTGATATGAAATTACTCCATGCGTTGCCCTGGTACTTTTTTGAAAAGTTTCTTTTCGGAATTACGAGTATATTACATGTTAATGTGTCAAGTGATTTTTTGTGGAATTTTTAATTGTGACATTTATTGATGATTTACGAATGTTTTGTACTTTTAGAATTATTGCTGTGTGTTTAATTTAAAGTTTTATTTATTTTTTAAGTTTTTAAAGTTTTAGATTGTTTCGGGTGGAAGTTTGTTCTTGTTGCAGCCCGTATTGTCTGCGAATTAAATGATCCTTTCAGACAAATAATAAAATTAACTTAAGTGATGGTTGTATATGTTTACGCGTCGCGCAATAGATATGATATGCACTATTCTGTCACTGGGACTGTCCCAATTAGCCTAGTGAACCCGAGAACAAATCCTCGCACATGGGAGGAACTGAAAGAAAACATTACAAGTGAAATCAGAAACACTACAGTGGCAGAACTCCCTCGCGTCAGCCAGAATGAGGTTACCAGATACGATGCTTGCAGAACCCTGGGAGAACGACACTTCCGGCATCTTTTATAAGGTAATATTTCGGTTACGTGAATTATGTTGATCCACGAAATATCACTGTAATATTTGTCACAAATGGAAGATAGTAATTGCATTTACTCAAATAAAGTCTCAAATCCCAGGTTGATTAAGAAATAATACGAAATATTTTATTTTAGAGAATACATACTTTACTGCCTTACAACAACTATTTCTGCTACGTCGCAGCGCTTCCGTAAGTGTTTTGTTTGTCCAACACTGTCGTCTGTGATGTCTTTGCTCACTGAAGTTCTTTGGTGTCGTTTTATTAATTTTTCTCATTCGATGTAATGTGATGGGCTGTCACCTCGCTGATTCATTAAACGATTTATTGGTCATGGATCATGCTATTTTCCTTTTAATATATATATATGTATGTATTGGTCCAGGGATGATGCTATTTTTCAACAAAATACCCGCACTCCCATTCGCTAGAAAGAGAGCTCGTTGGTGCCACCCTGGACCTCAAGTTAAAAATCAACGACGGCGCGAGCAGCGGAATGCAAGACATTTGGCCAAAGATAACAAAAATCACAGACATAGCACTCCTATTCATCGGTGCCAGCCGTGGACCTCAAGAGGGAAACAAAAGACGGCGCAAGCAGCGGAATGCAACACCATGGACTCCTATTTACAGCCAGTAAATACGTATACATGTCCGCCTCTGTGGTGTAGTGGTTAGCGTGATTAGCTGCCACCCCCCGGAGGTCCGGGTTCGATTCCCGGCTCTGCCACGAAAATTTGAAAAGTGGTACGAGGGCTGGAACGGGGTCCACTCAGCCTCGGGTGGTCAACTGAGTAGAGGTGGGTTCGATTCCCACCTCAGCCATCCTCGAAGTGGTTTTCCGTGGTTTCCCACTTCTCCTCCAGGCGAATGCCGGGATGGTACCTAACTTAAGGCCACGGCTCTTCCGTCCCTCTTCCTTGTCTACCCCTTCCAATCTTCCCATCCCTCCACAAGGCCCCTGTTCAGCATAGCAGGTGAGGCCGCCTGGGCGAGGTACTGGTCATTCTCCCCAGTTGTATCCCCGACCAAGAGTCTGAAGCTCCAGGACACTGCCCTTGAGGCGGTAGAGGTGGGATCCCTCGCTGAGTCCGAGGGAAAAGCCGAACCTGGAGGGTTAACAGATGATGATGATGATGATGATGAAATGTTGTTGTTGTTGTTGTTTGAGTCATCAGTCCATAGACTGGTTTGATGCAGCTCTCCATGCCACCCTATCCTGTGCTAACCTTTTCATTTCTACGTAACTATTGCATCCTACATCTGCTCTAATCTGTTTGTCATATTCATACCTTGGTCTACCCCTACCGTTCTTGCCACCTACACTTCCTTCAAAAACCAACTGAACAAGTCCTGGGTGTCTTAAGATGTGTCCTATCATTCTATCTCTTCTTCTCGTCAAATTTAGCCAAATCGATCTCCTCTCACCAATTCGATTCAGTATCTCTCCATTCGTGATTCGATCTATCCATCTCACCTTCAGCATTCTTCTATAACACCACATTTCAAAAGCTTCTATTCTCTTTCTTTCTGAGCTAGTTATCGTCCATGTTTCACTTCCATACAATGCCACGCTCCACACAAAAGTCTTCAAAAACATCTTTCTAATTCCGATATCAATGTTTGAAGTGAGCAAATTTCTTTTCTTAAGAAAGCTCTTCCTTGCTTGTGCTAGTCTGCATTTTATGTCCTCCTTACTTCTGCCATCGTTGGTTATTTTACTACCCAAGTAACAATATTCATCTACTTCCTTTAAGACTTCGCTTCCTAATCTAATATTTCCTATATCACCTGCCTTCGTTCGACTGCACTCCATTACTTTTGTTTTGGACTTATTTATTTTCATCTTGTACTCCTTACCTAAGACTTCATCCATACCATTCAGCAACTTCTCGAGATCTTCTGCAGTCTCAGATAAAATAACAATATCATCGGCAAATCTCAAGGTTTTGATTTCCTCTCCTTGGACTGTGATACGTATGCGTATTTCTTGCTAGTAACGACGGTATTTCTTAATCAACCTGGGATTTGAGACTTTATTTTATGATTACCTTTCGTTTGTGAAAAATATTACAGTGATATTTCGTGGATCAACATCGTTCACATTGTACATACGCTTGAAGCACGGCGGGCGCTCGTGACGTAAGCTCGGCCGAGGCAGCTGCCGTAGCGCAGAGTACAAACATCGTGCATTCGGTCTTAGTTTATGTGAGAGACCCAGTACAGAGGGTACCGTTGATGTATTGTACCGCAAACGACATTACCCCAGGTTACCAAAACAAGACTGCAGTTTTGCGAAGCTGACAGGTCCAGTTTAACTAGGAAACCGACTCCACGAACATCACTTTTCATTTCAAAATCTCCACAAAAGTACGGCCGCCTAAGGAAGAAGTCATTGAAGATGTTACTCAGCTGTAGTATTCTGTGAAGACTTACCTATTCACTACTCCTGGGGCCTCCATTGCCTGCGGCTTGGCTTTGCTTTGCTTTTATTACAAATCGATCATTCCCAATCGACGAATGTGAAGCAGCTAATCGCTGAACGTGTGTCATAGCTGACACTGTTTACAGTTTATGTCACAGAAGTTACACCTAAAGAGCACTTCAATCGATATTTACCTCGCTGTATTCAATAAATGACACTGGTGTTTGTTTATGGCAGTTGGTAGATGAGAGCGGGGAGAGGCATGCCATTAGACCTAGTACAGTCAGCACTTGAGTCTCGCATTACCAACAAGACAACTTACTGGACAAGATCATATTTTAGAGAAAAATTTATGAATACTACAAATGCCATATAATTTTTTACAAGTTGTTTTACGTCGCACCGACACAGATAGGTCTTGTAGCGACGATGGGATAGGAAAGGGCTAGGAGTGGTAAGGAGGCGACCGTGGCCTTAATTAATGTACAGCCCCAGCATTTGCCTAGTGTGAAAATGAGAAACCACGAAAAACCATCTTAGGGCTGTCGACAGTGGGGTTCGAACCCACTATCTCCCGAATACTGGATGTACCGGGCGAGAGGCCGTGCGCGTAGAGGCGCGCGGCTGTGACATTGCATCCGGGAGATAGGGGGTTCGAATCCCACTGTCAGCAGCCCTGGAGATGGTTTTCCGTGGTTTCCCATTTTCACACCAGGAAAATGCGGGGGCTGTACCCTAATTAAGGCCACGGCCGCTTCCTTCCAACTCCTAGGCCTATCCTATCCCATCGTCGCCATAAGACCTATCTGTGTCGGTGCGACGTAAAACCCCTAGCAAAAAAAAAAAAACTGGATACTGGATACTGGCCGCACTTAAGCGACTGCAGCTATCGAGCTCGGTAACTGCAATATCAACAGGAGGAATTCAGAATGGAATGTGTGTCGATTGTTCAGGGCATGACAGATGCATATCCTTTGGACGAATTAAAAAGTGACATTATGCAGGACGTCAATAAAATAACAGAAAAACAGTTGAAGGCAATGCCTTAGATCGAGTCCGGTATTCAACACTAGAGGCAAGTGATCTACAGAGAAAGACAAGGACCCTAGAAGACAGACAGAGGCCTACCAGTGACGACAGCGACGACAGCGACACCACCTCACCAAAGTGAACCCCTGAATATCAATGGGATGACGTTCCGAACCCACTTCGGAATGCGGCCATCGATAAAAGGTGGACGCTGGAGGAGGGGGCCGAACAACTGATGGGCTTCATGTACGAGCGACGGAGATGCTCAATAGCGTCCAGCTAGGCACCATGTACGACGAGATCCCGAGGGCTTTCGAGGAACGATACGATGACCACCAACTGGTAGCCATCTACCAAATCCATCTAAAGAAGAGGACACAGCGCGTGGGTGAATCACTACAGGAATTCACCGCGGAGGTAGAAAAGCTGGCCCATAAGGCGTTAGGTGACCAGGCTGCCTACACTTTTGTCGACAGCTCGCGATGCCGAGATCCGCTAATTCTAATTCTGTAGGGAGCATTGCTTGAAGGACGCACTACCACCCCAACGATGGGAGCGGTGAAATGACGGCAGCTTCGACGTCATCGACAAGGGTGCAAACCATCAAGGACAGAGAGGACTTCCACTGGAGCGACGCCCGTGCCGTCGGGACGAGGCTCCAGAGGAATCCTCTGCAGGAAACGCGGTGAGCGCGGTCATCTGAGAAAGGACTCAAGGCAGGCGATACAAGGAAAGGAATAGTCGAACCCAAACCGACAGCTATCGAACGCGAATTAACTACGTCAGGACGCTCGTGCCAGTACGAAGCTGCGTGCCGGTACGAATCCTCAATCCATTTTCCTCCACTTTTTCTAAACACTTGTGTTTTTAATTGTCAAAAAAAAAAATCTGAATTGCTACTGCAGTATAATGACGTGTGGCCTCCGGAGAGGTCTGGTGCAGGTCTTTCGAGTTGACGCCGTATAGGCGACTTGCGCGTCTGTGAGGATGTGGCCCTACCTAAGATGAATTCTAATGCTTAAGATGGCACACACACCCAGCCCCCGAGCCACTGGAATTAACCAATTAAGCTTAAAATCCCCGACCCGGCCGGGAATCGAACCCGGGACCCTGTGGACCAAAGGCCAGCACGCTAACCACTTAGCCATCGAGCCGGACGTTCCTGCAGTGGCTGGCTATCTCACTGCCCATTCTTTTTTTACCTTATTCGCTTCCCGATTTCTATTCCATCACCCGGTATTTGTATACTCCGCTTCCTATCCAATTCCGCCACTCAAATATTCGACCTACTCGAATATTTTCCAATCTATAAGTGGCATACTGCATTGTCCCCAACTTTATTGTAAAAATACTAAACACCAGTGATCACGTTCTCTTTCTCGATAATAAACTTTAAACTTTCTTCAGATTCTCTAGGCTATCTGGAGCCACCTAAGCTTATTTTGGTTCTGTTAATAAAGATGTTGTCCGCCTCTGTGGTGTAGTGGTCAGCGTGATTAGCTGCCACCCCCGGAGGTCCGGGTTCGATTCCCGGCTCTGCCACGAAATTTGAAAAGTGGTACGAGGGCTGGAACGGGGTCCACTCAGCCTTGGGAGGTCAACTGAGTAGAGGTGGGTTCGATTCCCACCTCAGCCATCCTGGAAGTGGTTTTCCGTGGTTTCCCACTTCTCCAGGCAAATGCCAGGATGGTACCTCACTTAAGGCCACGGCCGCTTCCTTCCCTCTTACTCGTCTATCCCTTCCAATCTTCCCATTCCTCCACAAGGCCCCTGTTCAGCATAGCAGGTGAGGCCGCATGGGCGAGGTACTGGTCATTCTCCCCAGTTGTATCCCCGACCCAAAGTCTGAAACTCCAGGACACTGCCCTTGAGGCGGTAGAGGTGGGATCCCTCGCCGAGTCCGAGGGAAAAGCCAACCCTGGAGGGTAAACAGATTAAGATAGAAGATAATAAAGATGTTATTAGCTTTACGTCCCACTAACTACTTTTATGGATTTCGGACACGCCAAGGTGCCGAAATTTAGTCCTGTAGGATTTCTTTTACTTGCCAGTAAATCTACCGACTGGAGGCTGACTTATTTGAGCACGTTCAAATATCGTCGGGCTGATCCAATATTGAACCTGCCAAGTTGGGGTCAGAAGGCCAGGGCCTCAACCGTCTGAGCCACTCTGCCCGGCCATAATTTTGGTTTTAGCCACGGGTTTAAGGCTAGATGCAATCCTGACGCGACGTAATTTCTCAGATGAGCGACCGGGATTCGAATCTTGGCCGTCCGGGCAGCTACAACAACTATGCTAATCGCGCCCCCTTCTGGGATTACGATATACATTTTAAAAAAACCTACGGATATATCTCAGAAGCATATCGCAATAAATGTTTGCTATGTTGTAATGCGGTTCCCTGATAGGATACAACGCCCCATGTTTACAGTGGTAACAGAACATACAAGCTTTATCTTCAGATAGGCAGCACACAAGTTCGACAAGCACGAGTAGAAAATTAATGTCAGAAGAGTCTGGAATTGTCTGGACGAAATAATCCTAAATCAATTATGAACTAATATTATTTCAGGTATCTTCAATACAATTAAAGACAATTAAATTGTAATATAAACTTCTCTATAATTTTCGATTCAGTTACCAGAAAGGACAGTCACATATCTTATTAAATACATTCCCCAAAATGATTTAACACCTGAAAGGGTTGCCACGAAACAATGGAACAATAATACTTTCGGATTCTCCTCTTAATTTATTGTATGTTGAGCCCTCACCCCAAAGACTGGTTGGATCATCATCAATTCCACAATCAGCTGTTACTGATGGCTTACAGTCATTGATTAGGCGTACTAGGGAAATGAGGAGTGAAATAGTTTCTCGTTGCTTTCCTCACTGAGTCGGAAGGTGTTATTACATATCAGCCTACTGAATCCTACTGAAATGCACACACCAACCGACCCTATGAACCATACTTTCATCACAGTGCTTTTATGCCATACACGACGAGCTGGCTGCATAAATAATTACATTACCAGCGTTGCTTGTACTTCAGTCATTTTCACATTATCAAAGACAAGGACGAAACAGAGACAGGTAACAACTTTTCCTAGGTAATATCAGAAGACACAGTGCACTGCTGTAAACACGATATTTGAAATGAAATATAAATATTACGATTATGATCTTCAGCTCACCAAGTTACGTTTTTTTTTTTAAGTTGCTTTACGTCGCTCCGACACAAATAGGTCTTCGGACGACGATGGGACAGAAAAGGCTTAGGAATGGGAAGGAAGCGGCCGTGGCCTTAATTAAGGTACAGCCCCAGCATTTGCTTGGTGTGACCTTGTCTAATATTCCACATTAAAACATTGTATACCGGGCGAGTTGGCTGTGCGCGTAGAGGCGTGCGGCTGTGAGCTTGCATCCGGGAGATAGTAGGTTCGAATCCCACTATCGGCAGCCCTGAAAATGGTTTTCCGTGGTTTCCCATTTTCACACCAGGCAAATGCTGGGGCTGTACCTTAAGTAAGGCCACGGCCGCTTCCTTCCACCTCCTAGGCCTTTCCTATCCCATCGTCGCCATAAGACCTATCTGTGTCGGTGCGACGTAAAGCCCCTAGCAAAAAAAAAAAAAAAAAAAAAAAAACATTGTATTAGATGTTCGGAGTGTCGGGTGATTGTTGCTTTATGAGGATAAAACAATGAATTTATCAACCTCTTTGGAGTTTATAAGTACGGAAGTTATGAAGGTCAATTTCCGATAGTCTAACCAACTTCTGGATAGATACCAATAACCAGTTGTTGAACCGCAAGAGTTAGTTACCAAATATAAATCAAGGTTGGTTGAGGAGGATATTACAGTTGCCTTTCAATCACGGCTGTTCGATAGCATTAAGGTACAGGATAGTCATGGGATAATCCAATACAAAATAATAGCTTATTCAATTATTCCATTTATTCGATTATATTTCGATTATTCGATTTTTTCGTTCGATTATTAATTCCAGATTCCATTCGAATGAATAATAACTTATTCAATTATTACATTTATTCCATTATATTTCGATTATTCGATTTTTTCCATTCGATTATTCATCCCAAATTCCATTCGAATGAATAATAGTTTATTCAATTTATTCGATTATATTTCGATTATTCGATTTTTTCCATTCGATTATTCATTCCAAATTCCATTCGAATGAATAATAGCTTATTCAATTATTCCATTTATTCGATTATATTTCGATTATTCGAATTTTTCCATTCGATTATTCATTCCAAATTCCATTCGAATGAATAATAGCTTATTCAATTTATTCGATATTTCGATTATTCGATTTTTTCCATTCGATTATTCATTCAAAATTCCATTCGAATGAATAATAGCTTATTCAATTATTCCATTTATTCGATTATATTTCGATTATTCGATTTTTCCATTCGATTGTTCATTCCAAATTCCATTCGAATGAATGTGGCAATCGAATAGTGAATACTTTCAAAATAATAGAAGGAAAAGTAATCCAAATGTCATCAACACATCAATCTCATCACAGAAAAATTAAAATTACCTGTCCCCATTCCCTTGCAGGAAGTGTGTGGGTAGGCGGATCGGTCCCTGATAAGCCTTCCTAAAATGATACGAACTCGTGTTCCACACGTGCAAATGAGTCATGCACACAGGTGCCATAGGTTAATATATTGCATCACGGGCCCACGCGATTACGGGAAGCGCAAGGTGTCCGGACATTCCGTACCACTTGATTTTTGAGGACATTTAGTACCACCTAGTGTAGGTCGTTATCTCCCTGAGAACGATTTTCCCGTCATTTCCAAATATTTACGCCAGGACAATCCGTATCACTTAATGTCAAATTGGAATTTCATTTCCACGTCAGCGGGCGTAATGAACCTGACACACAGTCTTTAGAAATCAGAAACAAAAATAATTTACAACATTTGCTGAAGAAAACTTCTACATTATTTTAATAACTGTCTTTTAAACTATATTTTTCACTTATGTTTACGCAAATATTATCACAAGAAAGTCGATTTTTTAGTATAAATCCTGAAACAATACAATACAATAGAAATATACATCGTGTTCGGGAGCAATGTGCCTGACGGCATAAGGATGGATAATATTACTACAATTGTGAATATTTATAATCTACTGCATTATTTCGTTATCACGTAAGTAAAATAAAAGATTCTGATGAACTGGCCGATATGGGCTTGAAGGTCACACGCAGAAACAGGAAGCTACTGAAAGATGGAAGTAGCTGTAGGTATCCTCGAATGACGGATACGAGATAAGAATTAATGCGTGTGCCAATCAGATCAGTTGCGCCCGACGGAATCAATCAATCAATCAATCAATCAATCAATCAATCAATCAATCAATCAATCAATCAATCAATCAATCCCCTAGTGTTATTCACTATCCGTAATTCACTAACTTGCTTAAATAAAACATTCATTACTCCTTACAACACTTATATGATTACACATTAAATACACAATATTGGCCATTGTGGCCAGTTGCACTGAATAATGATAAGTCATATCGTCTCTCATCTCATCTCGCTCAGTGGCACCCAAGCATACAGTCTCTTATCTCCTCCCGACCACCCAATTTCCGGGTGGTGACCTTCGAATGACTACACCGAAGGGTGCTGCCATCTGAGACTTTCATGCATTAGCGAGCTACTAGGATAAGACTAGCGAAGGTAGTCTTTTCTTAAATAATTTGAGAGCCACTAAGACCCCTTTTAGTCGCATCTTGCGACAGGCAGGCGATACTATGGATGTTATTCCACCGTCCCAACCCACAGGGGAAAATAATGGTTGGTGAATGAGACAGAGCTTTATTATTATTATTATTATTATTATTATTATTATTATTATTATTATTATTATTATTATTATTATTTTGCTGTGATCTTAGAGCTAGTATGATTTAGGACGGTGCGTGGTATTGTTGCAGTGTTGCACAACTCCCAATAATTTTACACTTCATTTGTCACCTTTTCTTCGAATGTTTTAATTTAATAAACCCAACAAACATTCTAAAACATATAAAAATCAACCATCCTTGGTCGTTCGCTGTACTAATGTACTGTACTAAACGCTGCCGGCTTCGAATCAAACTCAAGGGGTTTGCTTTCTTACGGCAACACCCTAGCGGACAGCGCGGCTCAGTATACTTCAGCAGGGACGAACCTATAAGCCTAAGCCTAAGCCTACACAGTGAGTTTCACGAGACTAGCAAGTCCCCTGTCGGGAAACAGTCCCAAATGTCGCCGTTAGATTGCGCCACTCTGCGGAGATTACTTAATTCCTGCTTTCCCTCTTATCGTAAACGTAATTTCATTTCCATTTTTTAAAATTTACACTTTTTGCTTGACGTTGCACCGACGCAGATAGGCCTTAGGGCGACGATGGGATAGGAAAGGGCTAGGAGTGGGAAGGAAGCGACCGTGACTTTAATTAAGGCACAGCCACAGCATTTGCCTGTGTGAAAATGGGAAACCGCGGAAAACCATTTTCAGGGCTTCCGACAGTGCTGTTCGAACCCACTCTCTCGAATGCAACCTTACAGCTACGCGACCCTAACCGCACGGCCAATTCGCTCGGTAATTTCTTATGCACACCATGTCAGACCACCCACAATATTATCAACATCTTGCTTCAATGAAAAACAGGAGGGCAAATTTTCAATTCAAGTGAGGCAAGAGTAACTGTGTCAGGCTGAGTGGCTCAGACGGTTGAGGCGCTGGCCTTACGGTGGTATTTGAAGGTGCTCAAATACGTCTACCTCGTGTCAGTAGATTTACTGGCATGTAAAAAAAACTCCTGTGGGACTAAATTCCGGCACCTCGGTGACTCCGAAAACCGTAAAAAAGTAGTTAGCTGGACGTAAAGCCAATAACATTATTATTAAGAGTATCTGTAGTTATAGAGCATAATTAGCCTCTCATTTCCTGTGTTGTAATTGCCAGATATATTTCAGTTTTAGTAGTTCATTACGTAAGTATAACAGAGTTTCTGTAAGCTTCTTATATAACACCCAGCTTCAGATACCACCAGCCGCCACTGATATAGTATATATTTTCCTTTTGAGATAAAATTAAAGTAGGTATATTACCTGCTGTTAGTTAAAATAAATTGTCAATTGGTAGTACTGGGGCTTACTTCCATTATGCGCTCAGAAAACGGCATTTAAACAAGGAATTTTATTTTCCAGATCTAGAAGATTAAGATGCCGGTCCCATGGTGTAGGGGTAGCGTGCCTGCCTCTTACCCGGAGGCCCCGTGTTCGATTCCCGGCCAGGTCAGGGATTTTTACCTGGACCTGTGGGCTGGTTTGAGCTCTGCTCAGCCTACGTGATTACAATTGAGGAGCTATCTGACGCTGAGATAGCGGTCCCAGTCTCTAAAACCAAGAATAACGGCCGAGAGGATTCGTCGTGCTGACCATACCACACCTCGCAATCTGCAGGCCTTCGGGCTGAGCAGCGGTCGCTTGGTAGGCCAAGGCCCTTTAAGGGCTGTAGTGTCATGGGGTTTGGTTCGGTTTGGTTTGGTTTCTAGAAGATTAAGACAGTTCATTCAATCATTTAGTTCCAACATTATGGAGATTCATTTTTGGAAAAGACGTATATCTATTTTTGGTAAGAGTTCATCTATTCGCTTATTTCAATCGATTATCCATCCGACACAAACCAAAAGCTTTATTCATGACGTATCCGATTATTCTATGCGAAACAGCTGAATGATGCTTGAAACTCATTCGATTATTTTATTAGATTATTTATTCGATTATTTAAATAATCGGAGGGAGTTTATTCAATTATTGAAAATAATATCTTATTCCATCACTAGTACAGGGACCTTGACGCATTGGCGACTTTCCCATTAAACAGAAGTCATTTGGAGGTACCGGTAGTCACTGCCTTCTTACCATTATCACGGTTCGTTGTGAGATGGTGGACTGTGTACCATCATACAGGATATACGAAACATACCGTCCACTAATCACAGGCCATGATGAAGAGGATCAAGACAATGAAATGAGGATAGGAACCAATCCTCGAACTGGCAGTTTTCATCTAGTCAACAGGAGCAACTAACGTAATGTCGTTTTGGGCAAGATCTATGACCCAAATATCCCCGAATATGCCTCAAAATCCCCCTGTGGGTCGGGATGGTAGAATAACACCCACGGTATCCCCTGCTTGCCGTAAAAACCGCATAAAAGGGGCTCCAGAGCGTGGGGT
Source organism: Anabrus simplex (assembly GCF_040414725.1). Taxonomy (NCBI): domain Eukaryota; kingdom Metazoa; phylum Arthropoda; class Insecta; order Orthoptera; family Tettigoniidae; genus Anabrus; species Anabrus simplex. Next base: position 297,971,580 of record NC_090268.1, on the reverse strand, counting down.
GCGACCACGGGGTCCTTAGCTGAGTCATGGCATTGCTCCACTTTTGCTAGGCTCCTCACTTGTATCTATCCTATCTCTTATTCCCTCCCAACCCCCGACGCCATTAGAATATTCGAGGCCTGGGGAGTCTTTCATTTTCACGCCCTTCGTGGCCGTTGTCTTTCTTCAGCCGATACTTTCATTTTTCGAAATGTCGGGTCCCTTCCATTCTTCCCCCTGATTAGTGTTATTAGTGGATGGTTGCCCAGTTGTATTTTCCCTTAAAACAATAATCACCACCATCGCCACCATTATGCCTCGAAAGGAGCACTCGACGACGTTTCAAATCACAATATTTCTTTTTATTTTTCTATAGCTTTTCCCACACCACAGGATTTGACCTGTTTTACGGCCGGATGCCCTTGCTGACGTCAACTATATATGGAGGGATGTAATCTCTATTGCGTGTTTATGTGGTGGTTGGTAGTGTGGTGTATTGTCTGAATATGAAGAGGAGAGTCTTGGGACAGACACAAAAACCCAGTCCTCGAGCCAGAAGAATTAATCAGAAGTGATCAAAATCCCCGACTCGGCCGGGAATCGAACCCACGACGTTAAACGTCAGGACAGCTTGCCCCGGTAGTGGCGCACGTGATTTAATGGGTGCTTACTCACTCAGCGGAGTTTCAGCCGTGTTGCATTGTAGGCCGCTTTCAAAGGTGGCGTGCCAGATGCGACCGTGCCGCATGCGACCCGTGCCACTAGCGACCGCATAATCTGTAACCGTGCCGGATGCGACCGGCGTTGACAAGCAAATTGTCATTTGATAAGTTGTGTCATCACCCAAAATAAGGTAAGCTAAACGAAGTGCAATGTAATTTCAAAAAAGTCTTATAAGCAGCTACTGCCCCTACTTTACATAACACTTCTGGGGGAAACTCGTTTTGCAACACGAAATATGGTGATGCGTTTACGTCTTTTCCCACCGGGCGAGTTGGCCATGCGCTTAGAGGCGCGCGGCTGTGAGCTTACATCCGGGAGATAGTGGGTTCGAATCCCACTGTCGGCAGCCCTGAAGATGGTTTTCCGTGGTTTCCCATTTTCACACCAGGCAAATGCCGGGGCTGTACCTTAATTAAGGCCACGGCCGCTTCCCTCCAACTCCTAGGCCTTTCCTATCCCATCGTCGCCATAAGACCTATCTGTGTCGGTGAGACGTAAAGCCATTAGCAAATAAATAGTATTTTCCTAAAATATCTCCATATATGGAGCTGCGCCTCCATGTCTGGGAGAAGGTACCAAGCAGATTAGGTCAGTGCGTTGCCGGACGACTAGTTACAGCTACTTCGGTAGGCTGCTGGGTTCGAATACCCCGTCGGCCATCCTCGAAAATTATTTCTCGTCGTTTCCCATTTTTCATCTCCAGGAAAATGGGCGTGGTATTTCATTTCGTAAATCCCACAAATATTGGCCGGGAATCAAACCCGGACTGCCTTGGTGAGAAGCGAGCAGTGATGCCACTGGGCTCGTTTCTATTACTCCCCACTCTATCCGGTTCTTACTGCGGGTCAGGGTGTGTAGCAGATTTGGCATTCTTTTACGGCTGGATGCTTTTCTTGACGCCAACCATTAGAGGAGAAATGCTACGTGTTAATGTGGTGGTGGTGGTGGTGGTGGTGGTGGTGGTGGTGGTGGTGGTGGTGATTATTGTTTTAAGAGGAAGTGCAATTAGGTGACCATCCTTTATTTAACACTAATCAGGGAGAAAAAATGGAAGGAATCCGACACTGCGAAAAAGGAAGATATCAGCGAAAGACAAGAGCCACGAAGGGCGTGAAAACGAACGACTCTAGGCCTAGAAAGTTCTAATCCCGTCGGGGTTGGAATAGAACAAGATTTGACCAAGGAAAGTCGGATAGGATAGATGAAAATGAGGAGCCTGGCACAAGTAAGTGGAAGCAGTGCTAGGACTCAACTCAGTGCCCCGTGGTCACTAACGCACGCTCCCAAGTTGAGAGCCCCTTACGACACGCAGGGAATACCGTGGGTGTAATTCTACCGCCCCCCTCCACAGGGGAATGTGGAGTTAGATAACTTTCTTCTTTAGCATGACTTTCCTCTGGTTCATCGATTTTCTGGTACTACTGGTACGTAACATACTGGTTTATCATTTGATTCCTTCTCTGTGGCACTGATTGGAATGAGCAGTGTGCACACTTAAAGGAATAATGGCAGAGGATTGTTCACGGCTGTCTGCGGCCTGGTCATTCCAGGTCGGGAACTTTGGACTGTTAGATCGGCAGCATAGTACAGTTAAAAATGAGAAAATGTGCGGTTTTCTATTTTATCGAGTATTTCATAATTATGATAGCACTGCTTGTAACTGCGACATTTCTGTTGACTTCATTGTAATGACCTATGATGATTTCAGTTGGCAAAACCACAAAGACAGTCTTTCTGATGATGTAAAAAGACAGGTAGAGAGTGAGTGCCTGCCATTGTCATCAAACTGCCCAACTCCACTGACTGGCAGTAGGCAAGTGGGCCTACCATCATAATGAAAACTTACCAAGTTGATTGTGACTGACAGTAGGCAAGAGGACCTGCCATTATAATTTCCTAACCAAGTCTTCACATGCGAAAATACGTATGGTGACTTGCCCGTCGCTTTTCTGAGTAACTTTAAGAGCTATGCAGTTTAATATAATCTTATTCACAACGTGTAGAGTATTTAACCTAGAATTCTGAATACAATGTAGAATTCCGTAGCGAAGCACGGGTACATTAGCTAGTCACATCTAAATTTGTATCAGAATCTAATTACGCTGTACCGGGGACTCCGAAATTAAGTTTGAATCCCTTTCAGAAAACAATCGATAATGTTTGGTAACAAAACACACGAGTAGCGTTGCGAAAATATTGCAAATCTTGGGCTAGGAAGACTTAGAAGTAAGAAGACTAGCTGCTCGTCTAAGCGGGATGTTCCGAGCTGTCAGTGGGGAGATGGCGTAGAATGACATTAGTAGACGAATAAGTTTGAGTGGTGTTTTTAAAAGTAGGAGAGATCACAATATAAAGATAAAGTTAGAACTCAAGACGACATATTGCGGCAAATATTCCTTTATAGGACGAGGAGTTAGGGATTGGAATAATTTACCAAGGGAGATGTTCAATAAATTTCGTACTGGGCCAGTTGGCCGTGCGGTTAGGAGCGCGCAGCTGTGAGCTGGCATCCGGGAGAAAGTGGGTTCGAATCCCACTGTCGGCAGCCCTGAAGATGGTTTTCCGTTGTTTCCCATTTTCACATCAGGCAAATGTGAAAGTCGATGTGTACTTTAATCAAGGACAAGGCCGCTTCCTTCCCACTCTTAGCCCTTTCCTATCCCATCGTCGCCTATAATATATATAATTTCGTGTGGCTATTTCTAGCCGAGTGCAGCCCTTGTAAGGCAGACCCTCCGATGAGGGTGGGCGGCATCTGCCATATGTAGGGAACTGCGTGTTATTGTGGTGGAGGATAGTGTAATGTGTGGTGTGTGAGTTGCAGGGATGTTGGGGACTGCACAAACACCCAGCCCCCGGGCCATTGGAATTAACCAATGAAGGTTAAAATCCCCGACCCGGCTGGGAATCGAACCTGGAACCCTCTGAACCGAAGGCCAGTACGCTGACCATTCAGCCAACGAGTCGGACATCGTCACCTTAAAACCTGTCTGTGTCGGTGCGACGTTATACCACTAGCAAAAAACGAAGATCCTAATTCTCTGAAATTATTTACGACTTAGGCCTACTTACTTATCGTGTCCTATTAGTGCCGGGAGTGTCCGAGGACGTGTTCGGCTTGCCTGGTGCAGGTCTTTCTACCTGAACCACATGGGAGGCCTGCGCGTCTGGATGTGAGATTATGATAATGAAGTAGGGAAAGATGAAACCCGGTGTCGGCACGTACCCTACTCCTCTCGAATAATACCAAGGGGTCTGCTCAATGCTTTACGTCCCTATCCGACGGCCGAATCACCATTAACAGCATCATATTGCCTCACTTCATTCGAACACTGCGAAGAAGTTTAGATTTGAATCCAGGCTTTTGGTACGCAGTCTAGTGATTACAAATTGTATACACCAACTTTCCTACCCTGCCAGCCTACATTCTCATGGTGAAATTTTTTTCATCCGGGCTAAGTGGCTCGACGGCTCAGACGGTTGAGATGCTGGTCTTCCGACTCCAACTTGGCAGGTTCGATCCTGGCTCAGTCTGGTGGTATTTGAAGGCGCTTAAATACGTCAGCTTTGTGTCGGTGGATTTACTGGCACGTAAAATAAGTCCTGCGGGACTAAACTCCGGCACCTGGGCGTCTCCTTAAACCATAAAAGTAATTACTGGGACGTAAAGCCAGCAACATTATCATATTTTTCTTTCGACCAACGGCACTCGAACCTGCTAACCGCGGTGTCAGACCTTTATTTTAGAAAAGACCAAGTTAGCTACTGATAAGCAATCTGCCAATTGGTGACAGCCCTTAATGCAGATCAATTGTAAGTGATTGATGGTTAGCATGCGGCACGGTGCATATCCGCTCGGTCGCTATTGGCACGATAATGGCCGGGACGCATCCGGCACGGTCGCATCTGGCACGTAACCTCTTCAAATACGTAGTATGTATGAAAAGCTCCAACTTCTGCTTTTCTCTCACTGACTGGATGGATCAAGCTCCTCGGTTGACTGGTCAGTGTGATGGCTTTCGATTCAGGAGACACCAGGTTCCATCCTCGGCCTGTCGAGAATTTTAACTGCGCATAGTTAATTATCCTGGTTCGGGGACTGGGTTTATGATCGTCTTAATATAAACTTCATCAACATACAACATGTCAAACCACAAATCTCCAGAGAAACACAATTGTGAATACATCCCGCTTCATAGGGTTCGCGTCAAGAAGGATATCCGGCCGTAAAACGGGGCTTAATGCACATGTATCGCCGATCCCAAATAATAGGGATAAATCCAGAAAGACTGTCCTGATGCACGGCAGAATTATTAAAAATGGAACCAAAAACAGAACTTCCATTTCTATGTAAACATGTTGAACGATTTATTAACTTTAAAACCTTTAACAGATAATAAAAATTCTAATCGCCTTTCGCAAGCACATTTTAGCACACACACACACACAAAATTCTATTGAATCACCTCGTATACAGAGGAGATATACGTGTATGCTGAAGATAAGACCAAGGTTAATGCAGGAAACACCGCTGACGTACTGCCGATTGAAGAAGCTTTTTCTCCGATAAAAGCAGTTATAGCACGCGACTTTCAGCTCATGACATCATGACCTATATATGTGCGTTATCTAACACTTCGTTTACACGCTACGGTGAAACCAGAACAAATAGTGACAGCAGTTCGTTTGGAACATCTCCGACAGTGTAAAGTTACACCCAACGATGCTGAATCGATACATCCCCCGTAAAAGTATTTGATTTCCGTAGCATGTCATCACATACCCATATATTTTGATCATCAATATTTCAATAGAACCAACAGTATACTGTATACAGCTTTGGACACTAAATTTAATGCCGGGAAAAGAAGAAATTCTAAGATAACGCGGGAGAAGAAACGTGTGATTACGATTGACTGTCCTGAAGCACGACAAAACTGTTAAGCCTACCATAGATCTGCCATTTTTATACAAAGCTTGAACGAATCCTTTAACTATTTCTACCGCTGCTGTTCAGTTAACTTAATGTTTCATGTATTTATTTATATATTTATTTATTTCATACCATCAACAGAAATGTTTCTCCAATTACAGGTGGCCTTTTTTTTTTTTTTTGCTATGGGCTTTACGTCGCACCGACACAGATAGGTCTTATGGCGACGATGGGATAGGAAAGGCCTAGGAGTTGGAAGGAAGCGGCCGTGGCCTTAATTAAGGTACAGCCCCAGCATTTGCCTGGTGAGAAAATGGGAAACCACGGAAAACCATTTTCAAGGCTGCCGATAGTGGGATTCGAACCTACTATCTCCCGGATGCAAGCTCACAGCCGCGCGCCTCTACACGCACAGCCAACTCGCCCGGTACAGGTGGCTTAGTCACTATACATTAATTATTAAAAATAACAAATGTCAGAAAGAACTTATTATCTAAAAATATACAACATTATTAATAAGTAGCAAACGGAATTTACAGCACATTAATATTTTTTCAAGTTCGAAGTGGACTTACGACCCAAAATACTTAATATCTAAAAATGAATAAAATAAAAGTATTAATACAGAAACATAAAATAAATTAAGAATTAGTATCTTATCAACACTTGATGATATTTTTTCTTCTTCTATTATTGTCCTTGCTGTCGTGATCCGTATGATTCCGCTGTTGCCTTCAATTCTGGTTCCCGCCTTTTAGTTGGTGTTGTGGTCTTGTGAACACGTTAACCCCCCCCCCCCCTCCTCCCCCACTTTTGGTGTCTTACTCCAATTTGCCGGAGTGAATGGCTCAGACAGTGGAGCGCTGGCTTTCTGAGCCCAAGTTGGCGGGTTCGATCCGGCTCAGTACGATAGTATTTGAAGGTACTCAAATACATCAGCCTCATGTTGGTAGATGTACCAAGTACTAACACATAAAAGAACTCCTGTGGGCAAAATTCAGACACGAGGTCTCTGAAAACCGTATAAGTAGTTAATAGGGTAAAAAATAATAATACAGATTCGCGTGCAGCCGTCTTCTTTTAATTCCGAGCATGACCGTGCAGTTGAAAAGCCAGGTTAACTTAAAACCACGTCAGTTTAAAAGTAAATTTTCTGCAGTTCGTCCACATGGAGGTCTATAAACGATAACGGTTTGAGGGCCAGTAAGATAGCGAATTTGGCCGGGTGGACAACGCTAGTATGGCTTCTGAATAAATTAACTGAAATCGCCTGAAATCTCAATTTTGCCAGATGAACCGAATAAGCCGTGTGAGCCCAAGACTAGGTAAGCCGTATTTCTAACTTTTCCATCAAAACCATATACATGTGTACCAAAACTCGACGGCAAAAATTTAGGAATGGATTCCTCACATAGAGAGAAGAAAAAAGCCAAAAAGGTTATGACAATATGGGTCCAGCAACGTATACTTACGGATTTATTAAAAGTTTGTGACACAAATTATTGTTAGTAATAATTCACATGTCCTGTTTGCTGCAAAAAAAAAAAAAAAATCGAGACACCGGTTACAATTGTTACACAAGTGATCATGTTGTGGATGAATCTGATGTGAGTTAGCTCTCACACATCTGGAGACTGCTGCAAGGAAAACCTGCTGTATCCGTATCATCTGGAGCGTGTACAAGCCTTGTCTCCTGCGGATTATCCTGCAAGAGTAACGTTCTGCCGGTGGTTCCTACAACAATGCGGCATGACGCCTAACTTCGCAGCTTCTGTGCTGTTCACAGATGAAGCGACATTCCCAAGAGGCGGAATACAGCATTTCCATAATCAACACGTGTGGAGTGATACAAATCCTCCAATATTCTCATCAACAGAGGTTCGCCATTAACATCTGGGCAGGCATTGTTGGTGATTCCTTGTTGGGACCATACGTTCTTCCGAACAGGCTTACTGGACAGAACTACACGGATTTCTTGCATACTGCATTGCCAGACTACTTGGAAGACATGCCACTTGCATCCCGTCAACGAATGTTTTCCATGCATGATGGTGCTCCAGCACATTTCAGTCTATCTTCCCGCAGGTACCTGAATATTCATTTTCCTGAGCACTGGATAGGTAGAGGAGGACCGACTGCTCGCCCACCACGCTCTCCTGACTTGAACCTCCTGGACTTTTACCGGTGGGGACACGTTAGGTCTCTCGTGTATGCGACTCCTGTTCCTGATTAAGCAACTTTACATGAGCGCATTGTGACAACCTGTCAGGCAGTACGCACTACACCAAGCATTTTTGATCGCGTACGTAACTCCATGCGACGACGAGTGGAGGCTTGAATTCAAGCTGATACATGCTCAAAGTGTTCCAGCTGCCGTTAGAGACGTACGGTGTAAATGTACAAAAGTTTGAATACATCTGTAAGTACTGTATACGTCTCCGGACCCATATTGTCATAAACTTTTTTTCTTCTTTCTATGTGAGGAATCCATTCCTAAATTTTTGCCGTCGAGTTTTGGTACACTCTGTATACATTTTCCACGGGACGTGGTAGCCGTGTGATATCGTCACTGGCTTCTCACCAAGGCGACCGCGTTTCGAATGCCAGACAGTCCACGAACGATGTTTAAAATGAATATGAATAGTCACGTACCTGTGGTTCAGATTCCATGCCAAACTGGAGATCCTGGGGCTATGTCAGGGCATCAACAGCCGCGCAAAACAAAAACTTTGCTTGCCTTTAACTGCTGAATGTACGATAATTTGCTGTTCGTCTCGTATACAAAGTGGGTATAACTTAGCTTATTCTATTTGATTGCGGAAAAGAAACTATATTGTACTTACACCTCGGTATGAATTATTTCAGCACTGTACGCTACACCATTTGAGTACCTGTCTACTACGCTGGAACTGTGGACAGATGAAACACGCTGAATTCTCGATTTTGAGGTTCTTCACCGCAAAAAAAAAAAAAATGTTTATGATGTTCCTTTGCATAGTCATTTGGTCAGACATTGGTGGAAAATCCCATCTCTTGAAATAAAAATGGACAAGTGTCAAGGGCATAAGGATGCGCTGCAACTGGTCAACGTTACTGTGACCTGAATCGTCAACATGTAGTTCCCACTTTACAGGAGGAAAATGCTTCGGATACCAACTGATTTTATGTAAAATGGAGCACCACCGTACATCGAACGTCAGATTACAGATAGTCCCGAAAACTTTATATGAACACCTGATTTATTGTTGTGGGGATATCTGAAGGACCGAGTTTAACAAGGGAACATCGATCAGGTGACGATTCTACTTTATAGGTATCCTCCTGTACTTTTTCCTTAACATATACCGATGTAGTTATGAACGCTGCTGGCTCTTCTTTTTTTTTTTTTTTTTTTTCGTTCGAACAACTGACGAAAATGACTAGCATATTTTGCTTGACAGAGAGGAATGTTTTGTTGACAAATTTAATGTCATTTCAGTTTACAAAGCAGCATTACAGAGTTGGATCACCACGCATGACACAAAAAATGCAATATAAATAAGTATCACTATACTGCCGGTGCAGGGGATGCCTGGCCGAGGAAGTAAAGGAATGCTTAGTTCACGTGGGTTCGATTCCCCATCAGAAAGTTGAAAAATTTACGAAACTAATTTCCACTTCCGGAAGCGCACATGCCCCTGAGGTTCACTTAGCCTACACCGTACCTCAGTACCAGAGGTACAATCCTACGGACAAAGGCGGCTGGGCGTACAGCTAATCAACCCCACAAAGTGCCGAGGTTACGGATAATGGAAGCCTTTACCTTCCAAGCCTCGTTGGGCCTTCATGGCCTGTACAGAGTAATGATTTTTACTTCACTGATTCGATTCATTTGATTCCGTTCGCGTTACTGAATTGATACCGTGATCCGATACACGGCACATTAGAGTCACCGTTCGTATTACATCTATGTGTACTGGTAGATAGCAGCAATATCATTCAATGCTCACTGCTCCCATCTGGTCTTCATTCTATGAATTACTTTCCTATGCATGTCATCCAGACTTCAGATTCAGGTTTCTGCTGTAGCCACTTCTTCCGCATCACGTTTTGGTGTTACAAAGCCTTTCCCGACAGTGACAACTCCATTAAAATATTTTTGTCCACGCGCAACCGGTGATCTCGTGATTCGATGGCTGAAGTCTTGTGCAATGATGCGATATAACGAACTAAAATTGCTGAGCAGTTCCTCCCAATATAAAACAGATATTTCTGAGTGGTCGTGAGCATGGCCGATAGTCACAGTGTAGACTAGAGAGTTGAGCTGAATCGAATGTCAGATTTCAACTAAGTTATAATGCTAAGCTTCATTAAACTAATAATAGAAGAAACTATAATTATTAGCTTATCTACTTACTATCTACGTTGGAATTATTTACTGTTATAACACTGCAAATTAATCCAGCTATTATTTACCCCCCCCCCCCCAACCTCTTAGTGCAAATGCATGTGAGTGTATTATTTTTAAATGAGCTGAGAGCAAGAGTCTGAAATAAAGCCACAAGCGTTACAATTCTTTCAGTGAGCCGTGGTTCTTTATGTCTCGCCCGCAGTGTGCCGACAATGAGCCTGCGTGCGTGTTGTGTCTCACTGATGCGCGAATGCGCCACTCAGTATTGTCTGCTACGGGTCAGCTGACTCGTGTGCCGTGAACTCGCCGTTGCAGTGAGTCGATTCACTCGGACAGTTGAATGAATCGATACCTGCTTCGAAGCATACACTCAGTAGTCAACACTAGTACGGAGATGACATTGCTTTGCTATACTGCCTGTACACTAATTTGTTTACCTTTTTTTCCAGTCTCAGTGCTTTCACTAATTGCACTCATTGTCGGATCATTTCGTACGAGGAACTTGTCCATCTTGAAAAAATAAAATAGTTTAACAGTAATACAAACTAGCAAAATCAGTAATCACAGTTTTCGGACTACTTCAGAGCACAGTTATTACAGAAATGAAGTTACTGTAATAGATTTGTTACTTTGGTACCGGTAGTAAAATACCCAGAGACGATAGAACCAACGTGGACATAAAGTACAGATTAGACCAAGCAAGAAAACGTTTTTCTGAAGGAGATATATTTGCTCACCGTAAATATCGATGCACGTATCTATGAGAATCGTGGCATTGCATCGAAGTGAAACATGGCCAAGAACTGGTGTTTAAAGAAAGACTGGGAAATCGTTTGAAATATGGTTCTACATAAGAATGGTGAGGACGAAATACCCAGATAGGATCATATATGAAGAGGTACTGAATTAAACTGGTGAGAGGGGAACGATTTGTTAAAAAAATCCAGATGAAGGTTGTAATAGTTGTGAATAGATGAGAAGGTTAGCACAGGACAGTGTGGCATGGAGGGCTTCATTAAACCATTCTGAGGAATGATGACCCAAATAGCAACAACAGCAAAAGTAATTTATGGTAAAACTATGCCCTATACGGAAACAATGATAGAGGCATCATAAATTGTTTATTATTGTAAGTGAACCAAAAAAGTTAAAATATTATACTAAAAATGAATAAAGTTATATGAAATGAAATGTCGTATGGCTTTTAGTGCCGGGATATCCCAGGTCGGGTTCGGCTCACCAGGTGCAGGTCTTTCTATTTGACTCCCGTAGGCGACCTGCGCGTCGTGATGAGGATGAAATGATGATGAAAACAACACATACACCCAGCCCCCGTGCCTTGGGGATTAACCAATTAAGGTTAAAATCCCCGAGCCGATCGGGAATCGAACCCGGGACCCTCTGAACCGAAGGCCAGTACGCTGACCGTTCAGCCAAGGAGTCGGACAATAAAGTTATATAATAATGTATTTATTTTTAGAGACCTATGTATGATAGAAGAGGACTTACAAATTCACTTTTACACAAATGATTCCTCGTTGGCTGAACGGTCAGCGTACTGGCCTTCGGTTCAGAGGGCCTCGGGTTCGATTCCCGGCCGGGTCGGAGATTTTAACGTTAATTGGTTAATTCCAATGGCACGGGGGCTGGGTGTATGTATTGTCTTCATCATCATTTCATCCTCATCATGACGCGCAGGTCGCCTACGGGAGGCAAATAGAAAGACCTGCACCTGGCGAGCCGAACCCGCCCTGGGATATCCCGGCACTAAAAGCCATACGACATTTCATTTCATTCCTAGTTATAGTCCGGCTCCATGGCTAAATGGTTAGCGTGCTGGCCTTTGGTCACAGGGGTCCCGGGTTCGATTCCCGGCAGGGTCGGGAATTTTAACCATAATTTTTTTTTTTTTGCTAGAGGCTTTACGTCGCTAACCATAATTGGTTAATTTGACCGGCACGGGGGCTGGGTGTATGTGTTGTCTTCATCATCATTGCATCCTCATCACGACGCGCAGGTCGCCTACGGGTGTCAAATCAAAAGACCTGCATCTGGCGAGCCGAACTTATCCTCAGACACTCCCGGCACTAAAAGCCATGCGCCATTTCATTTTTTCCTAGTTATAAGATGCACATACTCATGACACCATGACTGCCATTATTTTCTCAAACGTCATATCATGTTGACGTACAACAGCTCTAGTAAATAAATATTGCACATTGTTAAATATAGTTTAAATTTCACTTACGTGCTCGCATCATAATCGAACCATATATGGAAGAATAGTACAGGGCACATACCTGAAAATAAAGGAAAATGGGTATTAGTAAGACGTGATCAGTGAGACACCATGAAATGACAGAGCAAGGTATGAATTTTTGTCATTTTACCTTAAGTTCTAACTGTTGTGATATGCAACGTTTCAAAGTCCGCGAACACTGCAGGCCTGCTATGTAGGACAATGCATGTTGGTGCACTAGGGAAAGTACGTAGTTTGGTTTTATGGACTTAGGACATTGTGAATCATCAAAATGTATTTTCTTACGGCTCGACGATATTATAGGGCATCCAAAGTCAGTGGGGTCTTTCATTTCCTCCTCCTTTCATAACTTCCATTTCTTTCATTCTTCGAGTGATCGTTCCTTCACAATTTCCTTTTCATTCCGATAGTCTTCATTACGTCCTTGAGCAATATGGGCTGATGACCACGCAGTTATACACCTTATGAAGACAATCACATCAACAGCCACAATCATCGCGTTGGCAGGTTCGATCCTGGCTCAGTCCGGTGGTATTTGAAGGTGCTCAAACACGACTGCCCCGTGTCGGTAGATTTACTGGCACGTGAAAGAACTCCTGCGGGACTAAATTCCGGCACCTCGGCGTCTCCGAAGACCTTAAAAAAGTAGTTAGTGGGACGTAAAGCAAATAACATTATTATTATTATTATTACAATCATCGCGAGTTAACTCTTTACCATGACCATGATGGGAGCGTAGACTGACGACCACGAGATTCTGAGCTGAGTCCTAGCTTTGCTTCCACGTACTTGCGCCAGGGTCTTCACTTTCGCCTAACATATCCAACCTCCGTAGGTCAACTCTTGTTCTTTTCCGACCCCAACAATATTACGAAACGAGAGCAAGGCCGTGCGGTTAGGAGTGCGCAGCTGCGAACTTGCACTCGGGAGATAGTGGATTCGAGCTCCACTGTCGGTAGCTCTGAAGATGGTGTTCCATGGTTTGCTATTTCCACAACAGGCAAATGCTGGGGCTGTACCTTAATTAAGGCTACGGCCACTTCCTTCCCACTCCTAGCCCCTTCCTATCTCATCGTCGCCATAAGACCTATGTGTCTCAGTGCGACGTAAAAAAAATGTCTTTAACTTTCACGCCCCAACCGTCTGAGCCACTCAGATTCTGGTTTTTTTTTTTTTTTGCTAGGGGCTTTATGTCGCACCGACACAGATAGGTCTTATGGCGACGATGGGATAGGAAAGGCCTAAGAGTTGGAAGGAAGCGGCCGTGGCCGTGGTACAGCCCCAGCATTTGCCTGGTGTGAAAATGGGAAACCACGGAAAACCATATTCAGGTCTGCCGATAGTGGGATTCGAACCTACTATCTCCCGGATGCAAGCTCACAGCCGCGCGCCTCTACGCGCACGGCCAACTCGCCCGGTGATTCTTGTGTTTGACCAGGCATTTAAGGCCGGATGCCCTTCCTGACACCACGTGATTTTTCAGGTGAAAATGTCATCTACCTACACAGCGAATCAAACTTCGGGCATCCGGGTGGAAAGCCAGTAGCTAAGCCACTACGCTAATAAGAAATGAAGTTAGCTAACGAATACCGTACTCCAAGAATTTACATGAAGTTCATAGAGAAAGTTTCAGAATATGAAATTTAAATGAAGATTATTACTTATATTTTTGCTGTATATTAATAGGCTGTATTTCAGTGTTTCTGCTACTCGGTTACCCGCAAACTTGCATCTGGGAGACGGTTGGTTCGAACACCACCGTCGACAGGCCTGATGTTTTTCCGATATTTCGTACTATCTCAGCAGACAAGAATGCCGGCGCTGTAACTGCCAGGCTCATTTCTTTCCCAGTCCTAGTCCTTTCCTTTGAGATAGAGCGACGTCAAACCGCTCATATACAACACATAAATAATGTCGCCGGCTGCAGGAAGCTTTCTTCTCAGGCTGTCGGCGGCTCTCTTACCGAGGGCGTGGATGTCAAGGAAGGCAGATAACGCCAATAAACGACTCTGTATTCATTTTACTAAAAGCAATAATAAATACCGTGGTCATAAATCTTTCCCATAATATCGCATACACCATACGTTAAGAACAAAATCACCTCTAAATCTTCCTTGTTTGCCATCCTCATTTTGCACATCATACATAATGGAAATGTGAGTTAGTATTCTATCATTGTTAAGTAAATTACTTATGCCCTACAACTGGTTATATCAGTATGGTGTTCCTCTTATCACTCTGAGAAACAATAAAATGGTATCCTTATTTTTGCCCAATGTTGCACTCACGAACAATTGAATTAGTGATACATGGTTAATGGAGTGTAGCACCCACTTTCGCGTTGATAACGGCGGCGATGCAGCATGCCATGGACTCCAGAAGACAATGGAAGCGTTCAGGAGCCATATTGATCCATGATCGCCGCACAGCTTCCCATAATCCACGATGACTGGTCGGAGCAGGATCCAGGGAACGAGCATCCCTCTCGACAGCACCCCAGATGTGCTAAATGGGATAGAGATCGGGACTTCTCGGGGGCCAGGCAAGCATCTTCACGTTCGTGGAGAGCTCATCGAACTAGTCATCCACAATTAGGGAGCGAGGAAATGGAGTATTGCCTTGCTGTTGGTAAAGGTCGCCTGCAAGGTGCCATGCCATCCCCATGTTCATTGCATAGACCTTACGAGTCAACGCGCGAACTTTTTGGCCCATCGACCTTATTGGTCTTGAGTGCCATGTCATTAGGTGCTGGTGAGTTGGGATATGTGGAAAACTAATAATCAATCGCTGGTCAGAGTGTGACAGGGCGCAATGCAGTCATGTGCGCTGTAATTGCTTGTTGAGCATTTGGTAGCGGCGCGGAGAAAGCGAGGCAACAGTGCGGACGTTAGCCACCCATCCAGAGAGTGGCCACGCCCGATGTTGCTTAACTGCCTGTGATAGTTGATCCAGTGCTTGTAAGAAGAAAGCTTAGGTGTTGGTTTGGAGGAAAGAGTTAACTAGACGATTTGTCGGGAGTAGTGAGAGAGAGAAAGGAGGGGGGGGGGGGGGAGGGTGGCTGGAACTAAATTGGGACTAGGGAAAAAACTTGAAAACTTGATGAGGGTTAACTGGACTACAGAGTCTCGGCTACTCGATCCACCGGGCCTGTTGTAGGGGAGAAGACTTGATTTAGTTTTGAGTGTTGATTGAAGGGGAGGGTATTAGGGGTTGGGAGAGGGAGGGCATGGTGTACCGGGGTCATCCACCGACAGCGCGGGACGCTTCGCCTAATTCGGAATCGCGACGCATCGGCCGAATCTAACAGCGTCACGTCCGAGCCGAGTGCAGACTCCCCCGCATCCACGGTGACCATGATTTCACGAGGGGACGAGGTCAATGATGACCTGGGAGGGAGGATCTACGAGTTACGATGGAGAATGTAACCGTGGGGACTTGGGGATGAGGTTCCCATGGGCCATTGGGGTGAAGCTATAGGAACAGCCATGGGGAAACCTGGGAGAGGAAGGAAGGGTGCGTTTGGGACACTGGAAAGGTCAAACGCACTTAGCGGACCGACCAAGAACGGCAACCCGTTGCCTGAGTTGTGACAGGGCTAGTATTTTTAAGTGGTTAACACCGGACACCGGGCCGCCCTGACAAACAGCGGTTGCTGGAGGCGAGCAAATTGTTGAACGTGATCTAACAGCAGGTTCCTATAACGTTCGCCACTGAGGGACGTTGTGGGTCCTATTTCATTTCACATGAACAGTCCCCATACGAGGCTAACACCATAGGCCTGATCTGTACCCTGTTGGCAAGAGGGATCCATTGCCTCGTGTGGTGAACGACGGACTCGTACCCGGCCATCGGCGTGTACCAATTGAAACCTCGACTCATATGTCCAGGCGATCTTTTTCCAAGTTTCGAGCGTGCTTTCGCGGTGTCCCTTTACCCATGTCAGACGTTGGGCCTTGTGGCGTGTGTTGACCAGAGGTACCCTCGTGGGACGCTTGCTTCTGTACGCCATGGTTCTGGAGGTTTTGGCTGCTGACAAGTTGTCGATGTCCAGCACTGAACTGACGAGTTATATGATGCGCTATGGCCCGTCACTCCGCTAGCCGACGGTGACCCCTGTCATCTACGCGTCGTACACCACGGCAGTTGACCCTGGTGGCGGTGGTTTTGCCCGAATTCATGTACTCACAGTACACTCTTGAAGGGGTTGCCCTTGGATAGCCAAGTGCCTGCACAATTTCAGAGATGGAGTGGCTCATACGTTCGACCGTTACCAAATGCACTACACAGCCTGAACCGTGCAGCCAACTCGCTCAATACTGGCATCATTATACTTTCGTCATATTAGTTAGCATGTCACTCATGTTCTCGCCACTCCTAATGGAAAATACATGCGTATGGTAGAGCAAGCATGTTTGCTGCTTGACGTGACTTGATATTGTGACCACAGTCACGCGGCCATCGGTTTTAAGTGAAATCCAAGTTATAGAAGAGACTTCATTTTTAAAATGTCCCAGAGGAGCTGATCGGGATACGAACCGCGGCTGGCAGTGCCATGCCATTCAGCTAATACACATAGTGGAAGAAAGTGTTCTTCAATCATACTCGTTTCTCGGATGATGGTGTGAGACCTTCGCATGCACAATCCTAGAAGATTACAAAGAATTCTTGAAATATGATGCCGTTGACACTGGGTTCAATACTCCATGAACACGCGAGAGGGAAATCAATAGCTCTTTGCTGAAGCAGCACGAGGAAAAGGTTTATTTTTAACAACTCTGAGTTCGTAAGACTTGTTCGGGAGCTGATTGTACTTCGGCCAAAGTACCTTAATATGATCACATTATTGTCTGGTGCTACACTGTGTCAGGACTTGAGAGAAGCTTCACTTTTAAGTTAGGTACACCGTGTTCACCAAATTCGTCAACTTATAGCGTTGTGAAAATGTGAAATGAATGAATAAGCTTGGTTATTTTCAGACACACCAAAGCGCATTCGCTCCTGTCCACCATTGCCCAGCCCTAGTCTGCAGCCAGAAGCATGAGTTTAGGTACAATAGACCCAATAACTGCTCGACTGTAATTAGAGACGGGATTGAGCGATACCTTCAAGAACCATAGACATTATAATATCGGTGATGTTCTGTCACATCGGCCTAGGGAGTTTCCTTTTCACACCCTCCATGGCCTTAATCTTCCTTTTGCTGATAATTTCATTCTTCAAAGTGTCAGACCTCTTCTCTTTCCCTCTGATTAGTTTTACGAAATGATGGTTGCCAAGTTGTACCTCCTCTTGAAAATGTAATCACCACCACTCTGTAACGTCGATAGACAGTTCGAGTGGAGATGATTATTGCTTCAAGAGGAAGTACAACTGCGCAACCATCCTCAACACTAAAGAATGAAGATATCGGCAAAACAACGGGAAGGGCGTGACAATTTACGACCTCCTATGCCTCGCAAACCTAATGCTGCCGAGTCGGAAGAGAACAAGAGGTGACCAAGGGAGGTCGGATAGAAAAGACTGGCACTGCTCAGGTAGAGGCCCCATGGTCGCCAACTCATGCTCCGCAAGATGACAGTCCGTGGGATCACCCCTTGCAACAGACAGAGAATACCGCAGAGGATACAGATTCTACCGCTCCCACCCATAAGGTGAGAAATAATTCGAGTACTTCCTGCGAAGTGTGATGTTCATCGCTGAGATATCAGATATTTTCCTATCAACAAGGCCGACTCCATGGCTGAATGGTGAACGTAGCAGCCTTTCAGTTCGGAGGGTGCTGGGTTCGACTCCTGGTCGGGTCGAGTATTTCGGAGACTGGATGTTTGTGTTCGTCTTAATACACATCTCTTCATATACACACTCAACACACCACACCACACCACACCACAGTACACTACCAACCACCACAGAGACCCGCAATAGTGAACGCATTCCTAAAAATAGGATTGGCATTAGGAAGGGTGCCCGGCAGAGCCAAATCCACAACAACAACAAATTGGCTCCAAGAAAAATGAAAATCCGTAGCTTGTTTCCAGTCATTCGACCGGGTCAGGAATGGAATGAATAAAGCCCCCATCTAGCGGCGAGGATAGGAAATGTGCCGGCTGCCGAAGCCTGTCACACTCCTCTGGGGCAATGATTAATGAATGATTAATGAAATGGAATGATATTGGAGAGTGTTGCTGGAATGAAAGATGACAGGGAAAACCGGAGTACCCGGAGGAACACCTGTCCTGCCTCCGCTTTGTCCAGCACAAATCTCACATGGAGTGACCGGGATTTGAACCATGGTATCCAGCGGTGAGAGGCCGGCGCGCTGCCGCCTGAGCCACGGAGGCCCCAAGAAAGTGAGGGAAATGTCAAGAAGAAGAAGAAGAAGAAGTTCCATTTTTAAAAATATATATTTTTGTCGGGTGGCCATGTGGACCCAATAGTAATGTTGATGATGATTTTTGTTGTTTAAAGGGGCCTAACATCTAAGGTCATCGACCCGGACCCAAAAGTAAGAATTACATGTTTTCTTTGAATGGGATCAACCAGATGTATTACTGCTGGTTTTAAAAGAACATTTTAACGTTGTGGACGTCGTATGCAACGCAACTAAAGGGCTCGTTTCCAAAACTGTCAAAAATATGGAAAAAGATTAGAAAAGATATGTGCACAAGATATTCGGCGCAATTACTTTAATAACTCTCCAAAAAGTGATTGTCACTCAGAACTATTGAAAATGTTATCATTTTTCTTTTGTAACCCCAGAGATGACGCAATTGTGGAAACATTGTTTTCTTTAGTTAATGTCCAATGGACAAACAAAGAAACAACTTAAAATAGAAACAATACACTCAAAAGTAAGTGCCCAATACAAATTGATACATTCAAACTATTTGGAATTTCATAAACAGGCCTATTTGACAGGTAACAAAATGTTACTTATTTCTTCAGAACTTAATGTAACCTGAAACATTTTTTATTATAGTGGAGGCCATTTATTTTCAGTTTCAAGTCAGTTAACTCACAACTGTTAGATTCTTCAGTCTGTCTAAAAAAGAAACAACGTAATTAAAATACGATGACAGGTTTCGTTCTCGAAAGAACATCATCAGATTTTATCAACTCATACACGTTTTTTTAAAAAAAAATACAGGTGTATCATAACTATACACACAAAAAATCAGGGATGCCCTTTGTGTTATAAGAACTATGATGCAATCGGATTGCCGGAGAAAAATTTTCTTTTCGAGAAAATGAAGTTACTCTGTTACTTCGGGGCGCGCGATTGAAACTGAGGAACTTGCCATATTTGCTACGCTCTTCTTACGTGTTTTGTTTTTCATTCCTTTTCTAAATGTTATTTATTCAAACATTTGTTTCGACAGACTTAAGAACCTAACAGATATAAATTAATCGAAAACTGAAACAAATGATCGAATATCGCACATAGTATTACGTCTGTTGTAAACATAAATAATATGACCAACCAGCCTGGACGACACTATAGAACCTCCTGTGGGGGGGGGGGGTAGAAGAACATCCACGGTATCTCCTGCCTGTCGTAAGAGGCAACTAAAAAGGCCTCAGGGGCTCTGAACTTTGGAGCGTGGGTTGGCGACCACGGGGACCTTAGCTGAGTCCTGGCATTGCTTCCACTTACTTGTGCCAGGCTCTTCACTTTCATCTATCCTAACCGACCTCTCTTGGTCACCTCTTGTTATTTTCCGGCCCCGACGCTATTGGGTTTGCGAGGGATAGGGAATCTCATTTTCACGCCCTGCTTGGCCCTTGTCTTCCTTTGGCCGATATCTGCATTTTTCAAAGTGTCGTGCCCCTTCCATTTTATCCTCTGATTAGTGTTATATAGAACAGGGGTTTCCAATTAGTAAGAACTCAATGGCCACACTGGAAACCTGAAGCATGACTGTATGCCGCACTTTAACAATAGGCCAATTTTCGTAAAATTTCGCAAATAGGACAGAGGTACCAGTATACAAAATAATATGAAATTGAAAGGAAAGATTGCTTAAAACACTATCTTACAATTGCATAAAAGAGTGAAATTAAGAATAATCACTATTATACCCAGGACTATTGAATTTGGAAAAAGAGCGCCCAAATGAATACTAAAAAAACAGGAGATAATATTAAAGAATGAATTCGTTCTGACTTTGGTCTATACAGGATATAAAAATGAATACATTTTTGAACGAGCTATCAAATATTTTTCGTAAATATTTCTTCACATTTCTTAAAATACATTTATAAAGTCCTCGCGGGTTCAAGAAATAGCTTCGCGGGCCACATGCGGCCCGCGGGCCGCCATTTGGAAACCCCTGATATAGAGGATGGTTGCCTAGGTGTACTTCCTCTTAAAACAATAATCAGCACCATCACCACCACCGACACTATCCTATGGTGCAAGTCTCCTCTATTCCTACCTCTGATCGTGAGATATAGTCACCCTATCACTGCCCTCACGAGAAATGAATCCTTGAACTCCTCCCTTTATTTTTATTTACGTTTTCGGCACTTACGAAACGTCTCATCCGCACATAATTCTCTACCCAAATTATCCTTATCAACGTTTTACAGTCAGTTTTTATCCCAAAGATTTCGAATTTAGCGTTATTCATGTTCTTGATTGTAAGTGGAATGTAAGTTATCAATGTTGGGATCACAGAAGTATTTCATCGGAAATTCAAGAGATTGCGTGCTGTGAATGAAGCGATCATCTTGGCGTTCAGATATGAATATGGACGTAGATCACGACACATCCATAAATAACCCACGGATTTTAGAAAGGGATGAATTTGTAACATTTAAAGCAGCATTCGCATTAACGGGTAAACGTTTACGGAAAAACAAGATTTGAACCTTGCACCACGCTGGACGTGTATGTCCAAGGAGTTAATTATTTATCATGAAGTCCAGTTATAAACAGCGAAAATACAAGTTTTGGTACAAAAAAGTTAATATCTCAAAAAGGGATTTCAATCACTGTCAGAACTTCACATAAGAAGCCTATGGTATCACTCATCCTTCTATGGCTCATCATATTTCGCTATTTTCTGCTAATGTTAAAAACGATGCCTCTAATGAAATGAGATAGTAACAAGAAGAGTATTGGTTTTCACGTTCTGCTAACTACTGAGAGACGCCGAGATGCCAGAATTGCGTCCCCAGTTCTTTTACGTGACGATTAATCTACCGGACACGATGCTGGCTTAATCCAGCACTTTCAAGAGCAATCAGACTGAACTGGGATCGAACATGCTAACTGGGGATCAGAAAACCAGCGCTCTAACGTATGAGTCACACAGCCCTCTACTGTAAGAAGAGGAACTAAAGACTCCTTTTATTACTCGAAAAGAAACAATATTGCTTGATATACCAAAGCTATGAGAAAAGTCATATTCACTGTGGTTGTACTGTCATTGTCACCAATATCATGTTCATCACCGTTTCTCCCCCCTGGTGGCAGGGTACGTCCGCTATTTGTCTCTATTGTTCATTTCAGTCGGTCGAACACCATATCGGGGTATAGTGTATCAGTCCATCGTTGTTTAGGTTATCCCCTGGGTATATTTCCAGCGACTTTCCAATAATATATATTTTTTACAAGTTGTTTTATGTTGCACCGACACAGGTATGTTTTATGGCGACGATGGGATAGGAAAGGTCTTGGAGTGAAAAGGAAGCGGCCGTGGCCTTAATTAAGGTACAGCCCCAGCATCTGCCCGGTGTGAAAATGGGAAACCACGGAAAAATATCTTCAGGGCTGCCGACAGTGGAGTTCGAACCCACTATCTCCCAGATGCAAGCTCACAGCTGTGCGGCCTTAACCGCACGGCCAACTCTCCCGGTAATAATAATAATAATAATAATAATAATAATAATAATAATAATAATAATAATAATAACGTTATTTGCTTTATGTCCCACTATTTTACGGTTTTCGGAGACGCCGAGGTGCCGAAATTTAATCCCGCAGGAGTTATTTTACGTACCAGTAAATCTACTGACAGGAGGCTGACGTATTTGACCATCTTCTTCAAATACCACCGGACTGAGCCAGAATCAAACCTGCCAAGTTGGGGTCAGAAGGCCAGCGTCTCAACCGTCTGAGCCACTCAGGCCGGCGCGACTTTCTATCGTTGCAAATATATCTGCTTCTTAAACATGACCATGTTTTTAAAGGAAGGCGCCGAGCTCGATAGCTGCAGTCGCTTAAGTGCGGCCAGTATCCAGTATTCGAGAGATAGTGGGTTCGAACCCCACTGTCGGCAGCCCTGAAAATGGTTTTCCGTGGTTTCCCATTTTCACACCAGGCAAATGCTGGGGCTGTACCTTAATTAAGGCCACGGCCCCTTCCTTCCCACTCCTAGCCCTTTCCTGTTCCATCGTCGCCATAAGACCTATCTGTGTCGGTGCGACGTAAAGCAACTAGCAAGAAGAAAGGAAGGCCTTGTCCGTGGCGGAGAATTTATGAGCAAAGTCTCTGAAGAGCGTTGTGAAACAAATGAATTAATAAAACTTGTGATAGGTGTCAGTTGTTTTTTTACACTGGCGAAAAATTGAATCCCAACACGAAGAAGACATTAGAGGAATGCAATTTAGGCTAACCAATTGTCTAGGTAACATATTTATTTGACTTAAGTTTCCAGGTCACAGGTTCAAGTATGTGCGAGGAGACATGCGATATGGTGGTAAATTAATAGCCGCTGTAGTCGCCACGATTTTGAATGCAAGCGTGCAAACGTGTATGCACTGTGTCGTACAGGAGTCGTATGCCATTTTGTGGGATAAAGTTCCACGTCTGTTGCACTTGGTCAATCAAATCAGCAACGGTTAATGTTAGTATTGCATGACGGGGATGTCGTCCCATAATGTACCATACGATCTCTCAAGCCAAGGCAACTGGTCGACTCTGTCGAGCACGTTGGGTGACAGCAGCCATGTGAGGACGAGCGTGGAAAGCACCTCCTGAATACCGCGAATGTTGGCAGCACAAGCGGTTCAATCACCGGTCTTACATACAAATCCGCTCTCAAAGGAAATCGCTTTCCAGACCGTAACACCTGGTGTAGGTCCAGCGTGTCGACGCCGCAGACAGCTTGGTTCCAAGCGTTCAGCTGGCTTCCTCATTACCAACCTGCAGCGATCGCTGGCACCAAGACAGAAACGGAAGTCGCAGATTGGCAGTGATTCGGAGTTAGTAGCAAGAACTTTACAGGGCGTCTGGCTCGGGAATGTCCCTCAAGTAATCGATTTGTTACAGTTCATCTGTCACTCTGGTGCCAGCTGAAGCTCTAACGGGTGATTCGGATGCAGTAGGATCCACCACAACCATGCAGCGAATACGGCGGTATTCCTTCTCCGTAGTGGCCCCGGGTCTTCTTGAGACAGTGACCTTCCGTGACTATTGCTGCCAACAACGATACACTGTGGATACATCCCTGACAAGTCTATTTGCAATATCGCGGAAAGAACATCCACCTTCCACTTTCTCGTAACCGTATTACACGGCCCCGTTAGAACTCCTGATACTACCTTCTTTGTCTCCTTAGGCTTGTTTGACCGGACGATGACTAACGCTCACGAACTGTTTTTAAAGCAAACTTGCTTTTGCAAGGTCATAGTGGCGCTACTAGCACCACTCTTCGTCGACTAGCGCGCAAATTTGAATAAGCGTCTTGTTTCAGATGTGCAAATACGCCTCCCGAATTATCTATCACAAATCCTTCTTGGTGTTTGTATTTCATTTTCCGCCAGTATATTTCATAAAGAATATCTGCTTCAACTTGCATCACATGTCCTAAGCAACGTAGTTAACTTTTTCGTATTGTCTCCTGGATCGACGCAATGTAACGGCGTTTTCGTATATCTACGCTGGAAACACGATCCAACCAAGTAACACCGCTTGACCATCTCAGCATCTCTGCTTCCAAGGTACTTACGAGGGAAGGCTCTCGGTTGGAACAGGAATTTGTTCGTAATATACAGAACCATCTCACGTTGCTACGCAAACTTGCGAATGCACTTGACTGTGTACCGCTTGATTTATCCGTAACAGCGCTTGTCATCTTGGAGCAGGGTAAGTTTAGCCTATATGCCAGTCAATCAGTTGACTCAGCTATTAGTTGACGTATTTACTGTAAGTTCTCATACGGATACAGCAAACATAAACGAAACCTTAATATTTGGAACGTTTTAAATTTCGTGATACCCACGTTAAGAAGATGTTTTATAACAGAAGTCTGTGTAGGACAGGATGATAATACTTTCGCCGTGTTGGTGGATGTA
Source organism: Anabrus simplex (assembly GCF_040414725.1). NCBI lineage: Eukaryota > Metazoa > Arthropoda > Insecta > Orthoptera > Tettigoniidae > Anabrus > Anabrus simplex. The sequence continues at coordinate 297,946,995 of NC_090268.1, read as the reverse complement.
ATAAAAAAATATATGACAATTCGTTTGAATGCTCAACTGAAATCAAAAATGTTTAGGATAGTGGACGAAGAAAAAGCTTTTGTAAACGATACAGTGATGAGTAGATTTAAAGAAAATAGTGCCAGTGTCAACGGCGGAACAGTACACCTCAAACACAAGCCAGCAGTTCTAGTTAACACAAAGGCAGTTCGGTTTTAGGAAAGGTTATTCCACTGAAGCTCAACTTCTAGGATTCCAGCAAGATATTGCAGATATCTTAGACTGAGGAGGTCAAATGGACTGTATCGCGATTGACCTGTCTCAAACATTTGATAGGGTGGATTATAGGAGACTATTGGCAAAAATGAGTGCAATTGGACTAGACAAAAGAGTGACTGAATGGGTTGCTATATTTCTAGAAAATAGATTTCAGATAATTAGAGTAGGCGAAGCTTTATCTGACCCTGTAATAATTAAGAGGGGTATTCTTCAAGGCCGTATTATTGGACCTTTATGTTTACTTATATACAGATATGAGTAAAGAAGTGGAATCAAAGGTAAGGCTTTTTGCGGATGATGTTATTCTGTACAGAGAAAGAAACAAGTTACAAGACTGTGAGAAACTGCACCGTGACCTCGATAATGTGAGATGGGCAGCAGGCAATGGTATGTTGATAAACGTGGTTAAAAGTCAGGTTGTGAGTTTCACAAATAGGAAAAGTATTCTGAGTTTTAATTACTGCGTTGATGGGGTGAAAGTTCCTTTTGAGGATCATTGTAAGTATCTAGGTGTTAATATAAGGAAAGATCTTTATCGGGTTAATCACATAAATATGATTGTAAATTGTAAGGGTACAGCTCTCTGCACATGGTTATGAGGGTGTTTATGGGTTGTTGTAAGGATGTAAAGGAGAGGGCATATAAGTTTCTGGTAAGACCCCAACTAGAGTAGGCTTCCAGTGTATGGGACCCTCACCAGGATTACTTGATTCAAGAACTGGAAAAAATCCAAAGGAAAACAGCTCGATTTGTTGTGGGTGATTTCCGACAAAAGAGTAGCGTTACAAAATTTTGCAAAGTTTGGGCTGGGAGGAATTGCGAGAAAGAAGACGAGCTGCTCGACTAAGTGGTATGTTCCGAGCTGTCAGCGGAGAGATGGCGTGGAATGACATTAGTAGACGAATAAGTTTGAGTGGCGTTTTTAAAAGTAGGAAGAACATGAAATGGCGTATGGCTTTTAGTGCCGGAGTGTCCGAGGACATGTTCGGCTCGCCAGGTGCAGGTCTTTCGATTTGAGTCCCGTAGGCGACCTGCGCGTCGTGATGAGGATGAAATGATGATGAAGACAACACATACACCCATCCCCCGTGCCAGCGAAATTAACCAATGATGGTTGAAATTCCTGACCCTGCCGGGAATCGAACCCGGGACCCCTGTGACCAAATGCCAGCACGCTAACCATTTAACCATAGAGCCGGACTAAAAATAGGAAAGATCACAATATGAAGATAAAGTTGGAATTCAAGAGAACAAATTGGGGCAAATATTCATTTATTGGAAGGGGAGTTAGGGATTGGAATAACTTACCAAGGGAGATGTTCAATAAAATTCCAATGTCATTTAAATAATTTAAGAAAAGGCTAGAAAAACAACAGATAGAGAATCTGCCACCTGGGCGACTGCCCTAAATGCAGATCAGTATTGATTAACTGATTGATTGATTGATTGATTGATTGATTGATTGATTGATTGATTGATTGATTGATTGATTGATTGAACCGTTCTCAGGAAAGAAATCCGACACTGTTAGCGTTTTAGCTCAAGTTTCAGAAGAACATTTTGAACGTAGACTACATAATTAAGATTGTCATACACTTCCATGTAAAGTCACGAACTATAGCACCTTATTAAAGGCATCCATCTCTGCAAAGTACATCGAACATCAAAGTAATACTTGATTATGTGGAGCAAAAAAGAAATAAACATAATGTACATCATTTTCAAGGAAACAAGGAATTTTAAGAACTGGAGATAAAACAAAGCATTCTATCCCAATTTGACATGGCATAGAACGATGAAAAATGTGTCCTTAACTAGCACGTGACATTCTGAGCAATGTAAAAAGCAAGAGAAACTGCGCACACAAATTTCAATTGTTCTGCAAATTTCATAACATGCTTCAAGAAAGAACAAAGCATGTGCCGTAGACACATCACTAATGTAATTTTTAAAGATTTTCCGTGTTATAATATGGTTAGCATAAAACACAAGTAAACTGCATTCTATGGCCTGTATTCAATGGTAAGTTGCTGATTATTGGTAGGGTTCTGAATGAAAAAAAAACCCGACAAAATAATGTCTTCTCTTAAAAATAATTTACAATGTCGAAAAATTTATGGTTGTAGCTCAGGTGTCCGTAAGGTCTGTATTGTATTCAATACTGAACAGAAATCCATTCCTTTCAGCCTTTTACTGTACTGCAAAAAATTATATACGATATCTGGTCACACCCACGTTGAGAAGTATCACGCTAGCGACCAACGGCTAGACGTTCTTAATATTTCGCTAATAACAAACATATCGAGAAAAGAATAGTCTACTGCTTACGGAGAATTAGTCTCATAAAATAAAAACAAAACACTGAAGACGATACAGTACTAGCCTTATTCATGTCTTATCAGAAGTCTCTCATACCAGACATCTACAGTAATTCTTCCAAGGTGACGTCATTACCATCCCGTAATAACAACGTGATAAGAGCAGATTCTTCATTGGTGCAATGATTCTGGGATTATGCTGCTTATCACTGTTTACCAGTTTCTCATTTTCAAGGAAAAAATTACTCACTGGATGGTTTCCATCTCTTTCGATGCTATCACAATATTAAAATTTAAAATTCTTCCGGTGTAGGTTAATCGGATATTTAAAGTAAAAATCAAGTATACACATGGAAGTTTTAAAAATATTATTAATACATAAGAAGAAGAAGAAGAAGTCCACAGACTGGTTTGATGCAGTTTCCATGTCACCCTACCCTGTTCTAACCTTTCATTTCTACGTTAACTAATACATCCTACAAGTACTCTAATCTGTTTGTCATATTCAAGCCTTGGTCTACGCCAGTAGCGGCGATTGGGAATTAGAAGTGGGGGCGCAAAATACGCACAGACAACAAAATGTACCCGGGCTTGTGGGATATAGTGGGCGGGGTACATGAAAACTAAAAGAAAAAAAAAGCTACAAAATAGTAAGTTTTTAATGCTCTCTGAGCGAATTTCGACAGAGAGGTAAAGGCTGACAATTTATCAACTTAAGTGCGGCAATAATAGTTATGTTGAGATGTTGATTCAATACTACACATTAAAATGTTCACATGAGGAACAATATTACAATTAAATAGAAGTACGGCGTATTTATACAATTAAAAATAATTTATAATAATAAAAGAGTTTACCAAAAACAGCTTTGGCAAAACCGTCTGTCCGTTGTACTGAACCGATCTGCTTCATTTCTGTTTCATTCTCTCCGGAATTACCCGTTGGTGAATTATGAGACATTGATACTATACAATGTCGCTGAGTTCAGTCAACTTTGAGTAATCATAAAATCAAATCTTTAAAGGATCACTCCAGTAACTGCAGGAGAAGACTTACCCTAACCCGCAACACATGCTGTACTTAGCAGGTTGCTAAGCGACTAACACTTTCATTAATATTCTGATATACTGTACGTGATTTTCATTCTTAGTAATGTCATTGTATACAGCCATATTTGATTACTACCTGTGAAGCCATATGATGGAAGAATACTATTCTCTGCTAGATACTGTTTGATTCTCTGACCTTCCCCAGCTTCTGAACATACTCAACAGGTGGCAGAACGTACCTAATAACTTACATGCTGCTAAGAGAAAACACACTACGTACGTACAAACGGGAAGGTATCAAGTCGACTAGCCTTCTGTATGACCATTAATAAAGCCCAGGGACAAACTCTTGAAAAAGTGGGAGTCTACTTCAGTATTTAGCCACGACCATTTGTATGTTGTACGATCTCGGGCAAGATCGTTTGAAAATGTTAGGATCCAGATACGGCCGAATGGTCGAAGCACAGAGAACATTGTACGGAAAGAACTTTTATAAACTACATTACAGGTATTAAATGTTCGTAAAAATACTGAAGAGAGCAGGCAAAATAATATGACTGCGACAGACATAATCATGACGAGTTATCTGACCTATTTATAAAGACTTGTGCGGAGCAGCGCGGATCCACTAATTTAGTATTAAATTACACCCTAAGAAACCAACAGACACTAAAGAGATTGCCAGACTGACGAATGCACGCGGCAAACGGGTGAATCATGCCCCAGTGTCGATGACCTTGGCAAAAAAAAAAAACATCCCTGCTACCCTACCTCACATGCAGTCTCCACTACTTACTACAGCGCTATACAAATCGGTTAGCCGCGAAGAACGACATTTTGTGCGTATTTCCGCTAATAATCTGCTTAATAATTAAAGAAAATAATGGAAAGAATTAGCTGGTAAGACAACAATATGAAGATAAAGTTGGAATTCAAGAGGATACATTGGGGTAAATATTCGTTTATAGGAAGGGGAGTTAGGGATTGGAATAACTTACCAAGAGAGATGTTCAATAAATTTCCAATTTCTTTGCAATCATATAAGAAAAGGCTAGGAAAACAACAAATAGGGAATCTGCCACCTGGGCGACTGCCCTAAATGCAGATCAGGAGTGAATGACTGAACAGGGCTTGTACAAATTGCTTTTTTAATCATTCCTAGTGTCAGCCGGCTAAAATGGAATAAAAATGTAATGTTTTCCCCCCTCCCCTCCAATCGCCGCTACCGGTCAACCCCCTACCATTCTTGTCAGGTTGGGGATACAAAGCTGGAACAGGTAGATAATTTCAAGTATTTAGGATGTGTGTTCCTTGTCTTCCTGATCAATGTCGGCTTATGATTATGCGGTTTTACACCATATAAAGTCAATCACGACAACTACCACCACAATCACCTGTAACTCGTTACCATAATGATTTAATAATATTTCTATGTACCGAGCTCGATAGCTGCAGTCGCTTAAGTGCGGCCAGTATCCAGTATTCGGGAGATAGTAGGTTCGAACCCCACTGTCGGCAGCCCTGAAAATGGTTTACAGTGATTTCCCATTTTCACACCAGGCAAATGCTGGGACTGTACCTTAATTAAGGCCACGGCCGCTTCCTTCGCACTCCTAGCTCTTCCCTGTCCCATCGTCGCCAAAAGACCTATCTGTGTCGGTGCGACGTAAAGCAACTAGCAATAATAATAATAATAATAATATATATTTCTATGTCAGCATTGTTCGGTGTTGATGGACTTCAAGAAATATGTTTTAAATTCTTTGTTTTCGTCGCACCGTCTTATGGCGAGGATGGGATAGAAAAAGGCTAGGACTGGAAAAGAAACGACTGTGGCCTTAATTAAGTTACAGCCCCACCATTCACCTGCTGTGTAAACTGGAAACAATGGAAAACCATTCTCAGGGCTACCGACAGTGGGATTTGAATCCATTTTCTCTCGAATGCAAGCTAACAGCTATGTGATCCAAACCGCGTAGCTAATCGCCCACTAAGTAAAAATATAATTTCGTGAGTATTTCTATTATCATAGCATTTACGGCAAAAAAAAGAATGTATGAGATACAAATGACGGGGAATTGTAGTTTCTGGAAGTTTTGTTAAGCACAGGTTTTAGGTAGAATTAATATTTCCGGAGAACTTCAGATGTTTTTAAAAATATAACAACTGTAATTATCTCCGTCATTATCCCTCGTATGTTCAAAATGCATGAAACAGTAGATCGACAAGCTGTATTGTTTATTACCTTACAGCTGTTGTTTGATAAAGCTAATATTAACGGAGAAATTTTACAGTTCCTGTTTTCAACCCATTGATATTGCTATGCAACATTATTCTGATCAGATAATGTACAGTCTAGAGCACACCCTGGCTATTCCTGAGCTTAAATACAGAGTTTCAAGAAATTCTGTTGAGCAGTTCTCCCAGGATTTCAACACAGACAGACGGACAAATACTGAGCATTATCTACCTTCGACTTTGAAAATCCACAGCCTGTTTTCCAGTCATTCGACCGGGTCAGGAATGGAATAAATGAAGGCCCTATCTAGCGGCGAGGATAGGAATTGTGCCGGCTGCCGAAGCCTGTCGCATTCCTCTGGGACAATGATTAATGACTGACAGATGAAATGAAATGATAGTAGAGAGTGTTGCTAGAATGGAAGATGACAGGGAAAATCGGAGTACCCTGGGAAAATCCTGTTCCGCCTCCGCTTTGTCCAGCACAAATCTCACATGGAGCGCCTGGGATTTGAACCACGGAAGGCAGGGGTGAAAGGCCAGCGTGCTGCCGCCTGAGCCCCGGAGACTTTAGTCGTAATCAGAGATAGAAGCGAAGTGTAAGGCAAACAAAATTGAAGTGTATAGATGCTTTTTATAAGTGAAAAACACAGTTGATGTACAGTCTTACTGAATAACTTAGACTACAAATAAAAATATGACTAGGAAATTACTCGATTCCAAACTCCTATAAGGTAGGTCAAGTCGATGAAAAGTTATTACAGGTCAAATATGAAAACTAATATCATAAGCTTATATTTCCTAATTATGAAAGTGTTAGAATCACGAGCCCTTCTTCTTCTTCTTTATCTATTTACCCTCCAGGGTCGGTTTTTCCCTCGCATTCAGCGAGGGATCCCACCTCTACAGCCTCAAGGGCAGTGTCCTGGAGCTTCAGACTCTGGGTCGGGGGATACAACAGGGAGGATATCCAATAACTCGGCCAGGTGGCCTCACCTGCTATGCTGAACAGGCGCCTTGCGGGGGGACGGGAAGATTGGAAGGGACAGACAAGGAAGAGGCCGTGGCCGTAAGTTAGGTACCATCCCGGCATTTGCCTGGAGGACAAGTGGGAAACCACGGAAAACCACTTCCAGGATGGCTGAAGTGGGAATCGAACCCACTTCTACTCAGTTGTCCTCCCGAGGCTGAGTTGACCCCGTTCTAGCCCTCTTACCACTTTTCAAATTTCGTGGCAGAGCCGGGAATCGAACCCGGGCCTCCGGGGGTGGCAGATAATTACACAAACCATTACACCACAGCGGCGGACCAATCACGAGCTCATGTCTGAGGCTCACAAGATCTGTCATTGAAATTCTTAAATTTTTTAATCCCCCTGTGGGTGGGGGCGTTAGAATATCACCCAGGGTATTCCCTGCCTGTCGTAAGAGGCGACTAACAGGGACCCTAGTAGCTCTTAACTTGGAAGCGTGGGTTGGCGAAAACGGGGCCCTTAGCTGAGTCCAGGCACTGCTTCCGCTTACATGTGCCAAGCTCCTCACTTTCACATATCCTTTTTTTTTTTTTTGCTATCTGTTTTACGTCGCACCGACACAGCTAGGTCTTATGGCGATGATAGGACAGGAAAGGTCTAGGAATGGGAAGGAAGCGGCCGTGGCCTTAATTAAGGTACAGCCCCAGCATTTGCCTGGTGTGAAAATGGGAAACCACGGAAAACCATTTTCAGGGCTGCCGACAGTGGGGTTCGAACCCACTATCTCCCGGATGCGAGCTCACAGCTGCGCGCTCCTAACCGCACGGCCAACTCGCCCCGTCATCTATCCTATTAGACCTTCCTTGGTCAACTTTTTTTTCCTTTTTGAATTTGTTTTACGTAGCACCAACACAGATATGTCTTATGGCGACGATGGGACAGGAAAGACCTAGGAGTTGGAAGGAAGCGGCCGTAGCCTTAATTAAAGTACAGCCCCAGTATTTGCCTAGTGTGAAAATGGGAAACCACGAAAAACCATCTGCAGGGCTGCCGATAATGGGGTTCGAACCCACTATCTTCGAAATTTAAGCTGTTAAGTACGTGACCCAAACCGCGCAGCCACTTGTTCTTTTCGACCCCGACAGTGTTAGACTGCGACCTAGGGAGTCTCTCATTTTCACGCCCTTCGTGGCCCTTTTCTTGCTTTGGCCGGTATCTTCATGTTTAGAAGTTTCGGACCCCTTTCCACGTTTTCCCTGTGATTAGCGTTAATAGAGGATGGATGCCCAGTTGTACTTCCTCTTAAAATACTAATCACCACCACCACCTCTTTTATTTTTTAATAAAAGATTTATCTGAATATTCACAGGACATTTTCCACTGAGAATGATTGCTGTTAAGCCACTGTATACGCTGAAGTAAAATAAATTTCTAGGAACAACATGTTTGTGGAAATGAAAACTAGAGTTCAGAAGTAATTCAGAATCTTTTGTTTTATGAGCTAAAATTAAAGATGCCAGACAATGAAAAATAAGTAACAGCTGTTTTGACGTCACAAAAGAGGAACAACGACACCGAAACAAATTGAATGCTCGCCAACGTCACTGCAGACTAGCAATAATAGCGTCTTATTGTGAGTCATCAGGATTGGCTGGGTTACGTCTGTGGAAATGGCACAGTTAAACGCCGTTCTTATCGATCCCCATGTCTGGGAATGTGTGTCACTGACTGGTCCAGCAAGAGGAGTCTTTCTACCAAAATCTTTTGGAATTCAACTCTGTAGAGAATTCAGAAAAATAATTGGACGAAATATTGAAAGACCCCATAAAAATGTGTCTGCTTCACTGACATCTGTAGAATTAGAATCGAACTGATCAAATAAGCCAGTTCTGAGAATAATATGGTCAGAGTAAACTGGACATTCACAAGTTTAAAATCTGCTGAGGTATGTTATGAAAACCAAACTACAACGGCGCATATTTCTTTGACCAAGGTCAGCTTCATAGTTGTAAAATTCAGTTTTAATGCAATAACTGCCAACAGTGCATTCTTAACAGGAATGACCTGTTGGTGAAAAATAGATCCACTGAGAATTGCAGTAAGTTTTAGCCTACATTTGGACATTACTTACCTCTAGTTACTCCATTAAAGTCAAGTCTTTGCTCGATATTTTTAATATAGTGTTAATCATAATGTTTGTCTTGCTTTATATAATGTTTTTCGATGTTCCTGGCCTGTTTTTACCCTACTCTCTTCAGCTAGAAATCTAAGTTTCTAGTGTTTTCATCTGGTAACCGTAGACTCCTCTTCATTAGACGTCTTTCCAGAATCAGAAACGAGTGATTAGCCACATACAATAATAGAAGAAATGAATCAGGTACTAGCCTAAGTGTATAATTTTAAATGTAATCTACTGTATCTGTGCTACAAGAGACCTAAGGCCATCTTAAACTGCAGTACTTACCCATAGCAGGGTGCAGGCCATATCCTGGTCGTCCGATTTCATTCCCAAGACCTCTACTTCCCATATCAATGCAATATAGACAGATCAATATTCAGAAACAGCACTCAAGACCCCGCTGGTTCGAAGGGTTAAAATCCTCAATAGAATTCGGGCGGAGATGCGAGACATGTCATTCGTTCATTTTCTCGCAGCTTGTTGTGGTTTCTGGTCGAGATTTAGATCATCGTGTACAACGACTTTGTGAGTTTGCACGTGGTCGACAGTAGAACCAAAACAAACATGTGACCGCAAAGGAGTTAAGGAATTTCCATTGCCCTGTTTTAATAAACATGTTGAATTAGTTGGCCTTTAACATAATGAGAGCATGAATGTGAAATGCAAACTTTGTTTGGAAACAGCCAATTTGAACGTTCCAATGTATCATACTTAGTTTCACTTAAACTTAGCAGTGATAGCCACTTAATGATGTATCTTCATGCTAAAAAACGATAAAATTAAGTAATATATTCTCCCTTGCAAGCTTTGGTAACATTCCAAAGTTAAAGATTTGCTAAACAGCTGCGCGGTTTGCGTCACATTCGGGAGATAGCGAGTTGGAATCCCACTGTCGACAGCCCTGGAGATCGTTTTCCGTGCCTTATCATTTTCACACCATGTAAATGCTGGAACTGTATCTCAATTAAGGTCACGGTTGCTTCCTTCCTACTTCTAGCCCTTTCCTATCCTACTATCGCCATAAGACCTATCTGTGTCGGTGCGACATAAAGCAAATTCCAATGTTTAAAAACATTTGAACATGAAAAAATTGCCAATTAACTGTTTTCTTTAAATATGTTGATGTTACGTGAATGTTTACTTGTGAGAGAAATGCTTCCGACAGACATAAAAATAGAATATTTAAATATTTTGCCTGCCTTCATGTTAGTGTAAAGTTAAGTGTTTCCCCACTTAGCGCACTTGCTCAGTAGTACAGAAGGAAAAAGTTTGAAAAAGTGTGGCGTACAGTATTGAACTAATAGACAGTATTTCGTCATGAAGTACAGTACGTGGCGAAACATACAGTACTGAAATTACAAACGTGCTCTGAACATCAAACAGAACTGAATATTGCCAGAAATTTGCCACTGAAACGACAATGGATGCAGTAAGATGGAGCTGCAGTCTTCACCGCGGGGGAATAACTTGTCCTGCAATAAAAGTTTGAAGATCGTTTCATTTCCCATACCTTTTCCACTCCCCGCATCCCCCGGCCCAGGTTAGTGTTGGCTACTGAGTGTATCGATTCACAGGAACGGCGAGCTCACGGCAAACGATTCAGTTGACTCTCAGCAGACAGTGCTGACGCTGAGTGGCTCACTCACGGATCAGTGAGACACAACACACACACTCTTCATTATCAGCACAATGGACATTGGCGGGGAGCCGAACTTCCGCTGCAGCGAGACATGCAGAGCCACGGCACACTGAAATAATACGGACTCCCACTCTCAGCTCATTTAAAAATAATACACACTTGCATTTACTGTTCTCTTCTTACAGGGAGGTTTAAATAATAGATGGATTTATTTACAGCGTTAAAAAGGTAGCCAAAATATAATTCCAAAGTAACTAGCTAGTAAATACGTAGTCTATTAGGTTATTCTGTTTGTTAGTTTAATGAATCAGTATTATAACTTAGTTGACATTCAACAATTAACTCAAATCAACTCATGACCAATCGAAAATGTCATTGCACAAGACTTCAATAATCGAATCACGAGATCACCGGTGTACGTGGACAGTGAGTAAGTGAGCCCACTGACGCAATAACGTAAATAAAAGGATGTTGAATCAGGAAACCGCAGGGCTACTGTATATCTCGGGTAGCCTATTCAGAATATGACGATTTAAAAAAATATCTAGTGATAGAGACATATTTTTAAAGATGACCGAGCGAATTGGTCGTGCGTTTAGGGTCGCGTAGCTATGAGCTTGCATTCGGGGGGTGGTGGGTTCGATGTTAAGACGGTTTTCCGTAGTTTCCCATTTTCACACCTGGCAAATGCTGGTGTTGTACCTTAAGTAAGGCAACGGCCTCTCCCGTACCTCTCCTAGCCAATCGTCGGCATAAATCCTATCTGTGTCGGTGCGAGGTAAAGCAACTTATTTGATTTATATCTAACATGTAGACTACTTATTGCGAACACAGGTATATTTACATCTAATTCTGTGTATATAATAGAGTTGTGACTTTCAGAGAACTGTAGGAAAACCATAAGTTAGTGTATAAAATTTGAGTTATGTCAGTTATTATCTTTATTTTTTTATTATTATTATTATCATTATTAACTACGTAAGTTTTGTACTGTAATATAACGAGCATGTATACTACTGCACAAGTACCTACTTTTTCCTGCGTTTCATTTTTAACTTATTTGTTTTGTATTACTGTGAATACAAATGAAATTTCCATGTTCTTTGAGATCATTTAAGAAAAGACTAGGCAAACAATTGATAGGGTATCTCCCATCTGGGCGACAGCTCTAAATGCATATCACTGATGATTGTGTGTACAGATATTTTTTCATCTAGTTCTATATAGTTATTTAATGGAGTTGTCACTGTGGGGGAAAGGCTTTATAACATCAACATTTGATGCGAAGAGTGGCTGCAGGAGAAATCTGAATCTGAAAACTAGATGACGCGTACGAAAGCAGTTCATAGAATGAAGATCAGATGGCAGCAGCAAGCAATGAATGTTGTTGCTGCTGTCTTATCAGTACACACTACACAGTGCACAGATGCAATAGGAACGGTGATTCTAATGTGCCGTGAATCGGATCACTGCATCGATTCAGTAACGTGAACGGAATCAAGTGAATCGATTCAGTAAAATGAATCGAATATTCCATCACTACCCCAGAATTCCGGTCAGAATTATGCCGAATTACAAGAGAAGGTACAGTCACTGGTGTGTCCTTGCTATTACTGCGTTCATCAAATTGCACCAAAAGCAGTTAGATACAGTACGTGTTGCTGCCGTCACCTTGCATGTTATAACGATGGATGTTATTTCAATACTGTTTGTTTTTCCGCATACTGTATATGACTCTCCTCTCGATTATTTTCTAATTTATAGCACAGTTCAGGTAGACTGACATCCAAACAGACATTTACTGCAGAGTAATAACCATACATTAATGACCTATAAAACGCCTATTGTAGCTCCTAGCGTAATCCGATCTGAAATTAGCATCTGGTTATCTTCAACAAATTTATGTGCTATAAGAACACTAACGAGTCTAAAATACCTACAGAGAATTCTCAAAGGTAACAGATAACACAGTTCCTTCAACAAATAAAACTGTATGCACCGTTTGGAAGTAACAAAAATAATTTAACTTTCTTTATTAAAAGGTCAAACACAAATCACCATATGAAGTCACCTTTAAACAGAATATGTCAGTTAATTAATAAAATGCCAAACGTCGACATATTTGACAAGGGGAATGCCTTCTTAAGGTCAGTCAGAAGGAAACTCGCACAGAGAGAAGACATAAATTAAATAGAGTACCATACTTTTGTAACAAGAATAGTTTTAATCCTTAGATCATTTTAGATTTAAAATGTATATTTTAGGAGATATTATAATATCAAGTTGAAACACACACTTACCACTGACCATAGTCTTGACTCTTTTTTATTTATTTTTTATTTTTTTACAAGTTGCTTTACGTCGCGCCGACACAGATAGGTGTTATGACGACGATGGCACAGGAAAGAGCTATGAGTGGTAAGGAAGCGGCCGTGGCCTTAATTAAGGCACAGCCCCAGCATTTGCCTGGTGTGAAAACTGGAAACCACGGAAAACCATCTTCAGGACTGCCGACAGAGGGGTTCGAACCTTTTTTCTCCCGAATACTGCATACTGGCCGCACTTAAGCAACTGCAGCTATCGATGTCCATAGTTCATAAGTATAGCATTCTTCTTCTTCTCTTTATACCGCTTTTCCCACATCTGTAGGGTCACGGGTGCGAACTGCGTCAGACATGTGGATTTGGCCCTGTTTTACGTCCGGATGCCCTTCCTGATGCAACCCTCTATGGGGAGATGTAATCAATATTATCCCCGACCCGGCCGGAAATCGAAACCAGGACCCTCTGAACCGAAGGGCAGTAAATAATAAATAAATAAATAAATAAATAAATAAATAAATAAATAAATAAATAAATAAATAAATAAATAAATCACATTACTGAGCCAATATGGAGTGTACGGCTAGAGTGTGGTACAAGAGGATTTGCCTGTAGTCTTCATTCTAAGTGCCAGATTAAACTTTATGGAAGCCCCTAGGAAATCGAAATCTCGGGGACCCCTTCGCGAATAGTCTCCTAGTAAACTTTTCATTTTACTATCTTAATATGAATCTAAGCTTAAAACATAAAGACAGAAAGAATTGCACACTACTGTTAAAGAAATAAACAGTGAATCACACAAGGAAAGACAACACAATTATTTCGTATTGTGAAAATGTATGTGGCAACGGAAAAATAAAACATAAACTAAGAACTAATGTAAATAGGGAAAGGTAGGAGACATGTTTGTCTAACAATATAACACCGATTAAAACCTAGGATTTACGTAAACTGACAATGTGTAAAATTCGAATAAAACACTTCTCGGATTTATTTATTTATTTATTTATTTATTTATTTATTTATTTCCAAAGAGTCTACACAGAGTTCTCCTCCAACTTAGACCCTGCGATGTTAGTAATGAACAAATCAAATCTAATATAAAGTTATAAGTACTAAACAAACTGTAATAGGGATATTGGGCCCTGGTTACTGCACGGTGGAGCCTGGTGATTACCAGATATTCGGCGACTGCGAGGATACTCACAATAATAATAATAAGAGGTTGGAATAATAGGGATAATAGCTCCCTCCAGTAGTGATAACTGCTGGATGGAGCCTGGTCTCAGATCTAATTACGTGAAATGTAGTGACAGGCAAATTAACCGTAATAAGGATTATTTAATATGCATGTATCAAAACATTTTGGTCTACAGTGAACCAGTACTTCCTCCTCGGCTCAGTTTTATGTGATCCGTAACTAAGGAAAAGGAGTATGCCTATTCTGTTCTATTTTTACAAACCAACAATTTTAATACACCAATTAAAAATAAACATTAACATATTATTAATGATCTTGAACAAATTAACATTCGAAGTCACAGTCATGAAAATGAAAACAGGGACATTAGTATTATCAGCTCATGTTCCCCCTCCATTAAGAAAACCGGCTCCCAAAGTTGTATGCACGTCTCGCAACCTCTGTAAAAATGAGTACGGTATGTTGATACCAGACCAACATTTTTTTGGAGAAACAGTAGAAAGGCTTTATTTTTTGTAACTCTTTAGCTGTTGATTTTTGTGTACGTCAGTTATTTGTAATATCGTCGAAGTCCCTTGAAATCGGGGTCTTACAAATTGAGACACATGTTGTTGATTTTTCTGTAAATTTTTGGGAACTTCAAAGCTAAGGCATTACTGCGAGTTTGGAGGACGGATGCACTTTCCGTATGCAATATCAATTTAGATTTGTCTATTACACTTAGTGCAATGGACTAGGCGTCACAGAGCAGAACCACCAACATAATTCAGCACGAGCCGCCACTGATGCAGTTACCATTGTTGCCATGTTGTTGGTTGTTGTTGTGTGTTAACATTGCAAAGGAAATATTATCAAATTATCACATATTTCTTATCGCTAGTAAGATTTTCTTAAACTATTGTTTTGTGTACTACTGTTTATATGCGTATTGCTGTCCATATTTTCTTTTGTACAATGTGTACGCACTGCAGAATAAATGCATATTTATGTTAAATTCTTTTAAACCACAAACAATGTTTAGACGATTAAAAGAAGTGTCAAAACAGAACCCAAGTATATATCACTAGATTGCTTATGTCCTCAACAGTTTTGGGTCAATTCATTTCTACCTATATCAGTAAGATAAACAGTTATTTTGCACTGCAGCTGTGAGCTTGCATTCGGAAAATAGTGAGTTCGAAACCCACTGTAGGCAGCCTTGAAGATGGCTTCCCGTCGTTTCCCCATTTTCACACCAGGCAAATGCTGGGCTGTACCTTAATTAAGGCCACGGCCACTTCGTTCCCACTCCTAGCCCTTTCTTATGCCATCGTCGCCATGGTGTCGTCCCATTTGCGATCACTCAGGTAGAATACAAGATTAATTTATTTTTGACGGGTTAAGCATTGTCCCATCTGCGATCACTCTTATCAGTGATATACAAACAGTCAGGTTGCTGTGAGGGAATACCCTACTGAAGGACTGGTACAGGAAGACATCCCTCAAGTAACTGGCGAAACTACATACTGGGATTCTTACGAATCGTATGTTGAAACTCATTAAATTACTTATATTTACAGTTTGGGACTGATGCGTTAATATCGAGACTGACAGAGAATAAACAGGACTCAAATGAACCTTTTATTTAGTTACCAGATGGTTATGGATGTAAAGGCGGTTAAATGAGTTTTAAGAAGTAGGACAAAAGATGGGCGTTTTAAAACCGTTGAATTTTGCACTTTCCAATTTCAAAACAAAGGTTTTTGCTATACTTTGCTTCTTCGATAGTGCCACCCTTTTTGAAGCAATACAATAGGGGACACTATTAAATTGCTGCTAAAATAAATGATCAAACTGTTCAAATATTCATACTGACACGTTAAGTAAACAGCCTACTTTCATCTATCTTTATGTATGTCTACCCCTTAGTCTCGTTTCTTGATACCGGGTCGGGATGCGATAAGATTAATTTATACGGGATGTTTCTACGACCGGATGCCCTTCCTGGCACCAACCTCAGTTGAGAAGCTAATAAAGATGAAATGTGTTATGGTGAATGAAATTGGGTAAATGGTGGGAGGACTCAGCTCTGACTATGGATAGGAACTGTACCAGCATTTGCCTGGAAGTGAAAATATTAAACCACAGAAAACCACTCTGAGAATAGCAGACAATGAGGTTCGAACGCACACGTTTCCCGACTGCAGAGCTTGGCTCCATAGCCGAAGCGCAATAAAACGCATGGCCACTCAGCCTACTTTCACCTACATAAATAAAATGATAATTTTCTTCTGTACGCTCGGGTTAGATATACAGTACAAGATTCTAGAACTTAATGTCAAGAAAATTTTTACATTAAAATACGTTGAAGAAATGATAATTCTATAACGATAGCGCGAAAAGATAAGATTGCATTCGAGAAATAGTGGGTTCGAATCCCACTGTCGGTAGCCCTGAATATGGTTTTCCGTGGTTTCCTATTTTCACAGCAAGCAAAAAAAAAGGCTGGGGCTGTCTTAATTAAGGCCACGGCCGCTTCCTTCCCACTCCTAGCACTTTCCTATCCCATTGTCGCCATAAGACCTATCTGTGTCGGTGCGATGTACAGCCAGCGATGAAAAATGTCACCAAACATCCCTGACTTTTTCGTAAATTTCTGTAAGAGTATCCATTATATAAAGCGCAAGGCTTGCCTTTATTCGTCTCCATGACCTGCATCTCGTAAGTAAGCACGCAGATAACAACATAACAACAAAACCTACATCAACGACGGATGTCTACAGCTGGAATATATATTAAAAACTATAGAGTAACATTATCTCAAAAACCTTCAAGAGAGAGGTTGTGTGGAGTACGCTCCAATTAGCAGTCCCCCTGCTACATGGAATGGATGCTGGAAAACCCTGATAGGCTGCTGATAATTTTACAGTGGTCGCAAATGGGACACGAACTGGTCATTCTTCACATTCTTGTTTTCCACAGTAAAGACAGTGATCGCAAATGAGACAACTTTTGCTGTGGTCGCAAATGGGACACAACCGTCGCCATAAGACCTATCTGTGTTAGTGCGACGTAAAGCAAATTGAAAAAAAAAAAATGCAACCGCTTTATCAGACGATTGTCTCCGCGCAGCTGTTTCGGCGACAATCGTTGCCCAGCACTATACTAGACAGCACTGCCCGGTCAGCGTTGCCAATGCGTGAGCGGAGGTATGAGACTCTCGACCATTTGTCGCTTCGCAATATCCCCCCCCCCCCCCATCCCTGGGTTCTGTATGTTCCACCTATCTTGGAGGGATAGGTGGTTTGTGACGTACCGATACCGGTGCTACCATCGGAGCTCCTATGTCGGTCTGTAGTAATTGTGGTCTGTTATGTGTTTGGTCGTTTAAGTTTTCCAGTATGGGTAGTTTGTGAGCAGTATTTGAGATTTGTAAGTGTTATTGAGTACCGGTCACCCATCCAGTGGGTGACCACGTCTAGTGTTGCTTAACTGTGGTGCGGGTATGTGTATTTGTGTTTTGTGCAAGTGAGTTATGGATAGTATGTTTTTTATGTTATTTGTGTGTGTGACCAGAGAATTTTGCGTCATTCAATGATAATGGCTAGCACAGCATTTTAAGAATACGATGTGGTTTGCTATAGCTGACGACAGGGCAGTTTTCCCCACCCACCTGATTTGGTGGCAGGCATGCCAAGGCCAAACTCCGAGTGCACGAGAAACAGCTGTCACGAGCGCTAGCCCAGGACGTTATCATATACCGCAAGCCTGAAGGGGTGTACATTACACGTTCGTAACTACGGTACTCCGTACAATAGATGTACACCATATATTCTTTCATATACGGAAGAACAATTAAATGTGTTCGACACGGCGTTTGTACAAAATGTGCCAGACAACATGCTTTGTAATCACCATGTACTAGGAAAATAGTTATTTTAAAGGTTGCCATAAGCAATGAAGCACTTAATAAAAGGATTTTTAAAGGCTTAACAAGCTCACATCTTCTATGAACAATTATTATGAAGCAGAATAATACCGAATACGATGTCGCTACCATGTAACTTCTCTAGCAAAACGTATGTTTTTATAAACTATGATAAAAGTAGCATCTCTTCAAGGATGTTGAATGTTGATACAGAAGTAACAAATTACTGTATCAGTCCTAATGCCACAGCCTATGAGCTGAATGTTCCAACCATTCCTTGTAGACCAAAACTGGTAACTGGAGCCTATCACCGGAAGGTATTGCACAGCCCTGAGTCAGCAACGTGGTGAAGTACATGCAGACTGAGGCGAAGAGACTTGCGCCCTCTCGCACAGATATTTCTAGCAGGGGTGTCCGGCTCGATGGCTAAATGGTTAGCGTGCTGGCCTTTGGTCACAAGGGTCCTGGGTTCGATTCCCGACAGGGTAGGGAATTTTAACCCTAATTGGTTAATTTCGCTGGCACGGGGGCTGGGTGCATGTGTCGTCTTCATCATCATTTCATTCTCATCACG
The DNA here is from genome assembly GCF_040414725.1 of Anabrus simplex. Taxonomy (NCBI): domain Eukaryota; kingdom Metazoa; phylum Arthropoda; class Insecta; order Orthoptera; family Tettigoniidae; genus Anabrus; species Anabrus simplex. Next base: position 297,928,338 of record NC_090268.1, on the reverse strand, counting down.
ACGGGCGTCAAATCAAAAGACCTGCATCTGGCGAGTCGAATCTGTACTCGGACACTCCCGGCACTAAAAGCCATACGCCATTTCATTTCTAGCAGGGACACTGCGCTTACGGCGGACAAGGTTTGACACCCATACTTTAGTGTGTTGTTTCTTCAGGAGAAAAGTATGCTACTGTATTTGGGTAAATCCAACATTCGTAATTACCTTGTTTACCGCGACCAGGCTGGAGCCTTTGTATATTAATTCTCTAGCTTCCCAAATAGGTTCAATTTATGTACGGAATTATACCAACATGTCCCGTTGAAATAGCTCTCTTCCGATGCTTATGTCCGTCACTGTATAAATGAAAGCCTTGTTGATGGTTCAATGAACTATACCAGAGCTTCCCGTGTTTGTAGTTTTTTAGTGAAGACTGGCACAAGAAGAATTAGACCTGGGAGGCTTTGCTAAAAAGAGTAGCAGCTTTTCCATAACGGTTTTACCGGAAATGAACAAGAAATCATGATTCTGTACTATATTGGTATCGGTGAACTACATCCTTTTCTTTTAAAGCCTAGTTTTAAATGTGAATACTAAATGTTATACGAAATCTAGACTGAACTTCAGAAGGCTAGGGTATGTAGCATGGTGAAATATTGTAACAATACAGTAGTATCTCAGCTTGTCAGCAACCATCTTGGCAGACCAAAACCCTCACAGTAATGGGCAGTTCCATCACGGGTTGGTTTGTTTTGTATTTATTGACATATTCAAAGGCCACAGATTTGTTAGATTATTCATCTAATTCTCTTCTTTTAATTAGAATGATTTTTGTAACAATTTAAATTCAGATTTTCTGCTATGTAACGGACCTTTCTCTTTGCAGGATATTCTAACTTCGTAACCCGCAAACTACGTCAAAGTTCCGTTCACTTTCAGAACTACCATCTATATATATATATAATAAGAGTTTTGTCTGTACATTGCTCAGAATTTGAAAAGCATGGTATTTCTGTATCGGTCATGTCCACAGTAACAAGGAAATGCAATTTTTACTTTTCCGTAATTTCTGTCTGTCTGTCTGTCTGTCTGTCTGTCTGTCTGTCTGTCTGTCTGTCTGTATGTATGTATGTACACGCATCACTAGAAAACGGCTGAAGATAATTTGATGAAAATCGGTATGCAATGTCGGGGAATAAGTCGCTATAATCTAAGCCATAAATAATTTTATTCACGCTGAGTGAAATGGTAGTTTAGGGGAAGGCCTAAAGTTTAATTTTCAAATATTTGTGTTATTATTGGTCTATGTTAATGAAAAACGGTACGCAAAGTCGGTGTAATAAGCCGATATAATCTAGGCCATAAATTATTGTATTCACGCTGAGTGAAATGGTAGTTTAGGGGAAAGCCTAAAATTTAACTCTCAGATATTTGACTTATTACTGGTCGTATGTTAATGAAAATCGGTAGGGAAAGTCGCGAAATAAGTCGCTACAATCTGGACTATGAATGATTGTATTCACGCTTAGACAAATGGTAGTTTAGGGGAAGGCCTAGAATTTAATTCTCACTTTTTTTTTGTTATTAGTGGTCGTATCGATAAATACTACATAACTAAAGTTACATAGCATTAAATTTCTGATCATTTATGTCTTATGCATTGTTACCGTACCGGCTAAGATCACAAAGATATTCAAGGGTTTGAATTTTTGTAACCGAGTCCGTACCACCGCCGAGTCACGAGAAAATGGGTAAACAGAATTTAATGAAAATCGGTATGTAGAGTCGAAGAATAAGGAACTACAGTCTACGCTATAAATAATTTTATAAGACGCCCTAATATCACAGAGTCGAAAGAAAACTAAATGTGAAGGCCTACAATATAGAATGCTCATAAAACTGATCAACAATAACATTACATTGACCATTGTTTGTTGTGATGTGCTTTGTGTCTTCTGTTGCCACTCATCTATGATAGATAGAATTACTGCTGCGTAACCAGTATTTTTAAAATTTTGCTTTACATTGCACCGACACAGATAGGTCTTATGGCGACGATGGGATCGGGAAGGGCCAGGAGTGTGAAGGATGCGGCCTTGGCCTTACTTAAGGTACATAACAGCATTTGCCTGGTGTGAAAAAGGGAAACCACGGAATACCATCTTCAGGGCTGCTGACAATGGGGTTCGAATCTATTATCTCCCGGATGCAAGCTCACAGCTGCGCGCCCCTAACTACACGGCCAACTCGCCCGGGCGTACCGAGTGTAACAGCATGCCTGAATATTGGCGAGAAGTAACTCTGGAGTTGGATAACTTTCTTCTTTAGTGTGCCATTCCTCTGATACATACATTTTCTGATACTACTGGTACGTAACACACTGGTTCATCCTGGTCATTCTAGCTGTGAAACTCTGGACTGTTACATCGGCACCGTAGTACTGTTCGTTAAAAGTGACAAAATGTGAGGTTTTTCATTTGATCGAGTATTTTATATGATAACATTGCTTTTAATCGCTACAATCCTACTGACGTTTTTATAATGATCTATGTTGACTTCAGTTAGAAAAGTAACACAAAGTAGGTCTTTCTGAGAATCCCGTAGCGAAGCACGGGTACATCAGCTAGTTTTACAGAAGACGGCACTGCGTGTCACAGAGGAATAACGATCAGCTGTTGTAGCAGGCAGTAGATGGCACGAGACCTTGCCCTTCAAGCTTGCTCACCCGCCAGCTGTGTAGAGCGTGCCAAAATGTGGAACAGAGGAAACAAAAACAAAATAAAAACTAGGGCATGAAAGAGTGAACATCAAACAGTGCATGATTCAGCCCTCTTTCCAAAGAACGCGGGGATTCGCGGAAGAACGAGAATATGGTGGGCTGACATTTCGACCAGCAGGTACACAGGTTGCTTTGTTCGCAAATGCATTAAGCTTTCCAAAGAGTGGTCATTGTTGGTTTTAAAAAATCTCCTTGTGGAAAACAGACGAAAAGAAATTCTAGGAGATCCCTCAAACCTGAACTTCCGATCATATATGGAAACATAATAAATAACCTTTTCTTGAAAGGTAAGCGAATAACCCACTAATTACTTTTGCGGTTTTCAGAGACGCCGAGATGCCGGAGTTTTCTCCCTCAAGAGTTCTTTAACGTGCCAATAAATCTACCGACAGCACTCTATCATCCGAGCTATTCAGCCCGACCATAATCAGCCACTAATATAAGACTATCCTATCCCCATAGAGGACGGTTGCCTAGTTGTACTTCCTCTTAAAACAATCACCACCACCACCACCACATCCTCATTCCAAAACAATGATACAAACATCATGCCAAGAATACTTTGTTTTTAAATAACAAACGACACGAATACGTAAATGGTAATTTTTAGACTGATGCTTTCGCAGCCCGTGTTAATGGACATGGCATATTTTTGAGTTTTTGCCGTGTCAATAAATAAACTGTGGGAGTTCTTTACGTTTAATGAAGACTTCGTTCCGCATCCTCGGAAGAAAAACACGTTCGTCCATGACTACGGGCTCTTCTAGCAAATAACCCGACTCACTCCTTTTTACACGAACTTTCACGTATACAACGTATCAACTACCAAGTGGTTAAGCTCGTACGTTTTGGTTCTATTAATAACACATAACTATTTACAATGTGTTTATAATTATTACTACTATTTTATTCTAATAGACAATTATTACACTGGCGGAAAAAAAATATCCAAACACCAAGAAGGGGTTGTGCTAGATTAACGAACGTTAGTAGGCGTGTTTATACATCTGAAAGATGGCACTCATTCAAATTTCCCTCAAATCGCATTAGCTTGGCGCTAACAGCGGCCCCATGACGTTGCAAATCAGATTTGCTTTAAATACCGGCTGTACTGTGCGAGAGCGTTAGTTACCTGTGAGTTTAGACGGAGTGACTGTGAGTAGGTCAAGAATGCCTTTACGATGACGAAGAGGCACGTATCAACAGCTCACTGCGGTTGAACGAGGCCGAATAATAGGGCTACGTAAAGGTGGATTTTCCTTCCGCTCTATTGCAGAACGGCTTAGTAGGAATGTCACCACTGTGCATGCGTGCTGGCAGCAGTGTTCTCGAGAAGGTACGCTCGCAAGAAGACCGGGCTCCGGACGTCCCCGTGGCACCACCGAGAGGGAGGACTGCTGTTTTCGGCGTATGGCCGTGGCGCAGCAATTCAAGAGGCAGCTGGCACCACAGTGACGCAACGAACTGTTCGAAATCGGTTGCGACTTCAGTGGTGTCCAGCGACAGCTCATTAGAGGATGGAGTGGAGGTCCGTTGCGTTTTCCAATGAAAGCCGGTTCTGCCTTGGTGCCAGTGATGGTCGTCTGTTGGTTAGAAGGAGGCCAGGTGAGCGCCTGCATTCCACCTGTCTGCGGCGTCGACACACTGGACCTACATCGGGAGATCTGGTCTGGGGAGCTATTTCGTATGACAGCAGGAACACTCTTGTGGTTATCCCACGCACCCTGACTGCAGATGTGTACGTGCGTCTGGTGATTCGACCTGTTGTACTACCAATCATGAACAGCATTCCCGGGGGTGTTTACCAACAGGATAATGTCCCCCATGCCGCTGTTGTAGCCCAACGTACTCTAGAGTGTCGACATGTTACCTTGGCCTGCTCGATTCCCCGATCTGTCCCCAAACGAGCACGTATGGGACATGATTGGATAACACCACCAGCGTCATCCACAACCGGCATTAACCGTCCCTGCATTGATTGACCAAGTGCAACAGCATGGAACTCCATCCCACAAACTGATATCCGGCACCTATACGACACAATGCATGCACGTTTTCATGCCTGCATTCAACAGTCAGGCGATTACACCGGTTATTAATGGACCAGCATGGCACATTTGCGATGGCTTTTCTCGCGCGGATATTAACCTGTAGTCTTGTACCTCTAATCAATTACACATGTTATCTTTGTAATCATTTGATGATTACTGATAAATAAAATCATGAATAAAAATATAAATAAAAATATGTAAATAAATAACATTACTCAAAAACTTCATAAAATACTTGAATTAAATTAAATTAATAAAAATAGTTAATCGAAATGTCCGTAGTATGGGCGCCAGAGTTCACCAGAATGGATCCCTCGAATTTTCATACAGCATGATAAACTTTATATCCCAGGGCGTGTACATAATGCTGCGTACAGGTACATCTGCTACAGGCCTTACCTAACCTCCTGAAAACGACTAAATAGGTAGGAACTGCACCTAGGTTCATCAATAACTCCACTGATTCTAAAATAGCCAACTATATTCTTAACAAAATCCGTGCATGAGCACCTCATCAACACACAAAATTATACATATAATACACACATAAAATATTGCTGGAAGACTCCATATTTACAATAACAACAACAACAACAATGGAAACAGTGGGAAAACGAAAGCGAGAACTAAACTACCATTTGTAGATAGTGCGATGAACAATGTACATATATGTAGATAAATACTCTTCACTGTCTCTGTATCAATACTACTTGCCGATTCTCATAATCGGTAGTTATCACATCACACAGATACTATACCTTGTAATACTGTGTTCACATATTTTAACACTTGTTGTAAAGATATATACATTTGAGCAACACACGCCTGTCGATCCTCAACATAAATTATGGAAAGTCTGAGATAGCTTTCACCAACATATAATGCCAGACCTCCACAAGTACTACAACACTTAATGCGTAAACACTCCATAATTTGTCGATCATCCACTTTCCACGAACATAACAAGACTACGATCCACGAACGTTTGAAGTCCAGTCTAGTATATTGCAACCGTGTCACTACCGTACCGTATATCAGCACTACTTCCTTCTCGTGCAGTGTGTCAGTTGTGGTTTTCTTCCCTAGTGATATCGAAGTTTATATAAATATCCGCTTCTCCCTTCCTCTCAGATGATACGTCTGGATTGGTCCTTGCCAGCCAATCATGAGTGATCCTCCAGTCAAGACCATGCCCTGAACTCATACTTGGTCCCAAGACATAAACAAACTCTGGGGTATATCACATGAGTCATATGACTTTCCTAGTACAAGCTCAACTCATCAGACTGGGATGCCGCATGAGTCATACAAATTACCAGGGCCCAAGATGACAATGTTTTCCCACTCATGCAAAACAAATTACTCACACTACATATATGGTTACCTTCCAGCTTACAAATATTAATGACAAAATATACAAATGAAATACTGATAATAATAATAAATAATAATAAAAAATCGAATACTGACAATGATATCTCTAACTTCTACATACAGTGCGACGGTGTGTTATATGTACTATCACATAACGCCCCCTTGGTGAATCGATGATATCACATATTATGATTCACCACAAAACAGAACTTCATAAATAATCATGGAATTGCATAACTATACACTTAAATTACTGTGATAAAGATATATACATTTGAGTCTACTGCATTGTATTCGCACACGCGAAATACAATTTGTCCAAATAATAATAATAATAATAATAATAATAATAATAATAATAATAACAATAATAATAATAATAATAATAATATGGCTATATACACACAACTCCGATTGTTTCATATATCATTGAATACAATCCCTTCTTACTAATGAACACACAAAATAAAATTGATAATATATCATCCAAGGTGCAGATCCTATCTCTTATATCTGCGAAGGCTATAGATATTAAATGTTCCAAGGACCTTGTTGTCCGCGGTTAGGAGCCTATAAGCACACTTGCCTATTCGACTGTCCACAGTATATGGACCCTGATATAAATGAAAAAACTATACATAAACTTAACATCAGCATCGATAGACGAGGAATGCGTACCGCAATAAAATCCGAATACATCTCGAATCCAATCTATCTCACACACAAACATTCATCCCATCCAGTCACACAAGAATTATACAAGCTTTCATTCACAACATTCATAACCAAGACATCCCTCTTTCTGAAATATTCGGGAATCTTACTATGTTTACACTTCCACAAAACCATAATCAATGCAAGCAAACAAATCACATACTTTTTCACATATTCCATATCTCTATCACTCAGCACGTCATTCAAATCATTCACACAACTCCCAGCCTTAAATAAAACTTTACACACACTCTTATCAAACATACGCACTTCATTCTCACTCACGCTCACTCTATTACAGAAATTATTACCATAATTTACTTCGTAGTTGCTATCATTACCACTTAATGACCCAACAATTAATCCATCTTCATCACCTTTCATATCAGCTCCCACTTTCACCACTTTTATGCCAATAACACTGCTACTCTCGACTCTCTTACCAGAAGTTTGATTAATCTCAAAGTCACTATTTTTACACATAATGGAGCTAAATTTACTCTACTCACTTACACTTAAATCAACAAAAACATACTCATGATGTATACTCCGTAAACACTCTTCACTCACAAAACAACCTTCAACTGCACAAAAAACTTCACTTTCTATTTCAGAAACTTCCACAAGATAATCGATCACAACACCGCTATTGCCATCACCATTAGCACAAAGTAAGACATCCGACACATCTTTCTTATTTTCATAACGCCCCCTATTCTCAAAATCTACCTGAACACAAAACACAGAGTCATACAATAATTCCTCTTTCACGTCTACCTCGTAACTTACCTTTTTCATCGCGTGAATAGGAATATCGGTATCGGACTGCCTATCTGACCCAACTAAGAAGTCCGATTCCGGTTTAAATTACTTGACGTGGACTGTTCACTATTATCATGTCTCTACACTTGATCTGGAGGTCTTTGATCCGTACGCCCCCTACTTTCTGATTCCCCTTGATTATGTCTTCTGCCAAAATATTCCTGGTAATTAACTCCCTGATTAGACTGTTTGTTTCCCCTTCCGGAATTATCACACTGATTCCCTTGCCTAGAATGACTGAAATTCTGATTATTCCTATCTCCCCCTAGCTGATTACCTTGCCTCCCATTATCCCCGTAATTTCTACCATCACTTTGCCTAGTCCTCCCCTGCCCTTTGAAAGCATCAAACCTCTCTAACAGCTGCTCTAATTCCTTGATCGTAACAATATTCTGCATATATGCCGCTAATCCGACCTTCTCAGGAAAATGCCTCAACATCTGGCGGACCGTATCTCTCTCCGATGCTAGACCTTCAATATTCTGGCTGATCAGAACATGCACCAAGAAATACTCCGTCATAGACACACCTTCCTGAGGTCTATATTTGCCAAATAGCACGCCATCTCTTTCCCTTCACTGAATAGCTTCACTCCAAAATTTAGAACTAAATTTCTCCCTAAATTCCTCCAAACTCGAAATGGCTTGTCTATAAACTTGAAACCAGGATCTCGCTTCTCCAACAAATGCAACATCCAACATCTCATCTACCTTACTCCACTCAATCAAACCATCAAGACTCTTGGAAAACCGTTTCTCCACCGTTTTCAAGAATTCCATCGGATTAAACTGCCGACCATTAAATTTGGGTAATTCAGCGTCCTTCGTACAAGATACGTACATACTACATATACTGCTACCTACTTGGATTTGACTAATCTCCTGCCTTAATTTCACATTGCATGCTTTAATTCCTTCTCAACTACCATTCTGGCATTTCCTTCTACTGACTTGAGGTCTTTCTCCGATTTGTCAGTCTTTTCATCTAATCGCTTCACTAAAACATTCTGACTGGTTTTCATTCTGTCTATTTCTTCGACTTTATCTTCCACTATTTTTATTCTTTTATCACATTCCTTGCTGTTTTTAACAAATTCCTTCCTAACTACATTAAAGCGGCATTCAATTTTTTCAGTCAATTCCAAGCATTGAACTTCTAACTTATTGCTGACTTCCTGAATTTCCATGCTTTGATGGTCAAACTTCTGGTTTAATTTATCTATTCTACCATTCACAGCACTACTTAAACTATCTATTTTACTAGACAATTCAACACTAGCTAAATTTAACTCCTTACTCTGCTTTTCAATCTTACTGGACAGCTCCGTACAAACTGAATTTAATTCACTATTAATACTGTATATTTCATAACTTAAAAAACTCAGTTCACTCTTCAACTCTTTACTCTGACTATCAATCTTACTGGACAGTTCAACACTCACTGAATTTAATTCAACACTCTGATTATCGATTTTACTGGACAATGCGTCACTTTTACTGTTAATAGCATTCAATTCAATACTCTGATTATCTATTTTACTGTTAATAGAATTCAATTCACTTTTCAACTCTTTACTCTGACTATCAAGTAGCGATTTAAGCATACTGAGCATTGAAGCCTCGCCTTGATCCCCTACATTCTGAGTTTGAGACGGGTTACTAGGTTCCTCACCTATCGTTGCCAATTAATCTTTCCTACTATCAGCCATTTCGCTACTCTCACTTAAATTAGATAAACTCAATGTGGTGGAATTCTTTTGGCCTCGTTTATCCTGATTCATAGTACCAACAACTTTAACAACCTCTCTACTTCTTAATTTTATAATACTCGACTCCCTACAACATTTCTTCATACTTCAAAATACACATGAAACATATAAAACACTTCACTGACATAGTTTCCAGAATTCTACCACACCTGACAAGTGCACCTACGCTTACAAGCCTAACAGATGTACCAATCATTCAGCCCCACGTTGGGCGCCAATTGTAATCATTTGATGATTACTGATAAATAAAATCATGAATAAAAATATAAATAAAAATAGGTAAATAAATAACATTACTCAAAAACTTCATAAAATACTTGAATTAAATTAAATTAATAAAAATAGATAATCGAAATGTCCGTAGTATGGGCGCCAGAGTTCACCAGAATGGATCCCTCGAATTTTGATAGAGCATGATAAACTTTATATCCCAGAGCGTGTACATAATGCTGCGTACTGGTACATCTGTTGCAGGCCTTACCTAACCTCCTGAAAACGACTAAATAAGTAGGAACTGCACCTAGGTTCATCAATAACTCCACTGATTCTAAAATAGCCAACTATATTCTTAACAAAATCCGTGCATGAGCACCTCATCAACACACAAAATTATACATATAATACACACATAAAATATTGCTGGAAGACTCCATATTTACAACAACAACAACAACAACAACAATGGAAACAGTGGGAAAACGAAAGCGAGAACTAAACTACCATTTGTAGATAGTGCGATGAACAATGTACATATATGTAGATAAATACCCTTCACTGTCTCTGTATCAATACTACTTGCCGATTCTCATAATCGGTAGTTATCACATCACACAGATACTATACCTTGTAATACTGTGTTCACATATTTTAACACTTGTTGTAAAGATATATACATTTGAGCAACACACGCCTGTCGATCCTCAACATAAATTATGGAAAGTCTGAGATAGCTTTCACCAACATATAATGCCAGACCTCCACAAGTACTACAACACTTAATGCGTAAACACTCCATAATTTGTCGATCATCCACTTTCCACGAACATAACAAGACTACGATCCACGAACGTTTGAAGTCCAGTCTAGTATATTGCAACCGTGTCACTACCGTACCGTATATCAGCACTACTTCCTTCTCGTGCAGTGTGTCAGTTGTGGTTTTTTTCCGTAGTGATTTCGAAGTTCATATAAACATCCGCTTCTCCCTTCCTCTCAGATGATACGTCTGGATTGGTCCTTGCCAGCCAATCATGAGTGATCCTCCAGTCAAGACCATGCCCTGAACTCATACTTGGTCCCAAGACATAAACAAACTCTGGGGTATATCACATGAGTCATATAACTTTCCTAGTACAACAACAAGCACAACTCATCAGACTGGGAGGCCGCATGAGTCATACAAATTACCAGGGTCCAAGATAGCAATGTTTTCCCACTCATGCAAAACATATTACTCATACTACATATATGGTTACCTTCCAGCTTACAAAGATTAATGACAACTATCACATCTTGACAAATATATTGCCAAAATTTCCGTATTCTACATTCCTTATTTCATGGTGTTTGGATATTTTTTGCCGCCCGTGTATTTGCCCGAACAGTATTTAAATTGCACAAGAATATATATTTATAATTTGTATTACGTCGCACTGACACAGATAGATCTCATAACGACGATGGGATAGAAAAGGGCTAGAAGTAGGAATGAAGCGTCCGTGGCCTTGATTAAGGTACAGCCCCAGCATTTGTTTGGTGTGAATACGGGAAAACACAGCTCGATAGCTGGAGTCGCTTACGTGCGGCCAGTATCCAGTAATAGGAAGATAGTGGGTTCGAGCCCCACTGTCGGCAGCCCTGAAGATGGTTTTCCGTGGTTTCCCATTTTCACACCAGGCAAATGCCGGGGCTGTACCTTAATTAATGCCACGGCCGCTTCCTTCCACTTCCTAGGCCTTTCCTATCCCATCGTCGCCATAAGACATATATGTGTCGGTGCGACGTAAAGCAAATAGCAAAAATACGGGAAACCACGGAAAACCATCTTCAGGGATACCGACAATGGGGTTCGAATGCAAGCCGCCGTAGCGTAACGGTTAACACTATTAGTTTCCGTCCTTGGAGGTCCGGGTTCGATTCCCGTTACCGTCAGAAATATTTATGAATGGCAAGAGGGGAAAAATGTATGAGCAGCTCACTCCCACTGGGGGTGTGTCCGAAAGCTACACCTTGGGGCGAGGACACGAGTTTACTTTATTATTATTATTATTATTATTATTTATGGTAACTAATGTAACATCGTATTAAGTACTTCAATTTATCCGACACCGGGTAAGTGCCGTGCGGTTAGGGGCGCGCAGCTGTAAGCTTGCATTCGGGAGATAGTGGTTTGGTGCTTTTTGGTAGAGGAGGAGCGGCAAGGATCCGGCTACCCTACCACAAATAAACTGCAGCTCAGAATCTGGATGTTATTAAAGGTGTTACTGATAGGGGCAGTCTAGCTACAATAACACCTTTTGGCCCTTTGTGGAAAGCAATGGTAAACTACCTCATTACACGTTAAGCCGCCATCGATTTGTTCGGTTTCCCTATAACTACATAAATATTGGTGGTTCTTTTTGAGGATCCAAGCAGCCTCAAGACTGAAGACTTATCATCACAAATTTGAAAATAGATTGGTAAATTCTTTCCTCTTCACCGCGATCTTTGCGAGACATTTTACCTAGTAGCATGCATTCCATGAACAAAATTACCCGACCGACTTTAGAAACAACGTGTACCATAAAAAAAATAGCGTTCGGATAATAATACCACCTGTACACAAAGAAGTGTTACCCATGGATGAACAATATTCCAGGAGGAGGAATGTTGGAAGAAATAATAATAAAATGGGAGTAGAAAAGTACAATGAAGGATGATTTAGATCAGGCGCAAATTGAGCAATAAAAATGCCCAGACTTGTTCATCAGTTTAAATTGCCGTGCCCTAGAGCTTCAGAAACAAGACTTGTGCACTCTTCTCGTTATAAGGATGCTCTGCAACAAATTACGGAAGTTCGAGAGATAACTAGACAGGCTTCACTTGTAATTAGTGTAGTCAAGGTAATTTGTGATACATAATACACCTTAGCAATAAATAGAGTGAGGAGAGAAATTATCTGAGGATAAAGCTTGACGATCGCCATTCCTCACATTATTCCAAGTGAAGTAAGAATTCTTGACTCGGGGTATATATAATTGTTCACTTTCTCCTTCCGAATCGCCTAATATTTATTTATTTAATTAATTTATTTATTTATTTATTTATTTATTTATTTATTTATTTATTTATTCCAAAGTCTATACAGAACTATCCTTCAACTTAGACCCTGTTTTGTTAGTAGGGAACAAATCAAATCTAATATACAGTTATAAAAACTAAACAAGTTGTAATCGGTACAGTGGGCCCTCCACGCAGTGATCACTGCCCGGTGAAGCCTGGTGATAACCAGATATTTGGCGACTGCCAGGGAATCGCGACGAGCTCACGATGATAAGAGTTTGTAATAATAGATACAATAGCTCTCTCCTGCAGATAACTGCTGGATGGAGCCTGGGAATCGCCTAATACTGTGGATCTGTGACAAGAAATCATGACCTTTCACGGTAGAAATAAAAGTCGTTCACTTTCAGCTCCTGGATGTCTAGCTCCATGGCTAAATGGTTTAGCGTGCTGGCCTTTGGTTCAGCGGGCCCAGGGTTCGATTCCCGGCTGGGTCGGGGATTTTAACCTTCACTGGTTATTTCCAATGGCACGGGGGCTGGGTATGTGTGCCGTCTTCATAATTAGAATTCATCATAGGAAGTGCCCCATCCACACAGATGCGCAGGTCGCCTATACAGTGTCAACTCGAAAGACCTGCAGCAGGCCTCTTCGGAGGCCACAATCTATTATTATTATTATTATTATTATTATTATTATTATTATTATTATTATTATTATTATTATTATTATTATTATTTTGCTAGTGGCTTTACGTCGCACCGACACTGATAGTTCTTATGGCGACGATGGGTTTGGAAAGGGTTAAGAGTTGGAATGAAGCGGCCATGGCCTTAATTAAGGCCTGGTGTGAAAATGGGAAACCACGGAAAACCATCTTCAGGGCTGCCGACAGTGGGATTCGAACCCACTATCTCCCGGATGCAAGCTCACAGCTGCGGGCCCTTAACCACACGGCGATCTCGCCCGGTATTATTATTATTATTATTATTATTATTATTATTATTATTATTATTATTATTATTATATACTTCCTGGGTCATCTTATACTCTGCAAGTCAGACAAGAAATCTTGACTTCCTGGGATACGAATAATAGTCTGCCACTGCCACTTTCCGAATCATCCTAAATCCCCTACCTGGAAAACGGTACACGATATCGATTGACATGTTTAGGCCGGTATCTCCTCAATAGATTTCCTTGTCTAAAAATGTTCAGTACAGCAACTTCCATTCCCTGTTTAATTCTTGCTCATCATTTTCTCAGTTAGCCTACATACTGCTACGAGTACTACTATTACTACTACTACTAATAGAGAGAAGGGTGTATAGGGTGTAATATTGCTTGTTGGATACAGTAGGTCTGTCTCACTCATTGTCGCTCTATCGAAGACCGCCTGGCTGTTGAAAAGTCAGGTGCGGCGAGCGTGTGCTCGGTCCGCATTATGTAAACTGCTGTATGTAAAGTAGATAATAATAATTACCTTCAATGACACACTGATGGCGGTCTCTCTCTCTGCTTATGTGAAGAAGTTCTTCTCTTTTCTCTTTCGCGTTTCCTTGCTCCATAGTTGTTTTTTTTTAAATTTGTTTGCTAGTTGCTTTACGTCGCACCGACACAGATACGTCTTATGGCGACGATGGGACAAGGAAGGGCTAGGAGTGGGAAAGAAGCGGTCGTGGCCTTAATTAAGGTACAGCCCCAGCATTTGCCTGGTGTGAAAATGGGAAACCACGGAAAACCATTTTCAGGGCTGCGGATAGTGGGGTTCGAACCTACTATCTCCCGAATACTGGACACTGGCCGCACTTATTTTTTTAAATTTTAATTTAGAGAGAAGAATTTCTTAGTAAACCTCAGTGTCTTAGGCAAAAGGGCGATCTACGTGGAAAATCTTTTCACGGCGTTAGAACCGTGCCCTCATACCACTACTGTAGAGGAAGCAAGTTTCCAACCGTTAGCACGTTTACTATTTCTCTCCCTCCCCCCCCCCCTCTCTATCTCTCTCTCTCTCTCTCTTTTCTGGTCCTTTTTTGTCGGATTTTTTCACCAATTTGCTTTACGTCGCACCGACACAGATAGGTCTTATGGCGGATAGTGGGAAGAAGCGACCGTGGCCTTCGACTACGATTCCTTCTCCCCGAACACAGATTAAGTAATCAGTATTTCAGTTACAGTAGGGAGCTAAAATTTAACTCAAAATCCTGTTGGTTGATTGGAACATGTTTTGGAAAGACTTCTAACTTTCATAACCTAAAATTTAAGTAAATAATCACATTATCAACGATTTTTACCAAATGAAATTATTTTATGGCAATGGATTAATGCGTTACCTCATCTAATGGCACTCCTATATCCCAACTGTCTCTTCTGGAATTCGATCTCGCAGTCCTGACCATAGAAGGCGAACGCAATACTAACTATATTACGCGGCCGGTGAAGAAAATATAATTTATTTATTTAATGAAATGTGGACAAACTGTCCAAGTACATTATAATTATGACTAGTTTTACCCACCGCAGCTTCGTCCGCGACCGTTTTAATTGATTTAATACAGATTTACTCGCCAACGTCAAGTTCAATGTCGTATAAATAAAAAGCAATTTGGTATTCAAACATTACTCAAATTTACTATCGATAACAACAAATTATAATAAAGATACGCATTTAAATACCAGATACATTTTTTTTTACAAAACGATATAATTATGTCACGACCTCTTTGGATTAGTAGTCCTTTCGTCAGATGCTAAAATCACTAAGCTTGATGGAGAACTTAATCGGGAGCAAGCCACATAAAACTGGTCATGGAAAGAACAGTCTTCACTTAACATCGGCTGCCCTTGTGACTTATTGAACGCCACTGCAAAACAGACTTTTATAGGAAGCGGTATCCTTTTGAACTCAAAACAGAAGTCAGAAAGGGAATGTTCCTTCTATTCTTTCACGTATTTATTCCTTTCAGCTACTGCTGTGCTATAAATTATGATAACCTGAAACGTGATGAAGTACCGTAATGTGCTGTAAAAGCACAGCGCAATGCTCGGAACACTAAGGAGACAAGGCCCGTCTCGCGAGAGACGCGTGATCAAGTCAGATGGCCGTGAGATATAGATAACAACAATGTCTTCGCAAGAATGGCGTTGATCTCTCATTTCATTATAAAGTATTTGCTACATAATTATCTGATTTGTATTTTTTTAAATGTTCAACCCTTTGTACATCTCGTAAGTTGATTTTCCAAAAAAAAAAAAAAAAAATTAAAAAATTGGGTATTTACATGAAGAATGTTTCAGTTGAAAAAGGAATTTGTATTTTATTTCACGGCAGAGAAAATGAAAAAAAAAGTCAATTTAGAACATGCCTTTGTTCAACCCTTTACTCCCCTTCTAAGTCGTATTTTAAACATACAGAAACTGTCTTTTATGTATTTATATGAAGAATATATTAGTGCGAAACCGAAGCTGCATTTTATTTCGCAGCCGAGAAAATAAAAAACGGAACATTTCGAATATATCCTAATTTAGCCCTTTAAAATTTTGTGTCTTTCTTGGATACATACATATCCTTAAGATTTTATATATCTTAATAGTCTCGGCTGGACGTTATGAGTGAATTAATCAGTTATTCAGCCTCTGTACCCCTTGTAAGTTGAATTTCAAGCAATACAGAAATTCTATTTAGGTATTTATATAAAGAATGTTTTAGTGCAAACACGAAGTTGTATTTTATTTCGTGGCCGAGATGGTACTAACCATCTCCATTGTTTTATTTTATTTTTTAGAAATTTTCTTTCACAAAGCTCATTTGAATAAAGTAAAATACTTTTTGGAATACACTTGTAAGTCTCCACTGTAGGTCACTGATTCCCCAACTTTAAGAGTGCTCCCCCCCCCCCCAATCCCTTTGTAAACTGCAAATCCCCTGCCCTCCTCTATATCATTTAAAAAATCTTCTATTTGAGAACAATGTAGAATAAATTAGATGATGTCCAAATTCACAATAGTTCAGTACCGTAGCTAGTTTTAACAAAAACTAGAATGTATGACTGAACACGCATATAAATTGAAGTACTATATATAGAATTAATAATACGTTAACAAAGTGTCAGTATCAAACAGATGTTTCAAATCTAATGTGTGGGCCTGAAGAGACGTTGAAATATATATGTACATGTAAGGAAATTATTTTCACTCAAATACATTTTCTGATATTGTTTTAAAAACAATTTGCCTTTCAGAATTGAACCTGTGCTTCAGTACACAAGACACTCTTGAGACAAAACTGGAAGAGGCGTGTCGGGAGAATGGATAGGAGGAAGAAACCGAAACAAACCTTACAACATGTGCCCACTGGGAAAAGATCTACTGGACATCCAATGCAAAGATCGACTGGGACCAATAAGAACCAAAGATGATGATGATGAACAAAAATGCACAGGAACAACTCTTTTCCTCGTAAGAGCCATTTTGTGTTTTTGTTTTTAATCTCACATGAACAAAACATATCAAATTGATGGGTTGTTTTTCTTCAAGTACCTCCTTAACGTTCGGTGTAAAGTTGGTTAACGCACACCTGAGCTCACTTTCCAAGTTTCATCCCTTTGTGGGTGGGGGCACTAGAATACATCCACGGTATCCCCTGCCGGTAGTATGAGGCGACTAAAGGAGGGAGAGGGGGAGGTACAGAGGCTTGTTGGCAACCACGGTTCCCCTAGCTGCGTCTGGCATTGTTTCCACTTTTCCTTCTGATTATTGTTTTTAGAGGATGGTTGGCATGTCATACTCTTAAAATAATGTTACGCGTCAGCCCCGTGACTCCAGTGACCCTCCCGAGGTCTTGTTGCAGTTCTCTGGCAGTTTCTGAACTTCGCCACAACGTATATATGGTCAGATAACGGTCATCCTGTGGTGTTGTCATGCGTCCACAACCTTGTCCAACCCTCATTGTGAACTGGCCTGTCTCGCTGTAGCATTTCCAAGAGCAGCGAATAACTGACGGAGAGACATTGAGATCCAGAGCAACACGACGAAAAGTTCATCCTTCCTGGATCAAAGTGGAGGCCCTTACGACTTGAACCTCGTTAAGATGTTTCATGGGATGTGCTGGTTTACGTACAACGTGCTCAAATGATCGCAGTAGTCTGTGTACCTCACAACGACATACCACTATTCACTTAGTTTTGAGGGGTTACCTGACAGTTTAATGCATGGCTACGCCTACAGATGGAGTATAACTTCGATTTGATATACCCTGATTAGCTAAGGTCTCATTTGCCACATTAATGTTCACATACCAAACTTTACAAAACATGTTCCCCTAATTTTTTGAACTGTGTAGTCTACGAATTGCGTGTGTTCAATAAAATTTCGCTCTTTAAGTACTTACAACTTACATTATTAATGCGGACCCATTGGATTATTGTCGCGGCCCCCCATGGGTTCGCGGACCGCAGTTTGGAAATGAATGCGATGTTAGACGGTGGCGCAATGTTTGGCAGTCTTGAAAAAAAAAAAGTTTCAGATATAAAGCTGCAAAGCGGGCCTTAAAACATGCACGTTTCACGCAGGTGCCTTAAGCGATCAATTGGAATCTTTCAAAACTACCCCCATGGAACAGCCATAATTATATTAACCAAATGGTGAACAATTCGCGTGAAGAGTGCAGTAAACAGTAACAGGAGTTTACAGTACGTTTTTCTAGACTGAACAGGACAGCGGCAAGTAACCTGCGGAAATGTAGTTATTATTTGTAGCCAACTTCACACGACTCCAGCCAGCGTCGATGGAGAGGAAGGTTGTCTGCGTAGTTAAAAGAAGAGGTCATTCAAAGTCACATTCAAGCTTAGGGTACACAGAGTGAGTTAAGAAAGAAACAACAGCTTCTCCCTCTCAACACTAAAACGACCATCATCCATCGTTACTATACTGACCACTGCTGCCAGTAAAAAAGAATAAAGGAAACCTCAATTTAAGAGATACCTTCCGTTTTATTGACTGTACTGTTCATGATAACTTTCTGAGCGCTTGCAAATGGAGCGATCTTCTATATGTAATTTGGAATAAATTAGGTCTGGTGCAAGAGGAGATGGGGGGACTCCATATTACCATATTTTTGTTTAGGAGAGGCATAAAACTGATTGGCATCATATAGCTTGAATAGTTCGGAGAGATACAGTACAGTATATTCTTGAAGCACCTACTGTAAGGCGGTAATGCGGGGCTACAATCTGAAAATTCAGACCGATTAATATTATCTATATTAATATATATTTTAAAATTGAGTTACCTCTGTCTTGCACCAAAATATTAAAAATATGTTTAAATATACGAGAATCTGTCTACCTAAATCATTAACGTGGAAGGTGATAAAGCGAATGTAGAATAAAGACTTAAGCTCTTTGAATACAAGTATAACCGAGCTCGATAGCTGCAGGGGCCGATGACCTTTGATGTTAGGCCCCTTAAAACAACAAGCATCATCATCATAGCTGCAGTCGCTTAAGTATCCAGTATTCGGGAGATAGTAGGTTCGAACCCCACTGTTGGCAGCCCTGAAAATGGTTTTCGTGGTTTCCCATTTTCACACCAGGCAAATGCTGGGGCTGTACCTTAAGGCCACGGCCGCTTCCTTCCCACTCCTAGCCCTTTCCTGTCCCATCGTCGCCGTAAGACCTATCTGTGTCGGTGCGACGTAAAACAACTAGCAAAAAAAAAAAAATGAATACAAGTATATAAACAAAATGAAACAAAAATTGTCACCATAGTAAATGGAATGTTCAATATTTAAGCGGTGTCACGTCGTCTATAACGGAGTCAGTACAGTCTTCACTTGCGTCACATGAGGTACACTTAAGTGCTTCACAGAACCACGTGTCATTACGTACTGCTCCGCCAATGCCATCCTGTCTTTTAGTTTCGCGGGTTTTAATGGCAGCTTTCCTTAGTATGCACATGGAGTAGTGAGGGTAATATTTTGAACTTACAGAAAATAGGCATGCTTGCGGATACATTACATTCTACCACATCACGAATGTGAATGTAACTCGATAAGTAGATACTAGAATCGGGCTGAGTGGCTCAGACGGTTGAGGCGCTGGTCTTCTAACCCCAACTTGGCAGGTTCAATCCTGGCTTAGTCCGGTGGTATTTAAAGGTGCTCAAATACGTCAGCCTCGTGTAGGTAGATTTAATGGCACGTAAAAGAACTCCTTCAGGACAAAATTTCGGCACCTCAGCGTCTCCAAAAATCGTAAAAGTAGTTACAGGGACGTTCTGATATTCTGATGTGTTCACTGATTACCCTACGAAGATTCATTGCAATCTGCCTAACCTAAGCGGAATCCTTGTTTGGCTTCTAGACAACTGGTCCTACTGTAAGTCTTGAGTAGGTGCCATGTTTACATTTAATCATTTAACTGGACACACGTCAGACGTACTAATGACCTAACTAATAAACACTAATTATAACAAGGTGCACTTTCTCTTTGCGAGGCAACTTCGGGGTTCTAACCGAGTAAAACATTGCTCTTATTTGATTGCGCCAGATGCCTTAGTGTTTAGATTGATGCTTTCAAGGCCCGTAACTGTAGACATGCGAAACGTAAATAATTTCACCTTATTTTCTTGACAGGACAAAAGTCCAAAAGCTTATTATCATGTTCCTTAGTGTTATCTACTCCATCGTGTTTGTCCTTTTTTGACCTTTGCGAGGACAACGTTTTTCTTAAATTTTGTTGACTTTACTTACCTTTACCCGATCCCCTCATCTTCAGTTGGTCTAAAGGAAAATCCCTCACCGACGTACGATACAAGAACCTGCTGTCAGATCATGTTCACCCATTTGTTCACCTCCAGCACGCTGCAAGAGACAATGCACCGACCAATCACTCCCGAACTGTGGCCATAGTTTCGATGAACACTCCACGGGCATGATAATGCTTTCCAGGTCTCTAAGGTCAACTACCTCAATCCTACTGAGTGCATCGAGGATGCTATCGACAGAGATGTGCGTGCCGTTGACCCTTATTCGAACACACACTGTACATTACAGGAGGCTGTGCAGTGGTCGGTGCTACACGTTAGTGATGGGACATTCGATTCATTTGATTCCGTTCACGTTACTGAATCAATACAGTGATCCGATTCACGGCACATTAGTCACCGCTCCTACTGCATCTGTGAAGTATGTACTGGTAAGACAGCAGCAACAGCATTCAGTGCTCGCAGCTGTCATCTGGTCTTCATACTATGAACTCCTTTCTTAGAAAAAAAATGCTGGTCACTCTAATAAATCGAAGGTTTCCGGCGACGCAGGATTAGGAAGGTAGCAGCCATGACCTTAATTAAGGTACAGTCCCAGCATTTCCTGGTGTGAAAATGGGGAAACTACAGAAAACCATCTTAACGGCTGCCGACGATGGGGTTCGAACCCTCCATCCCCCGAATGCAAGCGCATAGCTACGCGATACTAACCACACGTCCAACTCGCTCAATCATTTTTGAAAATATGTATTTTTCTATCAGCTGAGGATTTTTTTAAATCGTCATATTTTGTATAGGCTACCCGAGATGTACAGTAGCCAGCTGGTTTTCTGATTCAACATACTGTTGGTTTAAGTTATTGCGTCAGTCGGCTCACTTACTGTCCACATATGATTGAAGTCTTGTGCAGCGATGTGACATATGAACTGAGAGAATATTGAGCCGTTCTTCCCAATATAAAACAGGTACTTTTGAGTGGTCATGAGCATGACACATGGTCATAGGTCAGGCTAGAGTCGAGTTTAATTAATTGTCAAATAAGTTATAAAACTAAGATTCATTAAACTAATAAATAGTATAACCTAATAGCCTACCTACTTACTAGCTACTTCAGAATTATGTTTTGACTAACTTTTTAACATTGCAAATAAATCCATCTATTATTTAAACCTCCCTGTAAGAAGAGGACAATGAATGCAAGTGGGTATTATTTTCAAATGAGCTGAGCTGGAGAGTCCATTATAGCATACGATTCTTTCAGTGTACCATGGCTCACTGTATGTCTCGCTGCACCGGAAGCTCGGCTCTCTGCCATTGTCCAGTGTGCCGATAAGGAGCCGTGTTTACGTATCTTGTGTCTCACTGTGCCGTGCTCGTACACGATTCTTTCGGTGTGCCATGACTCACTGTATGTCTCGCTGCAGCGGAAGCTCTGCTCTCCGCCAGTGGCCAGTGTGCCGATAAGGAGCCGTGTGTATCTTGTGTCTCACTAAGGGCCGCTTCACACTAGGCGACTAGAATCGGCGACAGAATCGGGGACCAGTCGCCCGTGCTTGTGAAACATTGTTTTAAATGGAGCTCTTCACACTGGGCGACTCAGGAGCCGAGCTACAGAAAGAAGCCTGGCGTCTGACCTTGCAGTAGCTCAGTCCCGCTACCGGTCGCCGAGGCAGATTGCACAACCCCGGCTGGCGACAGCTGGTAAACCATTATTTTGTACTGGAGTCTTCACACTATACTAGACTTAACTAAAGTTGGCGTCTGACAGGTAAGGTTGGAGGGAGGAGCACTGCACGTGCCATTTCACGATGTTGCCACATTCCAGCATTCCTTTCTACATACTCTTACCCCTCGCTTCCGGCTCAGTTGTTCCCTCCTTCATTCTGACCGCTGGGATCTGTTGTAGACTACCTGGCCAGGCGGTGTCGTCCCATTTGCGATCACTCTTATACAAAAAATCAGGTTCTTATCAGTGACAGTGACAGGTTTGGCAACTACCAGCAAGACGAGCTGCCCTGAAGTTTTATCTCTATGGCAACCGCAGTCGCCTCACCCTAGTTTCCATGGCAACAACACAGCCACTCCCTTTATCCCGCCTCGGCAGGCAGTAAACGGACCTCCCTCTAAGAAATGTCAGACACCAACTCTTATTATTAGCAATATATGCGACTGTGCAGCCCAGCTACTCTCCTTCAGAACACCCTTCAGTACCATTGCGCTTTTCTCGTACGTTCTCAGTATGAGCGATCTACCTAAACAAGTGGGCCAAATTAACACTGAAGACTTAATTCTACAAACTGAGCAGCATCCAGCCATCTGGAACCTAAACTGTAACGAGTACAGCAATAAAGTTGAAAAGAAAAACGCACGGTCTGAAGTAATCACGCATTTCTTCAGAGACTTTGAAGAAAGAACATCCCAGGAAAGAAACGAGCTCTTTAAGTAAAATTTTACAAATAGCCTTTACGTGACCTCACTTTTATTAAATGTTCAATATAATTGAGATATTGTCGTCCGACTCGTTTGGCTGTATGCTCAGCACAACGTCCTTCGGTACAGAGAAGCCTGGGTTCTGGGTTCGATTCGCGGTCGAGTCGTGGTTTTTTTACAATTTGCTTTAGGCAGCGCGACTCTGACAGGTCTTACGGCGACGAGGGGTTCGGAAAGGGCTAGGAATTGGAAGAAAGCGGCCGTGGCCTTAATTAAGGTACAGCCCCGGCATTTGCCTGGTGTGAAAATGGGAAACCACGGAATGCCATCTTCAGGACTGTCGACAGTGCAGATCGAACCCACTATATCCCGATTATACAGACAAGGATTGGGCAATTTGTTTAAATATGCTTCTATGTAGGAACCTTATACTGGAAAACTACTAGCATCTCAGTTCAACTTACCTCAAAGTTAAGGCTAACTTTTCTTTAGCCGGTATTGCTTTTCTCAACTTGGTATCCATTCCGGTAATATCTTCTTGCACACTTTCGAAGAGTTCATCAAAATATTTCTTTGACGTTCTGAAGCAACTAAAAAACTTTGTACCAACATCACATGGTAAATCGTCGAACAGTTTATAGAAAAATCCTTTTTCCAAACGATCTTTCAACATAGGATTAGAATGAAACCTACGACGCTTTCTTTCCTTCTTTCTTTTCGACAACAAGAGTAGCAATAGACACTCCTCTGCCTGGGAACTCATGATGAAAACTGGTTCTAGGCCGGGGAAGGCGGCAAAGTAGCGCTACCGGCGACCGCACGGCGACACGGAATTCGCCTGAGCTACTCAGTAGCCGATTCTAGTCGCCGATTCCAGTCGCCTAGTGTGAAGCGGCCCTAAGCCGTGCTCGTTCACGATTCTTTCGATGTGCCATGATTCACTGTCTCGCTGCAGCGGAAGCTCGGCTCTCCGCCAACGTCCAGTGAGTGCGCCACTCTGCACTGTTCGCTGGGAGTAAGCTGAATCGTGTGCCGTGAGCTCACCGTTCCTCTGAATCGATTCACTCGGATATTTGAATGAATCGATACACTGCTTCGAATCATGCATTCAGTAGCCAACACTACTATAAGCAACTAGCCACGTATCTCTAATTCAACTGCTCACCAATGTATTATCTGTGGTGAATTTGTACCACTGCGTTTCAATCTCTGAAATGTAAGGAAAAACTGAACTGTGGTCAATCACTGGTTTCTCCTTATGAAATGCTAAAGAGAGGATAGTACTTCCCAAATATTTCATTGAGTTACAACTTCAGAAACTGTCTCATTTTCATAAAGCACCGACACAGATAGGTCTTATGGCGACGATGGTACAGGAAAGACATGGGAATGGGAAGGAAGCAGCCGTGGGCTCAATTAAGGTACAGCCCTAGCATTTGACTGGTGTGAACGTGGCAAACCACGGAAAACTATCTTCAGGGCTGCCGACAGTGGGGCTCGAACCCACCATCTCCCGGATGCGAACTCACAGCTGCACGCCCCTAACCGCAGGGCCAACTGCCTGGTGGCAAACATATATACCCCAGCTATCCTTCCTTACAGCACATGCAAAGTCTCCGCTACTTGGTGCGGCGCTATTCAGATCGGTTAGCCGGGACGAACGACATTTTGTGCGTATTTCCGCTAATGATGTTGTTCAGAATTAAAGAAACTAAAGGGAAGAATTATCTGATACGACAACAGGGCTTGTATAAATTGCTTTAAAAAAAAATTCCTAATTTCAGGCGGTAAAAATGGAATAAAATTACAATGTATTCTCCACAAAGTGGGGGAGGAGCGACTGCTCCCCCCCCCCCCCCCCTTCCACCTTCGCCCAGCCCACTAAGCGCTGCTAGGGTGTACTGCAATCTTCTCAAAACGTGCAATTTGTGACATTATTAGTTTGTAACGTGCTAAATTGCACGTTTAGACAACCGAAGAAAGGCATGAAGCCGTTTCAAAAAAACAAATTTTCTGCAATCCTGAACATTGCTTAACATCATATTACTGACACTGCACCTCACGGATAAAGCAAGAAACTTGCGAACAGCTCGCAAGGAAGAAGGCGTTGCAGCCAATTCTGTCCAAGTAAAGTCAGATCAGTGCTTGAAAAACCTATTTTCTGACTTCACTTGGACAGAGTTGAAACACAGTCATGCTGACAGAACGAGCTGTCGTAAACAAGAACTTTATCTCCTGGTAGCACTCCAAACACAATTTATTCATTTGATAGGATGAGCTCTTGCACATTGTTACACTCTTCCAAAAGACCCGAAACCAAGACCCCAGCTGAATACTGAATCTGCTTTCACAGACTTGTCCTCAACATCTCCTGCCGGACCTCTATAGAACTCTTCCGGATCAGACGGTATCACATTTCTCTCATAAAAACCTTATTCTTAACCCTGTCGAAAGTGTTCATATGCGGCCTGGAATCGGAGTGTTAGTAATTACGGGCACGGAAGTTTTGGTACAGCTCAGGAAGTTTCATGTTTCTACTGATGTTTTCGTTTACAAATTCCTGAAAAATAGTCCGGCTCTGTGGTGTAGTGGTTAGTGTGATTAGCTGCCACTCCCGGAGGCCCGGGTTCGATTCCCGACTCTGCCACGAAATTTGAAAAGTGGTACAAGGGCTGCGACGGGTCCACTCAGCCTCGGGAGGTCAACTGAGTAGAAATGGGTTCGATTCCCACCTCAGCCATCCTGGAAGTGGTTTTCCGTGGTTTCCCACTTCTCCTCCAGGCAAATGCCGGGATGGTACCTAACTTAAGGCCACGGCCGCTTCCTTCCCTCTCCCTTTTCTATCCCTTCCAATCTTCCCATCCACCACCAAGGCCCCTGTTCAGCATAGCAGGTGAGGGCGCCTGGGCGAGGTACTGGTCATCCTCCCCAGTTGTATCCCAGGCCGCATGTCTCACGCTCCAGGACACTGCCCTTGAGGCAATATCCCTCGCTGAGTCCGAGGGAAAACCAACCCTGGAGGGTAAGCAGATTATGAAAGAAAGAAAGAAAGAAAGAAAGAAAGAAAGAAAAATTCTTGAAAAATTAGGGACGGAATACAGAACCTACCATTTGTGGAAAAATACATTCAACTCAAATGCCAAGAGTACGCTCGAGAAAGCGCGTTAAAGGAACTCATGCAGCACATGAACACTGATTGTTTTGGCATTAATAAAGCATAGGATAAAATTCGGAGCTTATACGTGACCTAGTTACAGTAGATGACCAAATGCGAAATAGTAAAACGTATGGGTACCTACCCGAGTAAACGAAAACTGCACACTTTCCGCCAGAAAGTGCACACTGTCTTGTGAGGGGCCACTTTTCATACATACACCCAAAGTATGCATACGTGAAATTCAACTGAACTATGCATTTCTTACAAGTAATAAGCTTTATGTCCGCCTCTGTGGTGTAGTGGTTAGTGTGATTAGCTGCCACCCCCCGAGGCCCGGGTTCGATTCCCGGCTCTGCCACGAAATTTGAAAAGTGGCATGAGGGCTGGAACGGGGTCCACTCAGCCTCGGGAGGTCAAATGAGTAGAGGTGGGTTCGATTCCCACCTCAGCCATCCTGGAAGTGGTTTTCCGTGGTTTCCCACTTCTCCTCCAGGCGAATGCCGGGATGGTACCTAACATAAGGCCACGGCCGCTTCCTTCCCTCTTCCTTGCCTATCCCTTCCAATCTTCCCATCCCTCCACAAGGCCCCTGTTCAGCATAGCAGGTGAGGCCGCCTGGGCGAGGTACTGGTCATTCTCCCCAGTTGTATCCCCGACCAAGAGTCTGAAGCTCCAGGACACTGCCCTTGAGGCGGTAGAGGTGGGATCCCTCGCTGAGTCCGAGGGAAAAAGCCGACCCTGGAGGGTAAGATGATGATGATGATGATGATGATGATGATGAATAAGATTTATACTTCCAAAAACATTTACATTACTAGCTATATATACCTGTCAATAAAACCAAACATGTTCATTAAAACTTAAGTATATGAGATTCATTGAGAAAGTATAGTACACTGAGCCAATGGCCTGACACGCTTCGTGGGGGCATACTCCCTTAAGAGGCTCTATAGTATGCTTCCATGACGTGTTGGAGACGAATGGGTTTGGCCACTATCCAGAACGTGCACAGACCAATAATTCGACAACCTATTTTTTTTTACAATGGTGTACATTAGTTCCTTTAAAAAAATATTAATATTTATCAATTATAATCGAGACCCTCCGTGGCTCAGGCGGCAGCGCGCCAGCCTCTCACCGCTCAGTTCCGTGGTTTATTCCCGGTAGTAATAATAATAATAATAATAATAATAATAATAATAATAATAATAATAATAATAATAATAATAATCGTATGGCCTCAGCTACCGTGTGCAGACATTTCAATATGACGCAATCTGGCTGTCTGCTCGTCAATTTCGACGTTCCGTTTGACTCTAGGCCCACTAGATGGCAGACCGAGTAAACCGAAACTCTCTTGGGCGTCTATGGCTGAGATTTAATGAATTTTGTCGGGTAAACACCAAATGTGTCACCAGAGATCTTTTACATGCCGACATCGTACGACATGGAGTGTCGAATGGACTTTTTTCCGCCCTTCAAAAATCCGACTACCTCTGCCGGGTTTGAACCCGATCACTCCATGTGAGATTTGTGCTGGACAACGCGGAGCAACACTCTTTCATTCGAGCAACACTCTCCAATATCATTTTATTTCGTCTGTCATTCATTAATCATTGCCCCAGAGGAGTGCGACAGGCTTCGGCAGCCCGCACAATTCCTATCCTCGCCGCTAGGTGGGGCTTCCATTCATTCCATTCCTGACCGGTCGATTGACTGGTGGTGGTGGTGGTGATTATTGTTTTAAGAGGAAGTACAACTAGGCAACCATCCTCTATATAACACTAATCAGAGAAAAAATATGGAAGGGATCCGACACTTCGAAAAATGAAGGTATCGGCCAAAGGAAGACAAGGGCCACGAAGGGCGTGAAAATGAAAGACTCCCTAGCCCTCGCAAACCTAATAGCGTCGGGGTCGGAAAAGAACAAGAGTTGACCAAGGGAGGTCGGATAGGATAGGTGAAAGTGAGGAGCCTGGCACAAGTAAGTGGAAGCAATGCCAGGACTCAGCTAAGGGCCCCGTGGTCGCCAACTCACGCTCCAAAGTTCAGAGGCCCTGGGGGAAGGTCGACTGACTGAGAAAAAGCGGTGGATTTTTCATTTTCATCAATAATAATCACATTTTTTCAGTTCTTTACCTTTATAACATTTGCAATGCTCGGCAGGTAAAAAATGCTGGTGTGTAGTATCCGCGTGGTTCAAGACCCGGTAGAAATGTTTGGTGCGCACACGTAGAAATGTTATATTATATTATATTATATTATATTATATTATATTATATTATATTATATTATATTATATTATATTATATTATATTATATTATATTATATTATATTATATTATATTATAGCAACACAGCACCTCCAGAAAACTGTCAACATCGGCTGATAAATGTGTTTCCAGAACATTATCCACGCTTCTCGACTCTTCGCCTCCTCGGTTGACCAAGAGAGAGCCTCCTACGCCCTTATCACCTGTTCTCCGAATGCATTCGTAAGCTCGTTCATACTTGTAGCTCTAATCCCAGACTAGTAAGCTATGGTTCAATATTACACCAGATGCCTTGGCCATGTTTGGAGCAGATTTGCTGTCTGGAATCGAATCTCACTCAGTGATGATGATGATGATGATGATGATGATGATATTATTAATATACATCTATACATCTTCCTTAGAGATTGTTATGCCTTTCAGCATTCATCTGCAAGACTCTGAATTAACTACTCTTCTCCACAATCCTCTATTGCCGGGCTGACTGGCTCAACGTGTGAGGCGCTGGCCTTCTTACTCCAACTTGGCAGGTTTGATCGGGCTCACTCCGGTGGTATCTGAAGGTGCTCAAATACGCCAGCTTCGTATCGGTAGATTTACTGACACATAAAATAACTCCTGCGGGACTAAATTCCGCGTTTCCGAAAACCGCGAAAATAGTTAGTGGGACGTAAAGCTATTATTATTATTATTATTATTATTATTATTATTATTATTATTATTATTATTATTATTATTATTAATCCTCTATTTCAAACAAGTACTGTGGCCTCGTTTACTTCTACAACTTAATTATAAGTACCGGTAGTTAAAAACTGAGTCGCCTTGGTCTCCATCTACTCCTCTGACGCTCAATGGACGAGTCCATTATTCTCCTACTAGGAGACCTATCCTCTTCCATTCTCCTCACAGGATCCCACCATCGAAACCAGCTTATACATACCACTTCATCCATCGAGTTCATTCCTAACTTAACCTCTCTCTCTTCATCCCGAGAACCCTCCTGCTTTTCTTCCCACCTGTTTGTGCCTGCCATTATTCTGGCTACTTTCATGTCCGTTACTTCTAACTTACGAATAAGATATCCTGAGTCCACCCAGCTTTCACTCCCGTGCAGTAAAGTCGTTCTTGGAACATACCTATGTAAGTCCGGGAACTGAGTTCTTTCTTACAAAATAACGTCGATCGTAGCCTAACTGTGAGCTCGCTCATTGATTATTTCGCTTA
This sequence comes from Anabrus simplex, assembly GCF_040414725.1. Classification (NCBI taxonomy): domain Eukaryota; kingdom Metazoa; phylum Arthropoda; class Insecta; order Orthoptera; family Tettigoniidae; genus Anabrus; species Anabrus simplex. The sequence continues at coordinate 297,898,739 of NC_090268.1, read as the reverse complement.
CCATATGATACACCTGTTCCAGTTTCATGTTTCCTACCTGGCATCCAATCTTCTCAGGTTTCTTTCCTACTGATATTACGTTAGTCTTGTAAATGCTAATCTTCATATAATACTCACTGTACCTCCTTTCAAGCTCTAAGATATTACAATGCAGACTTTCAGCACAGTCTGCAATTAAGAGCAAGTCGCAAGCATTTTATATCTGTCGGTAAATGGCTGGTCTCCAGTTGGTTCACAAATCTATTATTTGCTTCCCAAACCATTTTCGAACAGATACAGTACTTGCAAGTCTCCACTTTCCGCTTTCAGGTCGTTCTGGGAGTTTGCTCCATTGTTAATAATAATAATAATAATAATAATAATAATAATAATAATAATAATAATAATAATAATAATAATAATAATAATAATAATAATAATAATAATAATACAGATGTGTTGTAAGAATGAATCATCATCTTTACTTTTCCCACACCTTCGTGGGGTCGCGATGCGATCCGTGTAGCACATGCGGAATTGGCCCTCTTTACGGCCGGAGGTCTTTCCTGACGCCAACCCCATTACCTGTTTCTACTTTCTATAGCCTAGTGATTGGTTGTCCGACTCGTTGGTTGAATGGTCAGCGTACTGGCCTTCGGTTCACGGGTCCCGGGCTCGATTCCCGACCGGGTCGGGGATTTTAACCTTAATTGGTTAATTCCAATGGCTCGGGGGCTGGGTGTATGTGGCGTATTGAACATTAGAAATCATCCTAGGTACGGCCCTCATCTTCACAGACATGCAGGTCGCCTAATAGGCCGTCTACCAGAAAAAGACCTGCACCAGGCCTCTCCAGAGGCCATACGCTATTATTATTTAGTGATTGGTTGTGTAGTATGTTGTACGTTATGAAGAAGAGTGTGTTCGAACAAACACAACCACCCAGTCCCTGAATCAGAGGAATTAACCAGCCACGATTAAAATCCCCAACCACCGGGCAAGTTGGCTGTGCGGTTAGGGGCGCACAGCTATGAGCTTGAATCCGGGAGATAGTGGGTTCGTACTCCACTGTCGACAACACTGAAGATGGTTTTCCATGGTTTCCCAGTTTCACACCAGGCAAATTCTGGGGCTGTTCCTTAATTAAGGCCACGGCCACTTCCTTCTCACTCTTAGGCCTTTCCTATCCTGTCGTCGCCATAAGACCTATCTGTGTAGGTAAGACGTAAAGCAAATCATTAAACAAACACAACCTCACCCAGCCGGGAATCGAACCCATTACCTACTGAACCGGACGCTGACCATTAAGCCAAGGAGTCAGACTATTGCAGGAATATCTAGTTATAGTGGCTTACTTCTATTATTATTATTATTATTATTATTATTATTATTATTATTATTATTATTATTATTATTATTATTATTATTATTATTATTATCAACTGATCTGCATTTAGCATTCAGGGCTTTCGCCCAGGTGGCAGATTCCTCATCAATTCTTTACCTAGTCTTTTCTTAAATAATTTGAACTTAAGAGAACCAAATCGAGTAACGTTAAATTCAAGACCCAAAATTTACGGGAACCGACTCAATCTCCGGAAGTTCAGCTTCGAAACTAACTCAGAATTCCGCAGTAAATGATCCACTGATCCACGCATACCATGAACAACAAAGATGAAATATATCAGTCTTGTGTAACCGCTGTAAATACCTTGAACCACGAACTAATTCTACCATTAATCCTGCGGCCCAATAATGCCTTTTATTGCTGTAATAACCTACCCCTACTCCCATAATCCCGCAGTACGGCTAACATCTTTTTCATCACTCCGTCATATGCCTTCTAGAACTACGAATAATAATAATAATAATAATAATAATAATAATAATAATAATAATAATAATAATAATAATGATGAAAAATGAAAACCTACAACCTGTTTTTCCAGTCATTGACCGGGTCAGGGATGGAATGAATGAAGCAGATATAGGCTATTAGTACGATGGGGTCGCCACTCCCAAAGTGATTTATTAATGACTGATAGATGCTATGAAATGAGAATGGAGAGTGTTGCTGGAATGAACGATGGCAGGGAAAACCGGAGTACCCGGAGAAAAACCTGTCCCGCCTCCGCTTTGTCCAGCACAAATCTCACATGGAGTGACCAGGATTTGAACCACGGTATCCAGCGGTGAGAGGCCGACGCGCTGCCGTCTGAGCCACGGAGGCTTCTCAATAATAATAATAAAAATAATAATTGTACCGGGCGGTACATCTCTACGACGCAAGTTTAAATCTTGCGCCAATTGAAACTCCTCTACAGGAGAAACTCTGAACTTTAAAAACGGAATCAACTCAACTGTTTATCAGAAGATGCCACTGGGTGTTTTTGAATTGCTTTTGTTGATCAAGAAGTGTGGACATTCTCTAACAGATGTCTCTACTAAAAAACTATGATAATGCACTCTGGTGCGAAGGAATGAACTTTCTTGGAGAAATTTTGTATTCATAAGTTTTGTCTTTACTAAATTTTGTTCTTTCATTTGAGGGTTGGCAATATTAAGCTTTCTTTCCGCCTGTTTTGAATTTAACCAATCCTAAATTTCTGTAATTAATTTCCCACCAATAAGGTGTTTCTTCTTCGATTTGTGTGTAACTTTTGCTGTTAGCCAATAAAAGTTTGTGGGCGGGTCTTAATCATTCATGAAAGGTCTCGAATTTTCCGCGAGGGTATAAAAACTGCTGATTTTCTTGTATCCGGGCCACTTCAATAACATCTAGCTTCGCGTGTGGATATGTAGCAGGGGGCGGGAAGCGCCTCTTTCTTCGGGCAACAGATCTTCAACAAGGTAATGGCCATTTAATATATTTTCTAGCTAGCTCAGCAGTTTAACTCGCGCGGAAGGTTCGAAACCTTTAATATGTAACCAACCTTTTTAAAATGTAAATCCCATTTCAGTCTATGTAAAAACTACAAATCTCTTTAACTGTAAAGCGGAGATGGAGAGTGCTTTACCCTCTCGAGTTCCCCTTCATTTTGAAGTTGAGGTGACTACGTTTCCATAACCGTTTCTTCTCTTCCTTAATGTATTAAAGTTTTCTCATACGAGTCACCTCCCTAGCTTGGGATTAGCCCCTGTGTAATCGGCCTAGCGCCACTTAGGTTTTAAAATGTGTATTTAGGAGTGCTAATTCACGCTTCCATCCCTTTTGCGTTTTGGGCCATTTAAATTAACCTTGTATTTGCCCACTAAGGCCCAGTAGATTGGGTACGAGATACCCCTGTTTCTTTATAAGTTGTGCCTTGATGGCAGTTTAGTGTAACAGTCTGTTATTGCCTTTATAGGCTCGAAAGATCGAGAGCGGGTCAGCTCTTTATGGTGTTGTGGTAAAAGTGCCTTAGAGAGGCTTGAGATGTGAAGTTGGGAGCAAGCACTCCATGTAATGAGGGGTTTTCTGCCCTTTGGTAATTTGTGGTTGTGAGCTGAGAGCTCAGACTTTGGGGCTCGTAGCCCAGAATTTGGTGCCTTAGAGAGGCTTGAGATGTGAAGTTGGGAGCAAGTGCTCCATGTAATGAGGGGTTTTCTGCCCTTTGGTAATTTGTGGTTGTGAGCTGAGAGCTCAGACTTTGGGGCTCGTAGCCCAGAATTTGTAATATCCTCTTAACTTGTGCTTTTGTTTGTAAAGTTGCATTGTACCTGATTTTTCTTTGTTATTTCACCTAGTGAAAATTGTTAAATCTTGTTATCAGTCGAAAATATAACCTTTATTTAAATGTTAAAATTCATCTTTCAGACTTGTAGTTAGACCCATTCCAGCCCGCACCTTCTTTCACCTCTGCTGATGCACCAAAACCTCGGAACAACAACAACAACAACAACAACAACAATAATAATAATAATAATAATAATAATAATAATAATAATAATAATAATAATAATAATAATAATAATAATACTTCAACCGAATTTCAGTAATTCGAATTGACTGGGGTTGTGGCATGCTCGGATTATCCGAGAAAACATGTCATAATGCATGTACAGTATAGTTACAGTCAAAGTATTAGCACTCACAAGGGAGGTTTAGTTCCTAATGCGAAAAGAAGATTACCAATTTGTTAGTTAAGTGAACATTACTGTGTTTTCATGCAAATTTGAGAGTTACCTAAAATAGAGGAAAATACGGAATTGTTACACAGTGATTCACAAAATATGGTAAGAAGGTCTTTATGCAACGAACGTGTTTTGTGAGTACGGTACAGAATACAATGCGAAATTCCTTCAAGTATTTGTCATTTCTGTTCTATAGCTTCATTTCTATTAGAGCTACAGTATTAATAATGTACTGTACTGAATTTGGATTCCATTTCGCTGAATGCTAGCTTAAAGTCAGTTCTTAACAGTGCCGCGATTAAATTATTTCTTTAGATTACAAAGTGAGGATTTAATTCTTTCCCTCGGTCACGAAATTCTCTTCAGATAATAGGAAATCACCGGGTTTCTATTGTAATAATAATAATAATAATAATAATAATAATAATAATAATAATAATAATAATAATAATAATAATAAAGTTCCGTTCTAACTGATAACTATGTGTTCTTCTTATCTTCTTCTTTCTTTTCTGGCCTATTTCAATCCACTGCTGGATATAGGCCTCTTCCATATGCTTCCATCGTTTTCGGTCTTGAGCCACTTGGAACCAGCGTGTTCCAGCCAACGGCTTTATGTCATCGAAACATCTTTTCTGGGGCCTTCCAATGCCTCTCTTGTGTTCCCATGGACTCCAGTGAATAATCCTAGAGGTCCACCTGTTATAATCATGTCGAGCTATTTTTCTGTATTACAATTGATCTCATAAACTGCCTCTATTTTTATTAGCAAGACGATGTGCAAGTGGCTATACTATTAATATGTAGATATTTTTCTTGTAGCCTCTAGCGTGTGGCGCTGAACACTTCGAGTGTCAAGTATTAAAATTAACATGCCCTACCGAAGCTACCTGGCCTGTCACCGTACTGTCGAGGTGGGCCCACAGCCCCGCCCCGCTTCCCGGACAAGGAAGCTGCAAGTGCACGCGTCATCCAAGAGACTTAAATTTCGCTGGGGTAGCTCTCTTTCGCGCCGGCAAGGAAACCCAGGCTCGCTGGAGAAGCTGAACTGCGGTAGTGTGAGCGGACTGTCGAGACAGCTGTACTTCGCTTGACTTAGATGTTCGCAGTTTTTTAATATTATAAAAAGCGCTCTGAGGAATAATAAGAAAATGTTAATACAAAGTTATGGGGTTCAGTGCATGCCACTGCCAAAGTGTCTGAATTTCGGCCTCAGATTCTTAACGGACAGCAAGCCAACGATAGAGATTTGTCGAATATTAACACACTCAAATGGCACAAAACCTCAGCCATTTGACAAATGGGGTTATATTATTATTATTATTATTATTATTATTATTATTTAGTACGAGCCTCCATGGCTCAAGCGGCAGCGCGCCATCCTCTCACCACTGGGTTCTGTGATTCAAATTCCGGTCACTCCACGTGAGATTTTTGCTGGACAAAGCGGAGGCGGGACAGGTTTTTCTCCGGGTACCCCAGTTTACCCAATAATATTTCATTCCAGCAATACTGTGTATTCCATCTGTCAGTCATTAATCATTGCCCTAGAGGACTGCGACAGGCTCCGGCAGCCGGCACAATCCTTATCATCGCCGCTAGATGGGGCTTCATTAATTAATTAATTAATTAATTAATTAATTCACTCATTCATTCACTCATTCATTCAATTCCTGACCCAGTCGAATGACTGGAAACAGGATGTGGCTATTCATTATTTAGTACAGTGGTAGACTGCCCGGTTCATGATGATCAAGTATGTAGGTTCGATCCCGGCTGAGGTAATCGATTTTTGTAGACGGGGGTAGGGGCGAATGTCAGCTTGACACTCCAATGCATTAGTAAAATTAAATTGTTGCTGGCTTGTTAAAAATCCCTGGTGCCGTATTTAGTGCCAACCGACAAAATGAAATTAACTCATCCACAGGAAATTTTCCAGCAGTATTCCACTTTCGTTGCTAGAAAGTAGCACTCAGCTTGGATGGAATCAGTTCAGAAGATCTGCAATCGAGACCATACAATTATCATCATCATCATCATCATCGAATGTCTTGCACATTTGATAAGTCACTACATCACGGAAACGGTAGCCTGCAGTTTGGACACCTAATTTTGTGACTAATTTTAGTAAGCAATAATTTTCTTAGAGACTTTTCTTTTATAATCTTGACTTACCAACTGGAACTATGTATTTAAGCTAGACAGTAGAAAAGGCTTCATACAGTGCACTGTGGTGTCCTTCATCCATGGTTGCACATGAGCCAAGAGTGGGGTCTTTGCCTCTACAGAGTGCAGCGCACAAATCTTGACCTTCAAAGAGTAATATGGTGCAATATCTAACATCTTTTCATCAGCATCACCTGACAGTGCAGTAAGAACACGAACTTCAGCTAGGCATTTCAAACAGAATCGGAACTGTTTACAAAGAATACATCTGCGGTAAATGTTAACAAACAAACTCCTCATTCTGTACCCAAAACCCACAATATCTAAAGGATCATTTGATCTGAAAGAATCCTCATGTACTGGCCTTAACCTCCGACTGAATTAACAAAATCTACAGGGGAGAATTTTCGAAAAGAAGTGCTGAGACATGAATTTGAAACCTGGAACTGCTTTACTGGAAGAAGAAAGGGAGTGGAATTGTTCAAGTAAGTAGCGGATGCAACAAATGGATATCCAAAAGAGTGGATTATCTCCATCAGAGTGGATCGCATGTTTGAACATGAATGCGAACTTTGCCACAGGTAGAGTTTACCCCGGAAGGTCTCAAGACTGCACCCGGTGCAGATATGGTTGCTTGAAGAGAGATACTATTGGACACGTCCTGGGGCAATGTGGCCGTGGAATGCTCCTGCGAAATATCCGCCATCATATTGTACGATCTAAGATTGCTACAGCTATAAAAATTGAAAGGTTGTAAGTCGTTGAGGAATGCCCCTGAGTTGCTGGGAATGGTGACGTGGTGACACTTTACAATAGCCTACAATACCGAAACTGGGCAACGGTTTGCCGGGCTGAGTGGCTCAGACGGCTGAGGCGCTGGCTTTCTGACCCCAACTTGGCAGGTTCGATCCTGGCTCAGTCCGGTGGTATTTGAAGGTGCTCAAAAATACGCCCAGTTGTAGCCTCCGACTCAAAGTCAAACTCCAGGACACTGCCCTTGAGGCGGTAGAGGTGGGATCCCTCGCTGAGTCCGAGGGAAAAACCGGAGCTGGAGGGTAAACAGATTAAGAAGAAGAATACATTTCTAGGTGGGAATGTCATTCAGGAAAGAAACGTCGTTACAAATTACTGACCGAGCTCGATAGCTGCAGTCGCTTAAGTGCAGCCACTATCCAGTATTCGGGAGTTAGCGGGTTCGAACCACACTGTCCGCAGCCCTGAAGATGGCTTTCCGTGATTTCCCATTTTCACACCAGGCAAGTGTTGGGGCTGTACCTTAATTAAGGACACGGCCGCTTCATTCCCACTCCTAGCCATTTCCTGTCCCATCGTCGCCAAAAAAACCTGTGTGAGTCGGTGCGACGTAAAGCAACTTGTAAAAAAAAAAAAAAAAAAGTGAAGATTTCACGTGTTGACAATAAGTATGTGACAAACGATGCGTAATGAATCATTTTCACAAAAAACTGCACTTGCAATTGATTATGAATCAATGCGTGGACTTTTATCACAGCGCGTCTAGTCGTGATATCCCTTTGCTGTGCAGTGAGTGCAGAACAACTGAGTTTTTAAAATTCATTTACCAGACAGAACATTAATAGACGAAAAAGGACAACGAAATTTCAGAATACATTGAACGAAATTATTTGTGTAGTAATTGTCAATGGAAAAAAGTAAATAAATGAAACAAACAAAAAATTAAAACGAACAATTCATCGGGATTTGAACACGGGGCGCAAAAGTGTGAGGTCACGGCGAAAGCCACTGCGCTACCGCGTCGCTTGAGCTTACTTCGCTCTAATAGGCACATAAAGCACGTCGAAAACTTCGACCGTCATTTTGTCGGAAAAGGTTCGCTTATTTCGACCGTTCTTTCGCTGAGAGAAGTTTCTGGCAAAACGGGTTATTACACTTGGCGGGTTCCCCTTGTAAGTACAAAACTAATGTCTAATATATAAAAACGAGAATATTTTATAAATGTCAAATTGTTGTTGTAACTTAATTTTGAAAGTAATATTTGGTGACAACTTTAATTAAGGGCCATCAGGCAATGAAACGCAATTTGGTTAAACGTCGTCCACCTCTGTGGTGTAGTGGTTAGCGTGATTAGCTGCCACCCCCGGAGGCCCGGGTTCGATTCCCGGCTCTGCCACGAAATTTGAAAAGTGGTACGATGGCTGGAACGGGGTCCACTCAGCCTCGGGAGGTCAACTGAGTAGAGGTGGGTTCGATTCCCACCTCAGCCATCCTGGAAGTGGTTTTCCGTGGTTTCCCACTTCTCCTCCAGGCGAATGCCGGGATGGTACCTAACTTAAAGCCACGGCCGCTTCCTTCCCTCTTCCTTGCCTATCCCTTCCAATCTTCCCATCCCTCCATAAGGCCCCTGTTCAGCATAGCAGGTGAGGCCGCCTGGGCGAGGTACCGGTCATACTCCCCAGTTGTATCCCCCGACCAAGAGTCTGAAGCTCCAGGACACTGCCCTTGAGGCGTAGAGGTGGGATCCCTCGCTAAGTCCGAGGGAAAAACCGAACCTGGAGGGTAAACAGATGATGATGATGATGGTTAAACGTCTCTTATAGATCATACTAGCTGTATTACCGCCGGTTACTTAGAAACCATAAGGTCACGAGCAGAAGCTAATTACAGCATTTTATAAAACTTTTGTTTCACTTTCCTTATGACTCTTCCCTTACTTTAGCGTTACCATAACTTTTCGATTGGACTTGAACTTTTATTTTTTCTTCTTTCTTCAATGGTCTGCACTCATGAGGAAGAATTAGTCCGTTTTATGCAAAAAATATAAGCAAGATATGTAAGTATGTAAAAATATAATATCAGTTACCTAGGTTAATAGTTTGTTCTCTCATAAATTCATGCTACAGATTAAATTAACATTTCTGGAGAGATTCGGAGCCGGTCCCGTGGTGTAGGGGTAGCGTGCCTGCATCTTACCCGGGGGCCCAGGGTTCGATTCCCGGCCAGGTCAGGGATTTTTACCTGGATCTAAGGGCTGGTTCGAGGTCCACTCAGCCTACGTGATTAGAATTGACTGTGAGATAGCGACCCCGGCCGAGAGGGTTCGTCGTGCTGACCACTCGCCACCTCGTAATCTGCAGGCATTCGGGCTGAGCAGCGGTCGCTTGGCAGGCCAAGGCCGTTCAAGGGCTGTAGTGCCATTTTTTTTTTTTTGTTGAGAGATTCGGAAGTTTGTAAAAACTGTAATAATCGCGAACATCTCAGTTATTATTCCTCGCATGAAATACAAGACAGAAGTTATAATGAGCACAACAGTTATTTTTAAATGATATTTTGTTCGTGGCGTCGACCTCTGTAGATCTTTTGCCACTACTTTCACCTGCGTGTAGCCTAAGTGGAATTGCGGAAGTGTAGAGGGGTGAATGTGAGTCTCCAGGCCAGGGATAGTAATCATTTACAATCAAAAGCCCCTGACCCTGCCGGGAATCGAACTCGGGGTCACCGGGTGACAGGCGAACGCGTTACCCCCTACACCGCTAGGCCGGCCAATACGAACAGTTTCTCTATACAGCTAATATTAACGGAGAAATGTGATATTTCCTGTTTTGGTATCCTTAAGATTCTTATGCCACTGTAAACTAATCAAACAATAGCTTAGAAGACAACCTAGCTATCCCTGAAATTAAATATCGCTTTTCAAGAAATTCTGTTCAATCGTTTTCGCGCGATGTCGTAACAACAAACAAACAAACAAACAAACAAACAAACAAACAAACAAACAAACAAACAAATCTTCAACTTTTGTACCTCTAATCCTAGAAAAAAATGTACGAGGCACACATTTGATGTGTACACATACAATTATAATTTTATTTATACTGTATATGAATGTGAGGCAATAGAGGAAAACAGGTTACCTAGAAGAATAATGTACTTGGTACGGGAGGGTAAGAGAAGTAGGGGGAGAGTAAGACGATAATGGTTAGACTAAGTTTCTAATTATTTAATGCATAACAGTCTATATTGAAAATGTATGTATGTATGTATGTATGTATGTATGTATGTATGTATGTATGTATGTATGTATGTATGTATGTATGTATGTATGTATGTATGTATGTATGTATGTATGTATGTATGTATGTATGTATGTTGTAAAACCAAAGATGATATAAATATGGAACTCTATTTAAAACAATAACACTTAATAATTCACTCACCACAACTATAGTCCTAATATTTAAAAATATATTATTATTGCCCAATTAAAAAAATTAAAGAATGAAATCACAGTCTAGGATTTTTAGGCATTAACGTGGGCTCGTGTACATCTCTCTGCCCACAACACGTAGGCTTGTGTTGAAGGAAATTAGCTTAGCCATTTTAACACCAAACCTTCTCACATGGCTTAACAGTCCGTTCTCTCAGAAATATTAATGTTGCAGAATTTCTTCTGCAGCGAATCGGTGAATGGGCTAATTCCGCTAGAAGGGAAGCAGACAGTCGTTCAACATCAGAACAGCTTTCGTGAGAGCGCGTGTTAAAAGCAATTAGTTCCGCGAGTAGTGGCACATGATTTCATACTCCCTGATAGGAATAACGAGCCGGGCACGGGTGACGGGAAGAGAAAGAAAAACACAGGTAATCGAGCCATTAAATTGCATTCAATGATGTCCGGATCGCGTTCAACGACAAAGAATGCGACTAAGATAAAGGAAGTTCAGACCAACTAGTTGACTGATGCCTGATGGATCAATGGTAGTATTTGACTCATGACCACAAGTTCTCGGGTTCGATCCCCAGGCGAGGTAGTCTATTTCTGAAACTCCCTCCATTTCGTTTTTTTTTTAAAGTGATATTTGTTCGTGGTGTCGACTTCTGCAGATCTTTTGCCACTACTTTCACGATATGATAGGAACCTGCGTGTAAGTGTAATTGTGGAAGTGTAGAGTGCTGTATGTGAGGACAGGAACGTTAAGGACGACACAAACACCCAGTCCCCAGGCCAGGGATATTAATCATTTACAATTAAAAACCCCTGACCGACCGGGAATCGAACCCGGGGCCGCCCGGTGACAGGCGAACACGTTGCCCCCTACAGCGCGGGCCGGACCCAATGTCGTTACTGCTGAACGTGTTAAGGCCTCGGTCGGTGGCGCGTTGGCAGGGAAAATTAAATTCAGCCACAGGACCATCCGGAAGAGCTGGAAGTGAACAGCACAGTCAACATAGAAACGAATGTTATGCCTTTATGGCACCACGTCAGAAAGTCTCTTAACCGGTAGTCGAGGTTATACGGGTATTATTATTATTATAGTAGATGATTGGAGATGCTACACTTAAGCAAAATGCAACACCATGAAGGCAATGGTCGTTTGTGTTGATTTTCAAGGTATGGAACGATGCCATGTAGGTATGTAAATGATCAAAGTTTCAGACACATTGGATTGTTGCTACAGGTCTCTCCACGCGACTGGTCGCGGAGGAATCAACTCCAGTATACGGACTCTGGTGTAGCGTAGTTGACTTGCAGTCTGTGCAGTGAAGTGTTCCCCGTCAAACATGCCTCGACGACAGAGAAGAACACGCTATCAACAACTGTCGCCGTTTGAGAGGGCTCGGATAATTGGGCTGTGTGAGGCTGGATTATAACTAAGGACTGTCGCTGCACGTGTTGGCCGACAGGCATCTACGGTACAACGTGTATGGCAGCAGTGGTAAATGAAATGTCGTATGGCTTTTAGTGCCGGGATATCCCAGGACGGGTTCGGCTCGCCAGGTGCAGGTCTTTCTATTTGACTCCCGTAGGCGACCTGCGCGTCGTTATGAGGATGAAATGATGATGACGACAACACATACACCCAGCCTCCGTGCCATTGGAGTTAACCAATTAAGGTTAAAATCCCCGACCCGGCCGGGAATCGAACCCGGGACCCTCTGAACCGAAGGCCAGTACGCTGACCGTTCAGCCAACGAGTCGGACAGTGGTCAAATGAAGGTACCCACACTCGTAGACCTAGCACAGGCCCAGCGCGACGGACAACTGTGAGGGAGGATCACCGCATCATTCGGATGGCCCGGATGGAACCCCATGCAACAGCAGCGCAAATTCCAGCAGCTGTGGCACCCCACGTTGCACAACAAACAGTTGGTAATCGCCTGCGTGCAGCTGGCTTACGAGCCCGTGTCCCTGCAGAAGGTGTTCCATTGACCCCACAACAGCGACGTGTAAGGCTGGCCTGGTGTCGAGAAATATCTACGTTGGTCGAAGAATGGCATAGGGCCGTCTTTAGTGATGAATCGCGCTTCTGTCTTGCCCGCAGTGATCGCCGGAATCGTGTGCGCCGACGTACCGGGGAGAGGGGCCGCCCAGATCTTATTGTCGAGAGGCACACAGGGCCAACACCAAGCATTGGCTTTAATGTGAAATCACAATTAGTGCTTGTTGAGGGCACTATGACTGCTCGACAGTATGTTGATAGGGTACTCAATCCAGTGGTTGTCCCTATGATGGCGAACATTGCTAATGGGATGTTTCAGCAGGACAATGCCCGGGTTCACACTCCAGCAATGTAGCACTACTCCTTCTGGGTGTTGCAATTTCCATTTTCTTCAGTGCATTTCCGTTAGAAATTGTGGATGTCATTTGTGTGTAATATATTCTGTTTAAGTAGTCCTGCTGAAAAATTACTCTTCATATTTTGTTATCGTTTATAATGCCCGGTTCCATGGCTAAATGGTTAGCGTGCTGGCCTTTGGTCACAGGGATCTTGGGTTCGATTCCCAGCAGGGTCGGGAATTTTAACCTTAATTGGTTAATTTCGCTGGCACGGGGGCTGGGTGTATGTGTCGTCTTCATCATCATCATCATTATTACGACGCGCAGGTCGCCTACGGGAGTCAAATCAAAAGACCTGCATCTGACGAGCCGAACTTGTCCTCGGACACTCCCGGCAGTAAAAGCCATACGCCATTTCATTTCATCGTTTATAATATTCTTACAAGTTTCTAATAAATACACTGAGGAGCAACTGAATTAGGAATAGTTGCCGTTTTGGCAAAGTGGCGCTGTAGTCGGCCTAGCGAATGTACACTCATGTTCATAAAAACAGAACACCTTGAAAGACTAGAGATAGGAAGTTCATATTCACAGGACATGTCCGTTAGTATGTTCTGCAGAGACGATTAGCATTTCAGCATGTGTCCTGTTGCCCAGTAGGCACTGGGTACTCCATGGGCACTGATAACTTGTTCCACGCGTGTCGGCATCGACGCGTATAAGGCGCGAATGTGGTAAAGCCATCCATGCTGCATTCACCTCGTTCCACAGTTCATCTTTGGTGGTTGGCATTGGGTCACAGCGCCGCACCCGTCGTTTCACCATATCACACACATTTTCGATTGGCGAGAAGTCCGGTGATCGGGCGGGTCAGGGCAACAGTCTGACATCCTGTGACAACATTCGTGCAGCAACATGTGGTCACGAATTGTCCTACTGAAATATGGCGTCTGGGTTGTGTGCAGAAATAGTATGGCTGCGGGTCACAGGATGTCATTCACGTAGGTCAAAATGGTCACAGTGCCCTGCACACGCACCAACTCTGATTTGTGGTTGTACCCAAAACCACCCCACACCATAAGGTCTTGCGCTGACGCTGTATATCTTGTGCGAATGCAGTAAATGTGATGCCTCTCCCCCTGTCTGCGGCGAACCAAAATGCGGCCATCATTTTCAAACAAACAGAACCTGGATTCGTCCGAAAACACTATCTGCTGCCATTCCTGTCCCCAGTGACGTGGTTCCATACATCATGTTTATGAACAACTAGTCAAAGGTAGGTAGAGAAGTGGACGACGCGCCGGTAACCCAGCCCGTAATAAACGGCGACCTACACTGTTCCAATGTTGCGCCAGAGCTGAGGAAGATGCAGATCTGCCCTGCAATGCCATTCGGATGAGGTGTCGATCTTCTCGGAGGGGGAGGGGGGGGGGGGTTGTCTGGGTTGTGCGACCCTCGTCGTGTTCTACGGCATTCTGTGAACAATTCTGTACACACCTGTTACACTGCCGACACACTTCGTTCCACACGAGCAGCAATTCCTTGGATCACGTAAAAAAAAATGGCGTATGGCTTTTAGTGCCGCGAGTGTCCGAGGACATGTTCGGCTCGCCAAATGCAGGTATTTTGATTTGACTCCCGTAGGCGAGCTGCGCGTCGTGACGAGGATGAAATGATGATGAAGACGACACATACATCCCGTGCCAGCGAAATTAACCAATGATGGTTAACATTCCCGACCCTGCCGGGAATCGAACCCGGGACCCCTGTGACCAAAGCTCAGCATGCTAACCCTTTAGCCGTGGAGACGGACGATGCATCACGTTCTCTCATGCCAAAAATGCGCCCTCTTTCAAACTCACTCATTTGACGGTACGGATCTCGCATACGTCTGCGAGGCATCCTGCACGTCTGCTCAAGTCACACTGATCCATTACCTTCTGGTTATAGCGACAACGAGAGCCGCATACACAATTTACCAGTCGGTGGCGGTGCGCCGCGATATCGATGTGGACCTTGAACCTAATACTAATGTCCTGTGAATATGAACTTCCTATCTCTAGTCTTTCAAGGTGTTCTGGTTTTTAAGAACATGAGTGTGATAATTTGGCGTGGTACATGACTGCGATGTCGCTGGACCTCGTACTGGCCGTGTGAGAAACAGCTGAGCATAGGATGGGTAACACACGAGATCTCGGCGCGTTTTATCACAGCCAGATAGTCCGTGCCAAGCGTATTGGCTATTCTATCTCTGAAGCCGTGCAGGCAATGGGCTTTCCATGTACCACCGTGATCAGAGAATACCATGTGTAAGTAGTTTCGAGGAAAACCACCATCGCCAAGGTCAACTGCCGTGGAGTACCATATGTTAATGACAAGGTCACCGTAACTGTCAACTGACTGGTTCTGGCTTCTAGGACTTTTCGTACTACGGACAATTCGAACCACTTGACCGGCTGATTACCTGCGAAGTGTCAGCTAATGGCTTTAAAATATTTAGGAGAGGACAGTCGTACCACCTGAAAAAAGTGGGAAGTATTGCGAAGTAAAAACGATATCCTAATGAATGTATTCATTTGTATATTCATTGTCCACTACTGGCGCAGAAGCCTCCGCACGGTGTGACCACGGAACGGAACTGACGTTAATTCTTATCTCACATTCGTCATTCGCGGGGACCTAGCTACTTCCACCTTTCAGTAGTTTCCTATTTCCTCGTGGCCTTCAAGCGCATACCGGCCAGTCCATCAGTATAGTTTATTTTACTTACTTGATAATGAAATAATTCAGTAGTTTATTTAATAATCACAATAAATAGTAATATTATTCATCCTTATGTTCGTCAGCGACATTGCGCCCGAACACGATGTACTGTATATTTCTATTATATTGTTTTGTTTCAGGAGTCATACTTCAAAAGTCGACTTTCATGTGATAACATTTACGTGAACATAAGTGATAAGTAGAGTTTAAAGGGCAATTATTAAAATAATACAGAAGTTTTCATCAGCAAATGTTGTAAATGATTTTTGTTTCTGATTTCTAAAGTGTGCGTGCCAGGCTCATTATACCCGCAGGCGTGGAAATGGAATTCCAATTTCACATCAAGTGGTACGGATTGTCCTAGCGTCAATATCTGGGGATTACGGGAAAATCGTTCGCAGGTAGACAACAACCTAGGTGGTATGAAATGTCCTCAAAAATCAAGTGGTACGGAATGTTCGTGGTACGAAATATCCGGGCACCGACTGACTTTGATGGTAAGGGCTGATAGTCTGGTCACAGTGCAACAGATTACTCGCGAATTCAATACTGGATAACAACGAAGTGTGAGCAGCTAAACCATCCTCGTAATGAGGTACAGAAGCCACCGTCCCACTTGGGTACCACTGCTCACTGCACTTCACAAGGCAGAAGGAATTACATTGGCGCAATCACCATCAATGAACTCCCGAAGCATAGAGAAAGATTGCCTGACAAATGAGTATTGATACAGGTTTGTACGCGCCGACAGCAGGGTACTAGTGAGTCTGCAGCCACTCGAGGCAATGGATTCGTCTTGTCAACAGGGCACAGTAAGCCGTAGGCGGTTGTGTCATCGAATGGGGACTGTTCACGTGAAATGGGACCTCCGGTACATCCAAACGTGCTGTCAGGTAATGTCCACCTATTTGTTCTTGTGTACTGCAGGAGACCTGTACATACAGCAAGACACTCCATCGCCCAGTCGCTCCCGAAACTGTGGATTGATTCGATGGGCAAAGGTCACCCGACCTCAATCCTATTCAGCACATCTAGGGTGCCGTCGAGAGTGATGTGCGCACCGTCGACCCTGCTGCGGACAGTCTCTGAATTACGGGAGTCTGTGTAGTGGTCATGGAACACTTATGACTTCCTACGCTTCCGGTATCTTGTGGAGTCCCTGTCACGCAGCATTGTCATCGTCATCAGGGTGAAAGGAGGAGGTATACGCAACTAGCTATACTAGACTTAACTAAAGTTGGCGTCTGACAGGTAAGGTTGGAGGGAGGAGCACTGCACGTGCCATTTCACGATGTTGCCACATTCCAGCATTCCTTTCTACATGCTCTTACCCCTCGCTTCCGGTTCACTAGTTCCCTCCTTCATTCTGACCGCTGTGATCTGTTGTAGGCTACCTGGCCAGGCGGTGTCGTCCCATTTGCGATCACTCTTATACAAACAATCAGGTTCTTATCAGTGACAGTGACAGGTTTGGCAACTCCCAGCAAGACGAGCTGCCCTGAAGTTTTATCTCCATGGCAACCGCAGTCGCCCCACCCTCGTTTCCATGGCAACAACACAGCCACTCCCTTTATCCCGCCTCGGCAGGCATTAAACGGACCTCCCTCTAAGAAATGTCAGACAGCAACTCTTATTATTAGCAGTATACGTATCTATAACTCAATTGCTCATTGGTGTATTTCCTGAGTAATTCTTTATTTGGTTAAGTTACAGTGGATTCACGAGCAATTGCACGGAGAAACAGATACAATAGTTCTCTGCGAAACGTAAAGAACTTCATCCTATTTTACTGACACGGCATAAGTCCAAAAAGCTTATATCATGTCTGTAAGTATGGGCCGCGAAAGCATCAATGATAACAGATAAATACGGTACCTGCACAGACAATGCTTTAATACAACCTACACGATGTTCTAGCTGTCTCCGTGGAACATCATCCAAAGTTCGCGGATTCTATCCCGGCTGAGGCAGTCTATATTTGAAGAGCGGGCCTATCTTGGCACTCCATTACATAACTGCTGGTTTGTTGAAGAATTTTGCATCTAGACAAGGACCTGGAAAATCGAGTTATAAAATGCTACATCACAATAAGGCAGGGTTTGGTTTCTAAGTAGCAAAGCAATTAAGAAGAATCTCGATGACAACACACAAGACCTTGTGCTATTTTACACCCCATGTGCGGTTGACTGACAGAGCAAAGAGAACTAAAATCAAGGCTACAGACAGCCGTGTATCCAGGAGAAGAAAACTCCAAACAATAGGTGGCACGATAATAGTTACGTGCACGACACAGGACGGCTAAGCGATGTCAGCTGGCAGACACGAATCGCCATAGTAAGCAAGATTAAGATATTTAGGCATTCCTATTTTAGGCAGCCTGAACAGGTACTAAAATGGGCACCATCAAGATTTGTATACATTTTTACTTACGTGTTGTTGTTGTTGTTTTTTGGGTCATCAGTCCATAGACTTGGATTTATGCAGTCCTCCATGTCACCCTGTCTTGTGATAACCTCTTAATATCTATGTAACTAATAATAATAATATTAATAATAATAATAATAATAATAATAATAATAATAATAATGTTGTAGGAACACACTGAAGAATTTGGAAGGTGTTCAAGCCGCAGGAAGAACTAGGAAAACCGGAAGAGCCTGGATAGATGAACAACGGAAGCAGGCCAGCGAACGCATGAAGGAGTATTGAACACAGAGAAAACTCCGCACGAAGAGAAAGAAATGAAGTTGTAGCGTGATCCTTAGTGGTCCATTCGCTTGTAAAAAAAAAATAATGTTGGCTTTACGTCCAACTAACTACGTTTTACGGTTTTCGGAGGCGCCGAGGTACCGGAATTTAGTCCGGCAGGAGTTCTTTTGCGTGCCAGTAAATCTACCGACACAAGGCTGACGTATTTGAGCACCTTTAAATATCATCGGACTGAGCCAGGATCGAACCTGTCAAGTTGGAGTTAGAAGGCCAGCGTCTCAACCGTCTGAGCCACTCAGCCCGGCACGTAACTAGTATACCCTGCATCTACTCTAATAATATGTTTGTCATATTCATGCCTTAGTCTACCCCTACCGTTCTTACCGCCTACACTTCGTTCAAAAGGTAACTGAACAAGTCATGAATGCCGTAAGACGTGTCCTATCGTTCTGTCTCTTCTTCTAGTCAAACTTCGCGAAATCGGTCTCCAGTCACAAATTCGATTCAGTATCTGTTCATTATACAGCATTTGCCTTGCATGGACATGGGCAATGCATCATCAGGTCTCCCGATAGTGGGATTCGAACCCACTATCTCCCGAATGCAAGCTTACAGCTACATGACCCGAATCGTGCAATGAACACGCTTAGTCCATCTCGTGAATTCTTCAAATTGGGGGCACAGAGTATTAAACACTAATTCAACACAGAAACTTGGTCATTCAGGTTGGGGTACTAACATGTTTATCAATAGACCTTTGTGTTTGTAATCTTTAAGTGTATCTTACCAGTGATTATATTTTATCTTCCCGAAATGTACTGATCTACATGCCTTGTTTCTAACACTTCCTTGAGTACAGAGTAATTTAGCTCACTTCTGTGTTTTTTCTCCGGGTGTGTTCATGCACCTTTGTACTCTGCTCTCCTGCCGGGGAGTTGCTGTAACAATGGGCTGTAGAAACCACCTTGGCAAACTAATGATGCAGTTAGTTACATAGACTGAAGTAATCCTTGCATTGTTTTCTCTGTAAATATTGCTGCAATCAACCACGAGAACTTCAAAGGGTACAGAAGCAAATACTGTACGTACAGACCTCAGAAATTAAGAGCAGCACTGGGTTGAAAACTAAACTCGGCTGCATTGTCAACTACTCCGTTAATATTAATGTTACATCATCTCTTTCTTCACCAAGCGAGTTGGTTGTGGGCTTTTGGGACGTGTAGTTCTTGGCTTGAATTCGGAAGATGGTAGGTTCGAACCCCACTGTCGGCAGTTCTAAAGACTGTTTCCTGTGGTTTTCCCATTTTTCACACCAAGCATGTGCTTGGGCTATACCTAAACGAAAGCAATGGTTGCTTATTCTCCATTTCAAGCCATATCGTATCCCATCGTCGCCATAAGACATATCTGTGTCGGTGCGACGTAAAGCAAATTGTATTATTATTATTATTATTATTATTATTATTATTATTATTATTATTATTATTATTATTGGACACGTGCTGCTCCGCAGCATTCGTTATAAATACTTCAGATAACTCTTCTTGATATGCCTGTTCAAGGGCGCCCATACTCGGGGGCAAGGCCCCCCCCTCCCCATAGCTCTCAGGGAAAGGAAAAATTCTAATGTAGTCAGGTGTTTTTCTTTCCAGAAAATTATTTAAAAGTCGGTATTACGTAGAAGTGGTAGTACCGCAACCCACCAACAGGCAGGGGATACCGTAGGTGTTATTCTACCGCGGAAGTCGCAATTCATGTTCCAAAATATTAAAAATTCTACACACCCCCAGGTCTAGCGTAGCCCCCCTCCCCCCCACTTTTTCAAGTGGTTGTTCCTGCGCATTATTACTGGTAATGGTCATACAGAAGGCTATTTTTTTATAGGCAACTTGATACTTTCCCGTCTGTGCGTACGTCTATGTTTTCTCTTTCTCTTGTTATTTGCTTTACGTCGCACCGACACAGATAGGTCCTATGGCAACGATGGGATAGGAAAGGTCTAGGAATGCGAAGGAAGAGTCCGTGATCTTCAGTAAGGTACAGCGCCAGCATTTGCCTGGTGTGAAAATGGGAAACCACGGAAAACCATGTTCAGGGCTGCCGACAGTGGGGTTCGAACCCACTATGTCCCAGGTGCAAACTCACAGCTGCGCGCCCCTAACCGCACTGTCAACTCGCCCGGTGATGTTTTCTTTAATAATAATAATAATAATAATAATGTTATTTGTTTTACATTCCACTAACTACTTTTACGGTTTTCGGAGACGCCGAGTTGCCGGCATTTAGTCCCGCAGGAGTTCTTTTACGTGCCAGTAAATCTACCGACACGAGGCTGACGTATTTGAGCACCTTTAAACACCACCGGACTGAGCCAGGCTCGAACCTGCCATGTTGGGGTCAGGAGGCCACCGCCTCAACCGTCTGAGCCACTCAGCCCAGCAGCATGTAAATTATTAGGAGAGTTCCTGTATCTGTTGAGTACATTTACAAGCTGGGAAAGGTCAGAGAATCAAAGAGTATACAGCACAGATACTATTCTTCCATGATCAGATGATGTGTACACTCTCTGCCTTGACAGGTAGTAATCAAACATGGCTGCATGCAATGAGATTTCTAAGGATGAAAGTCACACTTAAATCAGAAAATTTATGAAAGTGTCAGTCGTTTAGCAACCTGCTAAGTACATAATGTATAGCGGATTAGGGTAATTCTTCGCCTGCAATTATTGGAGTGAACATTTAATGATTTGATTTTATGATTACTCAAAGTTTGCTGCACTTAAGGACGTATCAGTGTCTCATGATTCACCGGCAGGTAATTCCTGAGATAATAAAGCACAAATGAAGCAAATCGGTCCAAGAACGGCCGGACGGATTTGCCAGATCTTTTTTAGTAAACTCTTTTAATATATAGATTATTATTATTATTATTATTATTATTATTATTATTATTATTATTATTATTATTGTACCGGGGGTACTCCTCCGTCCCATTGAACTGCGCGTTTTCTAGAAGGACATCTGTGCTAGGAATCTCGAACTAATGTAACTCAAGATACTTGGACCTTCAACCATTAGATGTCTCTACTATCGGCCTATGTGCCCCCTCTGGCGGGATTACGAACAATCAATTCTTAAGGGAATTTTCAATTTTCAATGCTTGTAAACCTAAAGTTTTTGTAGATTTTTTGTGTGTGTTAAAGTTTTCAACACTCCTATGGATTCCTCTTCTTTAGTTATTAACCAATCAGGAATTTCGTGTATATTTCTCTAGCCAATTAAAATAGGGGGATTGTACGGGCATCCAGCCTATCTAAAAAGAGTTCTGGAACATTCGCCTCTGAGATGCTGTAAAAGCTGGGCGCTTTAGGGCCGTATGATCATCTTCATAGCTCCGGGCTAGCGAGTGCGGCGTGGTATTAGCAGGCAGGGACTGCATGCCGTCGTTCGGAATGCCCAACTACTGAAGGTAATGGCAGAAATTTCTTAACATGTGATAGCTCCAGGCAGATAGCTTGAGGGGAAGGTTTCAAACTTCTTTTATTAATGCAAAGTCCTAAAGTCATAGTTTAAATGTAAATTTTCGGCAAGTCTGAGGACTCTGCTGGGAAACATGTAAGTTAAGGGAACAAAGAGTGTTCATCCTCTGTTGATTCCCATTCAACTTGGTTTGGACTGGCTAACATTTTCAAAACCTCTAAATTCTTCACTTGTAATCGGCATTTGATATTTTTCATTTAGTCACCCCTCTGTAGTATAGGCTTAGCCTGTGCAACTTCGGGCCATAAGCCCATTTAGGATTTTCTAAAAGGAGTGCAAGTGTTTCGCCTCCTAGCCTTTTGTTCATGGCCGGTCGTCTTAAACCTTTTAATTTTACATTGAGGCCATTTAGTATGGGCACTCACTGCCCCGGTTTAAAGTGTAATTCCCCGAGTGTGTAACAGACTGTTGAACAGAAGTGACTGCAAACACTGTTTTTGAAAGTTGTAAGACATAATTGTGCCTGTTAGAAGATGAACTACAGTAACCTTTCGAGACTAAGTCTCCTAGAATGTGAGTGGAGCAAATATGCTCTTGTAAAATAGTGTACCTTCAGAGTTACAATGCTCATCCCTTATACTGTGTATCTTGTTGATAATTCTATCCAGTTCTTGTACCTGATTTTTGGACTTATCCACTGTTGTTATCAGAGCTGACGAGCTCATTGTTATTAAATTTAACTGTTATTTGTTGTTGCTTATTCTGATTTTTCATCTATTCAATTTTTAAAATCAGAAAGAAAGAAAAAAAGGAAGAAGTGAAATTTCAAAATTTAGTGCTTTAACTTTATGCTCTGGTCATTTCCCTGTCCACCAACTCATCCCGCCACCTTCTTACACCTCTGCGTTTCACGAAATCCCCGGAACAATTATTATTTTTGTTTATTCGCTGGGGCCATCGAGGACCACGCTGAGTCTTGTTACATTTGGCAGTGAACTTTGCTTTATTTTGGGCCCAGAATTCCCTCATTCTTTCTGAGTGGGCCTGCTTGCGTTCCTCTGTCCAAGGGACACCGTGTCTTCTTTTCGGTTGTTCGTCTCGGTTTAGCCCATTCGTCACTATCTTTTTTCGAAAAAGACCTCTGTCAAAGGCGTCTTCCGGTTTGATCTGTAGCACATGAAGGTCTTCTTTGGTGTTTCTAAACCAACGCATCCTAGTTTTAGGTTTTGCATCAAATAGGAGAAAGATCTACTTGGTCAACCTGTTTCCGCCCAATCGTTTGTGGTGACCGTAAAATCGTGCCCGTCTTTTGCGGATCGTGTGTCTAATTTTCTCTAATTTCTTATAGACTTCCTTACTGAATCTCTTTTGGTGTATTATTATTATTATTATTATTATTATTATTATTATTATTATAACGAAATTAAAGATCGAAATCGAGTGCCTGGCCTTTGCGGACGATATACCAATCGAGACTGCAAATATTGTATACCCAAGAACAAATACTTCGAGAACTTGCACCCCGGAGAAAACTCTCTGACCACCATTCATGGAACGATTGGGAAAATTGACGTTTCTGGTTCACCCCAATGGTAAAGACGACACCTCCCTCGTAGACAGATGTACGAAACCCACCAACTGTCGGCGAACCGATGCAAAAGGAAGTGCATTTCGAAGAATGCCAAGATCCGTCGTCACTACAGAACTGTAGTCCAGACCTCAGTTCCTATACGCAATAAAGGTACCATGGACGACCTGGAAAAAATGTGAAAGACGTATCCTCAGGAAACCTCACGGACTCAGCGCACTTCCAGACTGATCCTGACGACTAAAAGCGAACTCTGAACTATACCAACTATACTAAAACCGGCATGCGTGCTACGGACACCTTCCACGAATTTACAAGAGGCATATCAAGATTATCTCCTCACTGATTAAAAGCTACAGGACTGGCTCAACAATATCTAAAATGACCTGGATTCCACTGGAATTTGTAACATTAATGTGACCGAAACCACTCCAAATTCTGTAATAATGTTCATTCTTGGTCTCAGCCACCCAAAGTACCTGCCTTTGCAGACGACTTACCGATCGAGACTGCAAATATCGTATACACAAGACCAAATACTTTGAGAACTTGAACAGGATAGAAAGTCACTCACTCACTCACTCTCCTGGCGCTACAGCCCATGAAGGGCCCTGGCCTCTCCAATAGCTTTCGCTCACTCCTTTCGGTCCAGAGCTCGAGACGTTGTCCAGCCATCTTGTCCTCGGTCTCCCCCGTCTTCGGTGGCCGCCAGGATGTTGGTCAAGGATCATCTTTGTTGCTCGGTCCTGGTCCATCCTTACGATGTGCCCGAGATACCGAAGTCTCCTCTGTTTGGCCTCTGCGACTATCTCAAGGTCACCATACAGGGCATAGATCTCTTCATTGGTCCTGATGCACCACTCTTCTCGATCGTGAACCGCGTCGAAGATCTTCCTCAAGATCTTTCTCTCCCACACCCGTAGAAAGTTCTTGTCGCGCTCGTTTAGGGTCCACGTCTCGCACGTATACAGCACAACTGGACGGATCATAACCCGGTACAAGGTGAGTTTTAATCTTCTGGACAGTGTTGAAGCCTTCAGGAACTTCTGGAAGGCGAAGTAACACCTGTACCCAGCTGCCACCCTAGCCTTTATCCCCTCGCTGACCTAGTTGTCCTCAGTCTTGTGTTACTCTCTCGTAGGTGTTACCTGCAAATTCCAGGTCTCTCATGCCTTGAAATCTTCTTTGTCCCGGGTGTTCACCATATACTTGGTTTTGTCCTTGTTGATCTGTAAGCGCAGATGCTGTGATCCCTCGCTCATGTGTTGCAGAGGAGGGAAAGGAAAAAGTTATTAGCCAGCTCAAGAAAAATTGAACGAAAGCGAACCTCTTAAAAAATAACTAGTTATAAGCACTCCCTAGTAGGCTTAAATCATCAACTATTTTACTATTTTGACTATTCGTTTTACGTAGCACCGACACAGATAGGTCTTATGGCGACGATGGGACAGGAAAGGGCAGTGGAAAGGCAGCGGCCATGGCCTTAATTAAATTACATCCCTAGCATTTGCCTGGTGTGAAAATGGGAAACCACGAACGAAAACAACAACAATAACAATAATAACAATTGTTCCAGCGATTCTATGGAACACAGAAGTGAAAGAAGGTGCGTCGGGCATGTATGGGTGGATATAAAAAAGATTAAAGAAAAAAATTAAAACTTTAAGATGTATAATTATATTTCTTCCTCATTTCTGTTTTTCTCTTTCTTTTCAAACTTTACACTTTGCTAAGCAAATAACAAAATCAGGTACAAGGTCTAGCTCGTGAGCTTGAGTAACTAGAATAATCACATAACAACAATTGAACAACATGAGCTTGAAGCTCCTTAGTCCCAAAATTTAACAAGAGCACTGCTGCTTCCCTTCAATCCACACTGAAGGAGACGGAGCTCCAAATTTTACATCAGTAGGAAGAGCGTCTTTGTTCTACACAGTTACTCTCTAGGAGACTATTCTCCAAAATGTTCACATTCCAGGCCTATCAAAGGCACAACCTACAATTAACAAAACAAACAGTAGACACTCTTTTCTTTCTATGCTCAACAGTCTGATTTACCTTAAGAGGAAATGAAAGAAGTTGGCTATAACAAGGGTAACAAGTATTCATTCTACGTGGCCTTTGTTAAAAACAAAAGGTTAAAGTTACTGGCCAAAAATCAACATGTTAGGAGGCGGACTCTTGCACTCCTTGAAATTCACACAAAAAACATAAAACCCTATTGGGGCTTATGGCCAGACTATACAGAGGCTAGGCCTATACTACAGAGGTGATTAGATGAAAATAAGCTATTGTTACAAAATTACGAGATCAGTTTCAGATTTATGAAAACATAGTCACTTCAACATCAAGTTGAAGGGGAATACAAGAGGGTACCACTCTTTATTCCCTAGAGTCCTCAGACTTATTTGAAATTTACATTTAAAGTTTGAAATTTGCATTGAGGAAATTAAAGTTAGATTGCAAAAAAAATTACAACCTTCCCCTCGAACTAGCTTTCAATATTAAGTTGGCGGGAAGAGATAGAAGTGTTGATAACTTTAGAACACCAAAAACAATTTACAAACAATTCAGTTTACCTACTAATGAATACTAAATTTATCTTTAATTTTAACTGTCCATCCTCTCATCAGAGGGAGTACCAAAGTTGACAGTAGAGACCTCTGTCAAAAAACGTTCGAACTTCTTCCACTAGCAGTTTCAAAGTTTGCGTTATAGATGGCCTTCTAAAAGGCACTTATTTTAAATGAGCGGGGCGGGTGTACCTCCGGTATAATGATGATAATAATAATGGCGTATGAAATTTTATGGACATTTAGCACGAATGGATGACTCACGACTGACTAAGAAAATATTTCTTATTATCAATGGAAACCGACAATCCAAAGCTCGCTGGCTAGTGGATGCACAAAAGGACCTCGCAGAAGTCGACGTTGATCCAATGGCAACCACAAGGAATACATACAGACAAAAGATCAACAGCCATAAATTTGTACCCAAGAATCCATCTGAGAAAAGCTTGAAACTCAAAAACTCACGGACACAAGAAAGACGGCAGGCCCATAGTGAAAGGATGAGGAAGTTTTGGGAAGATAAGAAGAACAAGAAGATGAAGAATACCAGTGTTATTTAATGGTTCCACGTGCTCCTTAAGGGGCTAAACGAATGTATATATATATATTATAATAATTTGTGTTCATTAAAAGAATATACAGACATGTGGATGGTGACATCAACTTGATTTCTAGAAAAACTGAGAAAATTTTTGCACATTCCAACAACTTACTTACTTCAAGTATGAAATGACACCGAAAAGCACAGAATTACAAGAAGTAAATGCCATATTAAAACTAACAACTTATGGATAAACTCCATTAACAGAAGACTTGTTGTATATTTCACATTTAGCCTTTTAAATTATTTCTGGTCAACTTAGTTTCTTTAGTGTATAGAAAGAGACGGAATGCAATATACCTGATGAATCACTTTTACAATTAACTGTTTTAAACAAGAAATTACAATATTTGGAATTTTTGGCGCAAGCTAATATATTCCATATTCCTTGAGCACATTTAAATAATTTATGAATATTAGGTAACTACCTGTGATTTTACAAGTCATAAATTTTAGAAAATAGTTTTGAACATTCTTGAAAAGAGTGATGTTCTTTTTGGTCATAAGGTCTCAATTAATTAAGCCGGTTGGATAATGAGTCTGGAGAGGATTTTGTTGTATGGGTGATAGTTCTCATACAGTGGCTCAAAGTGAAATTTGTACAATGAAGTATAACTTTGTACTGATCATGGCAATAAGGTATCAATGATGACAAGTTAAACGCAATCCAGATTGTCTAATGCCATAGACTTCACAGATTATGTACTGTAACTACCGATCACGTGGAACTGTACATTAAATATAAAATATATAGTTTTTGTGAGGTGTCTGCATAACAGGTCAAAATGAAACTTGTACAGTACTTTGCTGATGTCAATGTAAACAGTACACAGCCTTCACTCCCTCATTCCTACTCAGATTTGTGCCCAGGTTAGACGTGCTTCATTCAGAAATCTGCTCACAGTTCGTATGGTGCAGTACAAATGCAATGGAACATCAGAATGGACAAACTTCACTGGAGGAACGTCAACGTATCATCCGCCATCATAGACAAGGTAAATCTCTAAGAGAAATAGCCAAAGTCGTAAATAGATCGCATTCGCCTGTGCAGGGCATAATAATACGTTTCAAAGAACGAAAAGTGTTAGTCAGCAAGGCAAGAGAGAGCTCCAGAAAAATCTTTAGTCAAAGGGATGAACGATGGTTACTTAATGAGGTGAAAAAGATTCCAAAGTAATCTATACCTAAGTTGACTTTAGAGGCTGAAAAGTGGTGAGGAAAGATGTGTAATCCTGAAACAGTGAGAAATGTGATACGGAAGCATAATTATAACGGCCGAGTAGCTAGGAAGAAACATTTCATTAGTAAAGTCAACAGAATGATGAGAGTCGCATTTGCTAATGAACACCAAAATAAGGATTTTGAATTTTGGAAAACATTTCTCTTCACCGATCTGATGGAGGGCTTATGTATGGCGTAAGCCAAATACTGAACTTCAAGAGAAGAATTTACGACCATCTATGAAACATGGTGGTGGGTCTGTCATGATATGGGGCTGTATGGCTTCCTGACGTCTTCCTGACGCCACGTTATTTTTGAAATGAAAATCTCAATCCAGAATCGACCGGGATTCGAACTGACAAGTCTACACAGCCGGTCGCTTCTTAATCATTCAATGCCGGGCTGAGTGGCTCAAACGGTTGAGGCGCTGGCCATCTGACCCAACTTGACTGGTTCTATCCTGGCTTAGTCCGGTGGTATTTGAAGGTGCTCAACCTCGTGTCGGTAGATTTCCTGGCACGTAAGAAGCACTTCTGCGGGACTAAATTCCGGTACCTCGCCGTCTCCGAAAACTGTAAAAGTAGTTAGTGCGACGTAAAGCAAATAACATTATTATTATTATTATTATTATTATTATTATTATTATTATTATTATTATTATTATTATTATATTATTATTATTATATTATTATTATTATTATTATTATTATTATTATTATTCCAATTCCAATTAATTAATTAATAATACATGTTCCAGTAATAATAATTATAATAATGCCATGTGGTGCAGGTCTTTCGGCCGACCTGCGCGTCTGTGTTCGGGCCCTACCCAGTCCCCGAGTCAGAGAAAATAACCGATGAAGAATAAAATCCCCGACCCAGCCGTGAGTAGAACCTGGGATCCCTAGGACCAAAAGCCAACATGTTAACCGTTATCCACGGAGCCGCACCATGCTCTACTCAGGACCCTACAGTCACACAGGTAACATGTTGCTTGCTATAATGTACAAGGAATTGTTGACCACGATGACTCAAGCGTCAAACATCAAACAACTACAACTACTATAGTCTGACATTTGCCTAGAAATAAGCATACATTTCAACACAATTCCCTTTCTGTTATGAACATTATCACTAAGGTAAAACTTATTACATAAACTATAATAATCAGATTTGTGGGGCTTTACCTCGCTTCAGTGCTCGTGCGGAGAAACTGCGGCTTTGCTTCAAAGGCTAGCTGTGTACCAGACAATCAATACGAGATAAATTACGCTTCTGTAATGGAAATGACAAAAAGCAAATTCTTCTGGCATCCCAGTCCTTTATTAGCCGGTCTGTACACAACAGCACCAATCAAGTATAATTACAAGCTACCTGCTCAAGGCGCTATTCACCTAGGTAATTTTCCTTAACAACGTATAAGTCAGTCTGTTTACCTTACAGTATTCACCTGGGGTTGACATAAGTTTACTTTCACGAGGAAATACAGTTCATTATTAATTAATTAATCTTTACTAATATTATAACGAGAGAAAGTTTGCGAGTTAGTTTGTATACGGAGGGTAACGTCAGGAACCACTCAAACAATTTGAGTAAGGTAATTCCTTCACCATCAGAAAGTTTATACCTTCCAGATTTTTATAGGCAGGTCTTCAATTATTTTTCCCTGAAGTCCGGATTGATGGTAATATTGCAATAAACGGGGTTCTCGGGTCCAAATATTTGGCTCAGTAAGACAGGTGCTGGTTTTGCTTAAGGTGATTGGTTACTTGGTATAATAATTGCAGAAAAAAGTAAATACGGTGTATATTCTTTTCCATGGATTTTTAAAATAGCAACCAGTGGAGTGTTTACACATTGCATTCATATACAAACAAAATTTTAGGTAAACGATACTTTAAATTCAGAGTTCATACGTACCTTTGAAACATACAATTAATCCACCAGCCTCCTTAGTGACAGGAAGTGGCGTGTCTTTTTATTTTGACATCTTCCAAGGTGTATAATGCACGAAGCTCCAGCAATGGTTAAGCAGTCTTTAAGAACTCATTAATAAGTCTGGATATGAAATTATTTTTCACAAAATTCATATTGGAATACTTACTTTCAAACATATATATTGACCCAAACATTGCCAGCATATATTTCGAAACGTTGCGCAAGTTAGGGTAGGAATCTCTATCAAGAGAGAGTCAAAACATCACATCAACTCTCCCTGCTGTAGCATTACCATCTGTGATACTGACTTGTCCAAGTTCCACAATTCAGTTACTTCATTCTCCTCGAGAATTGACAGAAAATGGGTTTTGCACAGCTTGAAAAATGTCTTCCAATTTGTTGAACTGCATGAATCGCTCATGAAATTCTCTCTTCAGTTGGTATAAAATATCCGAACATTTTCGCAACAAATAAGATATTTCCTCGTTCAAATCTTGAATAAAGTGCTCTAAGTTAGTTGTTGCTTGTTCCGCACATGAATTCAAAGATAACGCTAACTGCTAACTGAAACAGGGAAGTAAAAACTCACTGCCATCTTTGGCAGGCCAGGGGACGTTAAGTCGTACATTACTCTCTAAAATATTTTACTTTTTTAACCGTAATTTGTTCTCTTTCTTTCTTGCTCTTGACATCGTACAAACCGTTGCAGGTCCGGGAAAAGAAGGCATCGCAGTCCGGATCCAGAGCGGAGTCTGCAATGCTGTTATAGGCCATAATTACGCTTCAGAAAGGAAGCACACGGCGATATGCAGGCGAAGCTCGGAGACTTGACAGATCAGGCAAAGAAGGTAGGACTCTAGATCAACTTGAACATAAAAGCATTAAAGATTAATACCACCAAATCGGGCCCATTTACTCTTGATAACAAATAAGTCGAGAATGTGGATAGTTTCACGTATTTTTGGGCAGGACGCTTTCATGCGGTGTCTGGAGCAGCAACAGAATATCCTCCAGTATCAAACTCTGCACCTTTCGAAGGAACGTAAAATGTATTGCTGTTTGGGTAACAGACATAGAAAGCAACGAAAGTGATCACCTCCAAACTGCAGACCTTCGTCAACCGCTGCTTGCGACGTATTTTGAACATCTACTGACCAGAAGTGATTTCCAGCCAAGAATTCTGAAGAAGGACAGCAGAAATAGAGAATTATAATCTCGTATGCTCTATTTAACTAATTTTGCAGGAGAAACAGAAAGCAGTTTTTCTTTAGATTCCAAAGTCTGTCTCAATAGGTTTAGTGATAACTAGAATGTGCCCGCGGCTTTACCCACGTTTATTAATTCAACCGTTAGATATTTCTAAACCATTTATTTAACAGCAAAATGAAAAAAATAACATATAGTCTTTACATAAATTGCATGAAACACATTATTTTATTTTTAGTTATATTGTTACTTTCAATGGTAAAAATACCGGTAAGGTGGATGGTAAAAATAGTAGTAAAACAATATAAAAGACTATATTATATACAGAAAAAACTTATTTTTCCTTATAGAGCTTCCGGATTAACTAGCCTAAATCAAGTGTCCTTCCATTTAGAGCGAAGATGTATAGCGTATTCGCCTTTCCACCTCTTGAAGAACCCATGTGACCATGGGAGAAGCAACATTTCCGCAGATCGAATCCTACAACTTTAAGCGATTGTCCAAGTGCCTTGTTGATGCATATCGCAAAACTCAAACGAACGGGGAACTGCAGACGTCTAAACTGAAACTGTATATTCGAAGGTATAATTTGAATCCGAGGAATGAATGAATAATACTTCGCCCGTGGCATGTCCAGTCATGATGGTGGCTTCAAAGATATTCGGCATCAGCTTCTTGACAAAGTCGTGTTTCGTTCCAGTGAGGAGGAGGATTCATGTTCCTGAGAGCGATAATCGGTTCCACAATCGCCCGCTTCAAGATGTTCGAGGGTACTCCAGATGACTCCATGTTGTTCAAAAGCTATGTTGAGTAGTTGACAGCCTCATCTATATCTACGAGGCCGAATCAAAATGTAAGTTACACTTCCAAGTTATGGTCATTTATGAAACCACCTGCACATAGGCAACACGGCTATGATTACATACAATGTAAGTTCACTTTTCCACATAGTCTCCAAAAGATTGTAAAGATTTCTCGGAACGGTCCACCAGCTTTTCGATTCCGGATGCGTACAAATCACCTCCAGCGCTATCTAACCACCTGGAGGGAGCTGCTTTCACCTCCTCACCGTTTCGGAATCGTCGTCCACTGAGATCCTTTCTCAGCTTACCGAAAACATGATAATTGCATGGCGCTAAGTCTGGACTGTACGAAGGATGTTGCCATACCTACCACTTGAATCGCTACAACAGTTTGGACGTTTGGTGGGCCGTGTGAGGTGTTGCGTTATCGTGCAACAAAATCACAGCGGCGCTCAATTTTCCCCTCCGCTTTTCTTTAATTGCCTTACGCAACCGGTTCAACGTTGGACAATACGAAGCCGAGTTGATTGCCGTGGCTTTCGTCATAAATTCCACGTGCACCATACTCTCCATGCCAAAGAACACCGTCGACATTACCTTTCCTGCTGAAGGTTGGACCTTGGCCTTCTTTCGTGGTGATGATGTGTGTGCGTCCATTCCATCGATGTTCTCTTTGTTTCGGAGGTGAAGTGCTGGACCCACGTTTCATCTTCTCTGATGATTCGCCGCAGAAACTCGTTGCCCTAAACAGAATACCGCTGAAAAAATGCCAGTGACAATGGGAAACGTTGTCCCTTGTGAACATCGGTGAGAAGACGTGGGACCCATCTTTGACACAGTTTACGAAATCTAAGGTGCTGGTGAACAATGGAGAACACACTGCCATACGAAATGTTCAGCATGCTGGCAATTTCCTGTAGTGTTATGCACCGACTCTCTCTAATGATCCCATCCACGGTCAACATTTGCAACGGTACTGGACGTTGAGGTCCTGCCTTCGCGATATTTGTCCGTGAGATCCCTGCGTCCGGCGTCAAATTGCTTACACCTCTCTACAATAGCTGGGTGAGAAATTGCACGCTCACCATACACAGCAGTGATTTCACGATGAATGTCCGTGCAATTGAGCCGTTTAGGCCATAGAAATCTGATCGCTGCACGCACCTCCAATTTGGAGTGAACATCTAGTTCACACGCCATTGAGCTTAGCCCGCTCTGTACACACAACACGACGGGATACCACACCAACCTTCCTATCGGACGTGTCAGCAGTTATTGTAGCTTGCTCCGCACTGGCCACGGTCACGACACACAGCGTGCTATCGCGGCGAGCTAGTGTAACTTACTTTTTGATTCGCCCTCGTACATGTCGTGTTGATAGCCTGTAAATGTGTAGAGCACCGGGTAATTCTTGTAAAAGTTGTTTATTGATGACACTGACAGCTTCATTTCTTGTAGCAGGAATTGCTCTTTGACAAAGACGTGCGTGATCGGTGAAATTCTGTGCCCACGT
The DNA here is from genome assembly GCF_040414725.1 of Anabrus simplex. Taxonomy (NCBI): domain Eukaryota; kingdom Metazoa; phylum Arthropoda; class Insecta; order Orthoptera; family Tettigoniidae; genus Anabrus; species Anabrus simplex. Next base: position 297,865,555 of record NC_090268.1, on the reverse strand, counting down.
ATGTTAAAAATTCACTGTGACATTACAAGAAGAGAAAATATAGTTCCACACTTCCTTGCTACGTCATCCTTGCCTGACCGCGCTGCCTCAACACTACTGCATACAGGAACCACACTCAGCGGCTATTGGAAATAATCATTCCTCTTGTTGTACTGCCACCTTTAATAAGTATCCTTTAACGGAGTATCTCACTAGACTAACTTGAGGCCACTCTATCGTTTGGGCACATAAAATTTTGACACTGGAGACGTACGAGAGGATGGTTTAATTGATTTTTTTTTTTTTTTTTTTTTTTTTTTTTTTGCAGGACTGACTTTACCTACACATTGCAGAAACGAAATTGAAAATATCTTCCGAAACACCAGAGAACAGGCCCCTGACGACACTTGGGTGAAACACCCGGTATGAAATGAAAATTCACAGCTTGTTTCCAGTTTCAACCGGGTGAGGAATGGGATCAAGGAAGGAACGGCGAGCATACGAATTGTGCCGGCTGCCGAAGCCTGTCGCACTCCACTGGGGCAAGGATTAATGACTGACCGATGATATTGGAGAGTATTGCTAGAATGAAAGATGGCAGGGAAAACTGGAGTACCCGGGGTAAAACCTGTCCCGCCACCGCTTTGTCCAGCACAACTTGCACAACTTTTACATGGAGTGACCGAGAATTGAACAACGGAACCCAGCGCTGAGAGGTCGGCGTGCTGCCGCCTGAGCCACGGATGCTTGCACACCCGGTATAATGGCTTCAAAAGAATCGAAAACGCATTGATGACAATATAGTAGCTTGTCAGAGTTCGAAAAGGTCCAAAATCAGCTATATAGGGAGTCTAAAGGCTTATTAGGAGCGTCTCAAAATTGAAGCGTTCTAGCGTCGTGAGGGGAGTTCCGTGTTTATTGGAACTCCAGCGGCGCACATCTACTGTCGCAGTGGTGGAAAATGATCTGGAGCTCATGATGTTTAAGGCGTATATATTTCTTTACTGTGAAGAAATAAGGTAACAATCCATACCGACTAGATACTTTATTTCGACAATGCCCATCACAAGGTATGTATTCTACGTCGAAACTTGCGGCTGTGACCTCGACACAACCCCCTTTCGATTTTAAAAGAAACAAAGAAATCATCAGGGCACGACGAGAAAATAAGGACATCAGAAAACATCACAGCAGGTAGCGAAGTTCAATACACTACTTACATACTTCTTGACAGTACTTGTCACCGTGGACTGCTGTTGATGAATAAACTTACCTGAAAAGGAAGAGGAAAACATCGTTAGGTTATATTATATCATACCTACAGTTTAAAAAGTCATTTCATAAAATCTGCATAAATATAAAAAATAAAATGAACATGACAATGAGAGATTCTTGCACCAACTATCTTTTTCACACTGGCCGATTAGCAAATCCAGATTTAATTTACAAGTTACAGTACAAGAATGAACCTATACAGGGTGGTCGGAAACAACGTGAACCTGGTATATGTGCGTTAGAGGACTGCTCATGCTGATAAATAATTTGAAAAAAAATCGATATCTCGCACCGATGCTGTTTTATTAGATTCTAAAGTTGGCCAATCAGATCGCTTCGCGGGCGAATTCAAATAGGCTTTGTGAGACGATGTTGCTATAAGCTGGTTTCACACGGTGCGAGTGGACTCGCATGATGCGTGCGCATATCTGGCTCGCCACTCGCATCATGTGAACAGTTGCCTGAGTTTGAGAGTAGCGAGTCAACTCGGACCGTGCCCAACCATGTACAAGCGAGTAACAGATTCAAGATAGCGGAAAGCTTGAAGACGGTGCAAGGAAGGAAGTGGAGCGATACGCAGACAATAACATTTGTACAATTATACGAATCTTAAGAAGAAGTGCTGTGGAATGCTAGGCTTCGCACTTATAAAATAAAAGATGCCAGGGATTCACCGTTGCTACGGATTGCTGAAAATTGAATATTCCTGGGGTAGACGTCGAAGAAATCAACAAAAAAGATTTAAAACATTCGTAGCATGTACAGACAAAAACTATTAAAAATTAGAAATCCAAGAAGTCAGGCACATCACCCGAAGAAATTTATTCACCGACAATTCAATGGTTTAACATCGCTGATAGATTCCTGAATGGAGTCATGAATACGAGAAGCAATTTCACCAACTTGGTAAAGTTAAAGGTGTATTCTACCCGAAGGCAGGTCCGAACCTCCGCAGAGGTGTGCCTGAGCCGGAGTTAACGTACGGTAGGGTGGCCAGTTCCTCTCCGCTCCTCCATTCCCTTAAACCCACCAACAGCGCGTGGCAACCCATCAAAATCTTGACCACGCCCAGTGTTGCTTAACTTCGGAGATCTCACGGGATCCGGTGTTTCAACACGGCTACGGCCGTTCGCAACTTGGTAAGAGTGTGATATTTATTTATTTATTTATTTATTTATTTATTTATTTATTTATTTATTATTTTTATTTATTTATTACCCTGTTGTCATCTCTCATTTATTAAAGGGTTAAATAATAAAATACCTACATTGTAAACCATTCAATATTGCCGGGCTGAGTGAATGTTTAACAATGTATTCTTTGACACTTATTAAATGATACATGCAAACACACTATAATGTATTCCTTCAGTGCATCATAGATCGCATCCAACACAGCCGGCAAAAACGTGAGTATTGTAGTCTTCGGAACTTGATATAAAGATTCCAAAGATCTGAGGCAGTCACAAGTCGCTAAGTACCGTAGTGTAACCTGGAGTTTCAGACGGACATGTGAAGTCGCTCTCATATTTGTGTCGCGTTTCTGTATTTGTACTTGAATGATTTGTAGAAGCTGATCGAACTGGATAGCAGTGAATCGTAAGTGATTTTTAAATGTGCTTTCATCCTCCTCTAGAACTTCACGTAAAAAAATTGTTGACGCACCGATTGCACTACGTCGTAGAATCCACTCTCGCGCCCAAATTTATTTTCTCTTTCTTTTTATTTTTCCAACACTGTTCACTAATTCGACATTTAACATATCAACAATAGCTGATATCCATCCCTTCCCTTACGAGATCCGCATTCTTAATTCAGACGCGAGTACAACGTCAACACCCATTACATGCGAGTAGCTGGCCAGGGGATGAGTACGCATCATGCTAGTCCACTCACACCGTGTAAACCCGGCTTAAGATATATGCCGAGAAATCTGCACCGATCTGCACCAAACAAAAACCCATAGTGGGTTTCAGCCGGTGTCCCCGTAGCGCACTTGCTCTGGTGCGATCTTGTCAGCTCGGAGGTCCGTGTTTCAATCCCTTCCCGAGTGATGATTTTTCCTTCCATTGTTGCTCTTAGGCCAGTCCTAAGATTTAGCAACACCGCCTCATAAAGCCCGTTTGAATTCGCCCGCGAAGCGTCCTGATTGGCTAAGTTCAGCAGCTGACAAAATGACAAAGGCGCAAAATACCGAATTTTTTTTTTTCATTTTTTTAATTTATTAATATGACCAGTTCTCTAACGCACATATACCAGGTTCACGTTGTTCCCCTTGTACCTTGCCTGGTGTGAAAATGGGAAACCACGGAAAATCATCTTCAGGGCTGTCGACAGTGGGGTTCGAACCCACTATCTCCCGAATGCAAGCTCACAGCTGCGCGACCCTAACCGCACGGCCAATTCGCTCAGTAACAACGCAACTTCCCTAACAGAACATCTAACTAGCATTCCAAGGAAAAATACCTTACGTTGTTTCCATTATACCTTGCCTGGTGTGTAAATGGGAAACCACGGAAAATCGTCTTCAGGGCTGCCGACAGTGGGGTTCGAACCCACTATCTCCCGAAAGCAAGCTCACAGCTGCGCAACCCTAACCGCATGGCCAATTCGCTCGGCAACAACGTAACATCCCTAACAGAACATCTAACTAGCATTCCAAGGAAAAATACCTTACGTTGTTCCCGTTGTACCTTGTCTGGTGTGTAAATGGGAAACCACGGAAAATAATCTTCAGGGCTGCCGACAGTGGGGTTCGAACCCACTATCTCCCGAATGCAAGCTCACAGCTGCGCAACCCTAACCGCACGGCCAATTCGCTCGGCAACAACGTAACATCCCTAACAGAACATCTAACTAGCATTCCAAGGTAAAATACCTTATTTACAGTGACTCGAAAGATTGAGATCAGGTGCCTAGCATTCGCAGATGACATTGCAATCCTAACCAACAACTCTATAAGGATGCTGTCATTGCTATTGAAGCCCTGTACGAGATAGCGGTGAAGGCTGGATTACACATATCGTATGACAAAACTAAGTACTTTGAGACTCGGCATCCCGGTAACCCCCCTTTGACGACCATACATGGAACGATTGGGAAAGTCAATCGCTTCCGCTATCTTGATGAATGGGTCCACCCCAATGGTAGAGACGGTACATCCATCCTAGAAAGGTGTAACAAACTCAATGCAGCGTACCAACTATCCCACAACCATTATAATAAGAGGTGCATTTCGAAAAATGCTAAGATCTGTCATTACAAAACTGTTGTCAGACCACAGTTTTTGTACGCCTCAGAGACCCTCCTGATGAACAAAAAAGGCACCATGGATGATCTAGAGAAAGCCGAAAGACGTATCCTCAGGAAAATTCATGGACCGAGATTGCTCCCAGATGGAACCTACAGACTTAAATCGAACACTGAGCTGTATCGACAGTTAGAATCAGCCAATACCAGCATGCGACGTAGGAGGCTTAAGTTCTATGGACACCTACAACGAATGGACAGCAACAGGCTTACCAAGAAGATATTTTCTTTGGTTAAAAGCTACAAGACTGGAAGCTTGTGGCTTAATGAAGTACTGAAGGACTTGGATTCGGCTGGGATTTCAGATATTGATATAGAAGATCGTTCCAAATTTTGTGCTATGGTACAGTCTTGGACCCCACCACCTAGAGTTCCTAGAAGTCGGAAGCCCCTTGCACAGGAGAGAAAGGAGAAATTATCAGCAGGGCTCAAGAGATATTGGGAACAAAGAAGAGCATCAAGGAAGAACTAGTCACCAGCGCTCCTTAGTGGGCTTAAATCAATAATAATAATGAAACTTAACAGCCCATGTGTTGGGACAGTGATATCGTATATATTAAAAGACTTTCTCGTGCTTGTTTATTTTTAAGCTTATTCTTGTATTTGAAGTAAGTCTTAACTGTCCCGCTACAGCGGCACCACTCGGACACCCTTAACAGTAACAAAGGAAAGGAACGGTTGTAACTTGGCAACAAGGGTGGAGTGTAGCCTTGAGCTTCGGCGGGGATGTCTCGCCTTTGTTTCGGCGGGGAACAACCACCATCGCGCGCTATTGTGTTTATTTAACCATGTAATGTAAATGTAGGTAATAGATTAGTGTATAAATTGTCTTCCGTGTATGTCGTATACCGTGAGTTACTAGATAATGTTTTCCCAGCAAACAAACACCATGTATAATTAGAATAAAACATGTAAGACAGGTATTAGTAAGACCCAATCAGAGGCATGCTCATGCACTGGGCTCTCACAGCTAGATTCTGGCGAGCTAACTCGTCATCGTGACACTCAAAGCGCCTCGCACTATCTTCGTTAACGACCTGGCTGGCCTTCGGTAACAAGGTGACAATGTTAGCGTAGTAGCGGGTCCTGTTTCTTCTCATCGCAACAATAAGCCGCATTAATTTGTCTCATTCCCCAATAACAGTGATCCAGAGCATACTGAAGTTTGCATGTCTACTCCACGTTGAGTAAGTATTACAATATTTTAGGGTCATATAGGAGCTTACAGCGGTGTTCGCAACTTCTCCTTGTAGTCTGCCGCGTCCATTCCGATTTCTGGTTAACTACCGCATGATCACACGAGTTAACTTGATTGAGAGTTCAGTGTTTTCTTTTCAACTATTTCCGATCATGAACGTCGCAGACTGCAATCGCGGATATTATTGTTTTGGATAATGTTCTAACATTTACGAAGCCCCTTACGGACTAATGCTACGAACACGCTGTTTATAATAATCAAACTATCGGCATATGTTATCACATTTTTTCCAAGTTCTGTACATGTTTTATTTTTACGACCTTTTTTCTCAGGTTGGTATTACACTATCAAAAGAGTTTGTCAAATGACTTTTATAAAATATATGACAGTGTAATAGAGGAATATTTTATAAAATGTCCGTTTATAAAATTTCTTTGTTAAAGATTTGACTTGTTAAATCCAAAATGGTGGATCCCTAGTTCTGTTAGAATGTTGCTACAAACTGCTTATTTCTGAGTACGAAATGCATGAAATGTTGTACAACACAAGGCAGGGATATCAACACACAATTTTAAGACAGCAAGTGTATTTAAACATAAAGGGACCGAGCTCGATAGCTGTAGTCGCTTAAGTGCGGCCAGTATCCAGTAATCGGGAGATAGTGGGTTCGAGCCCCACTGTCGGCAGCCCGGAAGATGGTTTTCCGTGGTTTCCCATTTTCACACCAGGCAAATGCTGGGGCTGTACCTTAATTAAGGTACGGCCGCTTCCTTCCAATTCCTAGGCCTTTCCTATCCCATCGTCGCCATAAGACCTATCTGTGTCGGTGCGACGTAAAGCAAATAGCAAAAAAAAAAAAAAAAACCAACATAAGGGAGGCGATACATACTATATACGACTGTTGCACAGTTTTGGACGTGAACAAGAAACTGAATGGATTACGTAGCCAGTATTTAGTTGAAAAATTTAATGATATTTCTTCCATTAATTTAATTTTGATTATTGTAAGCAACTTCTTTTTTCTTTCTGATAAGTTATGTGAGATAACCTAAAACCATGCTTGTAGTAGGAACAAGCAGACAGATGTAGAACTTATGGTGTACTCTCCTGTGATGGTTTAATTTAAAAAATACCGGTACATTTTATGAGAGTTTTTTCATTAACAGCACAAGTAAAAACTAATATTGTTCAAACAGGGGTAAAAGTTCAGCGTTACTCACGCAAGTTTATAATATAGTAATCATGGCTGACGGTGGGCGAATGGACACTGCCATTGGTTGAAGGCTAGTCCAATGAAATGTCGTTCCCATAATTCAATACAGGCAAAAAATTATGACCAACTTACGCGATGAAAAGACCTAAGAGTGAGGCAATGTAAAAGAATAACCAGATGAAACAAATAAGATTAACAATACCTGGCTATCTTGAAGTATGGAAGTGACATTGCATAGGGCAAATCTTCAGGCGATGGCACAGTTCATTCGTGCCACCGCCAGCCACGATTATATAAGAACATGTTGGAATAGTTCAGACGTTTCTATGCAGTAATTATGATTCTAAACACTACAAACCATACAAAGAAAGTATTTTTTCTAGCACTGGCATACCAACCACATTCCTGACCCCCTTGTACTCGGCGACGACATGAAAAACAACACGATTGAACTTCTCATTCCCTAACAATTAAACTTGTAACATTAATAACGCATCCATCGCACGATGCCATGTCAATAGAATTAGATATGTTTTCTGTATCAACAATGGACAGATGCACTGCTGCCTAGATGTGGAGGCGCTATGTACGAAGAAAGACGTAGTAGGCTTTGCTGCTATCAATAGTATCATTTCCTGACCAGTAACCCACACAGAATATCATGGTGTAGTAATGTGAAAAGGAAGGTGATTGTGGTCCAGGGCTAAGTACCGTAACATGTGAAAAGAAACGTAATTGTGGTCCAGGGCTAAGTATCCTAACATGTGAAAAGAAAGGTAATTGTGGTCCAGGACAAAGTGCCGTAATATGTGAAAAGAAAGGCAACTGTGGTCCAGGCAAGTAGCGTAATATGTGAAAAGAAAGGCAATTGTGGTCCAGGGCTCAGTACCATAACCAATCCAGACCAATGGTCTTATCCATGCCCTACCCTAAGCAGTACAGACCAGGGGCCTTACGCCCCCAGACCCGCTTTGCTTGCCGTTCGCGACTTCAGACTGGGAGCTTACCCCCCCCCCCCCCCCCCCGCAAGACCCCCTTTGCTAACAGATGGACTAGTTCCTAAGTACAGTGGTTGGCAGCTTTGTGCTTCGTCATCGGCGAGTCGTCTGCGAGAAATAAACATAGGACAGTCATACCGCGCGTAGATATTGCCGATGCAAGCGGTAACCATGGTACTAATGCTGCGTGAGATGGACTGAACTTTTAATCAAACAGGAGCACAACTGTCCATCCATTTTTGCTGAAATATGATAAATTAGTTTATATAGTATAATGGTGCAATTGCTGTATGTTATAATCTTTTATAAAAGTTAACTTGGACAAACATTTTACAAAATACCTTTGAAAAATGTCTTTGATAGTGCAATACCAGCCTAAGTACTGTACTGTACTGTACTGTACTGTACTGTACTGTACGGTGTTGGAAGTACTGTAATGGTAATTTACGCTTCTCCTGGGAAAGATTGACCGGTTGTAGAAAGTGGTATTCTCTCCCCCTCGCTTTCTCTTTTAAATACGCCTTCCTTTTCCCTTGTCTCACGTTTCAAACACTCGACAACAACAACAGACGTCTTTGCTGTCATTGTCAGCGCATTATTATGAACGAGGGAATGACACGACCCGTGTACAAAGAAATTTCACCTTTCAATTTAGCTACAACTTTCGATTGAACGCTGTCATTGTCAGAGCATTATTATGAACGAGGGAATGACACGAACCGTGTACAAAGAAATTTCACCTTTCAATTTAGCTACAACTTTTGATTGAAGTTCACGTAAGATGATAATTTTGTCTCCGATGTTTGGAGACAGTTCCACACACAAATGGCCCGCTATAGATTTGTCTCCAATTTCAATAATAAATTCATACTGAAATGTGGTAAAAATTCAGGAATAACCAATAACTCGACAGAGGCTCGCATTGTAATTATCACTTTCATCGCTTCACTTGTTGCTTGGGTTGTGGTCTGGCTCTGAACCCACGCGGTAAGACGAGTGGTAGGAAAAAGACTTCGTTGGTTCGGCTCTCATTTGATGAGATAGGAAATGCTGTAGTCAAGCGCAAGAAATGCGGATATGAGTTAAAAGACCAAGTACAGGGAATGAAGACACATAGAAAAATACAACCGAGCGAGTTGGGCGTGTGGTTAGGGGCGCACAGCTGTGAGCTTGCATTCGGGAAATAGTGAGTTCGAACCCCACTGTCGGCAGCCCTGAAGATAGTTTTCCGTGGCTTCCCTTTTTCACACCAGGCATATACTGGGACTGTACCTTAATTAAGGTCACGGCCGCTTCCTTCCAACTCCTAGCCCTTTCCTATCCCATCGTCGGCATAAGACCTATCTGTGTCGGTGCGACGTAAAGCAACTCGTAAAAATAAAAATGCAAAGAAGCCAATGGTGATGATGAAGGTCAGATATGACTTTAAAAATTTGATCAGTTATGTTGCCATTAATGCTTTCACGGCCCGTACTTATAGACATGATACAGTGCTGATCAGTTATTTTAGCACTACTAGTTCCTAATTAGGTTTCCTGATGCTAAATCTTTAAGTATCCATTTCTTTAAAACTTCAATCATTTTACTTTATTTGTAACATGCTTTTTTAACTTCTAACAGATTAATATCACCAATTACCAGCACAGCTAGATGCTAAACAGCCAGTATTTAATAGGAATGTATTTTATTCTTATTAAATCCTATTGAAATGACACAAGTGTTTTATCTTTTTTTAAATATTTCTCCAGGAGATACAACCATATATGTTTTCTTTGATTTTTTCAGACACTATCTCGTTTACAAGCAGCGTATCAACAAGCACTGGAATAATACCAGAGTGCCTTTCAACAACAACAAGAACAACAACAAAAGTTTCTTTAACTTCATCTTCATTGGATTTAGGTATTTGTTGTGAAAATCACATCTGAAGAGAAATATACATCAGATTTACAAGCAGCTCGATATATACTGCAATACTGCATTTCGCATTGTGGAACACCCACAATTTCTCCAACTAATGCAACAACTTCGCCCCGTTATAATCCTCAAAATAGAAAAGAAATTGGAGGTTCTTTACTGGTCACATTTTTCAAGGGAAAAAATCAAGTGTGCACAGCGCGTGGCGTGGCGTGGCGTGGCGTGGCGGGAGATCAACGGACTGACCAACCTGCTGGACTCGCGCCAAAGACAGAACAACGGTTTTTCAACACCTCGCATTCTATGCTAGAGTGGAGAGAAAAGAGTATTTCATTACGATAACTTCCAGATTTGAAGTTCCTAAGTGCTTAAACAGAAATAACCATTATTATTATTATTATTATTATTATTATTATTATTATTATTATTATTATTATTATTATTATTATTATTATTATTGTACCAGGCGGTACACCTCCGCGCCGCTAATTCAAACTTTGCGCCAGTTGAAACTCCTCTACTGGAGGAAGCCTGAACTCTAACAACCATGTTAATTCTAAAGGTTATCAGAAGATGTCGCTATCTGTAAATTTTGAAGAGTTCTGAACGGTGTCTTTTTCGATTTATTTATGTTTTTGTTTTCTCTGTAGTGAGAAGCGTGAACATTCTCTTCTAGATGGCACTACTGAAGAAATACAACGGTGCACCCTAGTGCGAAGTGAAAGAACTTTTTTTGAAGAATTTTACTATGCATAAGTTTGTTCTTTGTTAAATTTCTTTCAGTCATTGTTTAGGTTGGCTGTATAACCCTTCTCTTTCCGCCAGTTTTAAATTCGACCAATGAGTAATTTTTGTAATTAATTTTCCACCAATCCTAGATGTCTTCTTCAGTTTTGACTTGTAATGTTTTGGCCGTCCAATAAAATGCTTGTGGGCGGGTGTTATCATTCACGAAAGGTCTCGAATGTTCCGCGAGGGTATATAAACTGCTGCTTTTCGGGTCTCTGCGCCACTTCAGTAACACCTATCATTGTGTAAATTATGTAGCAGAGGGCGGGAAGCGCCTCTTTCTTCGGGCAGCAGTTCAACCACCAGGTAATGGCCGTTTATAACTTATTTCCTTGCCAGCTCAGCAGTTTAACCCTCGGGGCGGGTTCGAAACTTTTTACCATGTAACTTTCCTCTAAAATGTAAAAGACTCTTGATTTAAATTCTGCCTCTGTAACTACATATGGGGATAGAGAGTGCTTAACCCTCTCGAGCTCCCACTCATATTGCTTTGAGGTGAACTTATTTTCACAACCGTTTCTTCCCTTCTAATGTAATGTAAATCATTTCCTTATATAAGTCACCTGTTTAGTATGGGATTAGCCCTTGCATTAGCGGCCTAGTGCCAAGTAGGTTTCAATAAGGCGTATTTGGAGTGCAGTTTCGCCTCCTCTCAAGTTGGTATTTTGGAGGCCATGTAATTGTCCTGTTTCTTCACTTAATAGGCCTCAGTAGGTTGGGTATTTTTTACCCCTGTGTGTATGTCCTTGGAGGACAGCTTGAATGTGGAGTTTGGTGTGGCCTTTGATAGGCTGGAACTTTGAGAGCGGGTTGCTCTTCCAAAAAAAAAATGTTTCTGGGTGCCTCGAGGAGGCTTTACTGTGTAATTGGGAGTAAGTGCTCCCGGGCATGATAGGGGTTTTCTCCCCCTTTTGTTGAATCTTGTATATTCGAGTAAAGTTGGGCTTATTGCTCAAGGATTGTAAGTCTGGGTCTCGACGCCCAAATCCTGTAACCTCGGTAATTGTACATTTTTCATTGGTTGCTATGCTACTATGTACCTGTCATTCTTGTTATTTCTTGATTTTGCAAAGAAAATATAACCTTGTTAAATTTTATCTGAACTTTAATTTCGTAAGTTGAGACCTGTTCACCCCAGCACCTTCTTTCACCTCTAACTACCACGGAAAACTCCGTAACAATTATTTTTATTATTATTATTATTATTTGCAAGTTGCTTTACGTCGCATTAACACAGATAGGTCTTATGGCGACGATGGGACAGGAAAGGGCTAGGAGTGGAAAGGAAGCGTCCGTGGCCTTAATTAAGGTACAACCCCAGCATTTGCTTGGTGTGAAAATGGGAAACCACGGAAAACCATCTTCAGGGCTGCCGACACTGGGGTTCGAACCCACTATCTCCCGAATACTGGAATAACCATAAATGTTTATACATTTCTAAATATTTGGGTGTGATTTGATAGAATCTGACGATGTTCTTTCAAAAACGAAACATATTATATATTAATTGTTTCTTTTTCAGGTAGTTTATAAATTTATTACTCAAAAGTAGTTTAGCAGACTGTAAAACCTAACAGTTATAAAAATAAATGAAAACCATTTTCACAACGCTAATCTTGTCAGAAATCACCAGAACAAACGTTTCGTGGTTTGGGTCACGTACTTGTGAGCTTGCATTCGAAGATAGCTAGTTCGAACCTATTGTCGGCACTTTATGATGTTTTTTCATGGTTTACCATTATTACACCAGGCAAATGCTGGGGCTGTACGTTAATTAAGACCAAGGTCACTTCCTCCCAGCCCTAACCTTTTCCTATCGGATCGTCGCCATAAGACCTGTGTGCCGGTGCGCTGTAAAACAGGTTGTAGCCTAGTTTTACGACCACATGTCCTTCCGAATGTCAACCTTATGGTAAGGTAAGGGTTATTCTGCCCGAAGGCAGGTCCGAACCTCCGCAGAGGTGTTCCTGAGCCGGATTTTACGTGCGGTAGGGTGGCCAGTTCCTTTCCGCTCCTCCATTCCCTTACCACCAACAACAGCGCGTGGCAACCCATCCAACTCCTGACCACGCCCAATGTTGCTTAACTTCGGAGATCTCACGGGATCCGGTGTTTCAACACGGCTACGGCTGTTGGCTCAACCTTATGAGCAATGATATATTCACAATTGCGTATTTCTGTGGTGGTTAGCAGTACGATGTGTGAAAATAAAGATGTACACTAAAAGATCACAAACCCCAGTCTCCGAGTTAGAGAAATGTTGCCACATGCCTATATTGTCGTAAGTACTGGGATATGTAACAATGAACTGAAATTGTGTACAGGACATTATGAGGCAGAATAATTAAAATGACCCGATTACAATTTCCAGCGCGGCCGGGAATTGAACCCGGGGCCCTCTGATCCGAAGGCCACTGCCCTGATCATTCAGCCAAGGAGCCGGACTGATCATCTGATCATCAATAGTTAAAAAATAATTCAGCTCAAAACAGATAGGTTCACAAAGATCCGTCCCTCAAATGCTCGGGATTCAGCAAAACCTTGGTATGAATATCATTTTCAGAATAATAGACTAACATTGAGATTGACCTCGTTAACGAACGAGTGTACTTATTGATTATGTACACCTCTGTAAGGGAGCCGGGAAGGGGAGGGGGTGCCGTTGGTGCCGGTGGCCGAGTAACCCAATCTATCGAGCTAGCTTCTTGTGGGGGAAGTTGAAAGACTTTTGTAGACAAGTAGGCCCTACATATATCCATAGCTAACCATGCCTCAAGATGTCCACACGTTCGAAAGAAATTTGAGGAACCCTTCACATATCCATTCGGCAAATTCCAAACTATCGACGTATTACTAGACCACTTAAGATTAGAAGTTCCTGTATATATAAACATTAAAAACGTCAACATTCCGTGTCAGAATTGTTTTTTAAAGTTTTGGTGTTGGTGTTCGTTCTGCGCGGAAACGTCTGGACGCTTTACTCATATTTAACTAAGACTCCCGATATTTAATAATAGGTTACAGTTCTTTCCGGGTGCCCTTGTGTGTTTTCTGTGGTGCTTAGTAGTGTGGTGTGATGTGTGTGAATTACAATGTATATTACAAAGATCACAAACCCCAGCCCTGAGCAAATAAATCTGCTAAGAACACTTATATTGGCAGTTCCTGTACATATTATATACGGTAATAGCGTATTTGGGCGCCTTCATGTTCCACCGAACTGAACTTGGATCGAACTCGCCAGACACAGTTTTAACGTTTCGTCACACCGACAGAGACAGGCCACATGGCGACGATGGGAGAGGGAAGGAAGGACTAGGGCAGAGAAGGAAGCGACCGTGACCTTAGGTACAGCCTGTGGTGACAAATGGGGAAACCACGATTAACTATCTTCAGGGCTGTCGACACTTCGAAAAATGAAGGTATCGGCCAAAGAAAGAAAAGGGCCATGAAGGGCGTGAACATGAAGGACTCCCTAGGCCTCGAGTGCTCTAATATCGTCGGGGTCGGAAAAGAAGAAGAATTGACAAAGGGAGGCCGGATAGGATAGGTGAAAGTGAGGAAAGTAAGTGAAAGCGATGCCAGGACTCAGCTAAGGGTCCCGTGGTTGCCAACCCACGCTCCAAAGTTGAGAGTCCCTGGGGTCGCTTTTAGTCGCCTCTTACGACAGGACCGGGCGAGTTGGCCGTGCAATTAGGAGCGCACACCTGTGAGCTCGCATTCGGGACATATTGGGTTCGAATCCCACTGTCGGCAGACCTTAAGATGGTTTTCCGTGGTTTCCCATTTTTACACCAGGCAAATGCTGGGGCTGTACCTTAATTAAGGCTACGGCCGCTTCCTTCCCATTTCTAGGCCTTTCCTGTTCCATCGTCGCCATAAGACCCTTCTGCGTCGGTGCGACGTAAAGCAAATTTTAAAAAAAAATCTTACGACAGGCAGGGAATCCGTGGGTGGTTTTCAACCGCCCACACCCACAGGGAAGATATAGCTACGTGACTCAAACAGCGCAGTCAATTCGCTCGGTGTCGTAATTTTATACTTAGGAATTGGTTTTAGTCTGAGAAAATGTCGATTACAAAATTAAGAGGACTCTTGCATACATATTTTTGCATCATAAAGTGAAAATTACGGGCTACAGCAGTAACAGACTATATGGAAGTGTAAGTATGAATGCTACTCAGTATTACATTTATTTATTTATTTATTTTTTATTTTTATTTTTTTTGCTAGTTGCTTTACGTCGCACCGACACAGATAGGTCTTATGGCGACGATGAGACAGGAAAGGGCTAGGAGTGGGAAGGAAGCGGCCGTGGCCTTAATTAAGGTACAGCCCCAGCATTTGCCTGGTGTGAAAATGGGAAACCACGGAAAACCATTTTCAGGGCTGCCGACAGTGGGGTTCGAACCTACTATCTCCCGAATACTGGATACTGGCCGCACTTAAGCGACTGCAGCTATCGAGCTCGGTAGTATTACATTGATAGTGAGCGACAACAAAATAATGATGACAATACACTCTATTTGTTCTGTGATATTTCGTATTTTCGTTCTACACTTGTGCTCAAAAACCAGGTTTAAGGGCAAAGGAAGAAAAAATAATAACATGATTCTATTTCTTTAACGTGCCACCTTGAGTGGCCCAGGTGGCAGAGCGCTGGCTTTCAGAGCCCATAATGGTGAGTTCGATACCGGCTCAGTCCAGTGGTACCTTAAGGCGCCCAAATACGCTAGCCTTGTTGTGTCTATAGATTCACAACTCCTGTAGGATAAAATTCTGGAACATGGACGTCCCCAAACGACCATAAATGTAGAGTAAGTGGGACATACAAGTATTATTATTATTATTATTATTATTATTATTATTATTATTATTATTATTATTATTATTATTATTCGTTTGAACCACCTACGGGTTGCGATTACACAGCATCCATCATTTTCTGAAAGTATATCTCTCTTTCCTCTTTCACCAGTATTCCTTCATCCGTTGACTTACTGGTGCTCATTACTCTGTTCTTTCTGGTTTTCTCGTCGGAGAGATCCGTAACCTTTCTTCTGTGACTTCTCTGTTTCGTATGTCTTCTGCCCTGATTCCACACTTCGTTAGATCCCAATGGACTTCTTAGGACCTGAGTTTTCCTGTTCCCCTGGAAAGTGAGAACCCTGTTAGACACTGGAATCTCGTTTAACAAAAGTTTGCATTGATATGGTGAGCGACAGTTCGACAGCTTTTGCAAACAACATCCAGTGCCTAACTTCACTGTGTACGCACATGACTATCACTTTATGACTGTCAGTTCCGAGTTGTTTAGTAATGTGAAGCATTTTGGAAAAATAAATAAAATGAATTGTCCATCATGTCGTTCTTCACATACCCAGGAAGGGGTGAGGCGGGCCACCCAGACGGCAACACCCTCTCACTGGCCAGGAGAGTGGACTAGATAAAGGAGAGAAGGATAGGTGAGGTGGATGGAAGTGTATTGTAATATATTACAGGTAGGTTTATATTCTGTTTTGCGGGTAAGGGGGACATGAATTTAGGGTATAGTTTATTCATTTGCTGGTAAGTGGTGGTGAAGGTTTTTGTTTTGTTTTGTTTTGTTTTGTTGCGATGTATATGATGGCAGGACATAGTACAAGTACAAGAGTACATAGTACATGACTTACTTTTGAGTTTTTACACTGTTAACAACTTAGAATGACTTAGGATTATATTGACGCAGGGTTTCGTCTTAATCCATACGTCCCTACTCTAAAGTTGTAGCATTTCTAATCCCTCTATGAGTGACTTCAGATTCTGCGCAAGCTTTTGAATCATATATATTTAAAATGTAATTTTTCATTACACGAAACACATCTAGAGTTGGTCAAATCAATACCATTTAAAAGCTCGAAAACCGGTACTCTGCTCACGGTTTTATAGTGGAGATGCTGCCCTATTTTATGTGAGGTCACTGCCCACTCACACACAAGGTCGCAGATGCCTTGCAGCGAACCCGGACCTGCCAACACAGGAATGTGCTAATCTTTGAGGTCCTCAGCCAAGCAAAAAACGCTGTAGTGTTTGCGCCTCCAGGTGGCGTGTAGATGAGGACAAGCTTCGGGATATTGGCAGCCAGCCACATTATTCTAACATGCTTAGAGAGCAAAGCTTTTTCTACCAAGATTTTGGCAGAATTTCCTTTCTTTCTTTCTTTCTTTCTTTCATTATTTTATCGTGATATCTGCTGCTTACTCCATGCAAAGCGTTTACATAAACACTACGAGATAAACAGGCACTTGTGTTGTTTTGTAGGATCATCCCATTGGTGCAGCGCGGTCCAGGGAGCGATGACCGGCTCGCCTAAGGATTCCAATTCTAGACTGAGGGCTGGAACTGGATTCACACAGACTCTTAAAACCAGCTAAGGTCCTGTCTGACATGAGAGGCAGCCGATCCGGACATAAAAGCCAAGCAATTCTGCTGAGGATGTCGTCATACTGATCACGTGACAGTTCAACACCTGCAGGTAATTTCACTGGGCACCATTCGTCTTGGTAGGCCAAGGTCTGTAAGAACCACGGATTTGTTTGTTTGTTTTTGTTATCTAATGGCGACGTCCGGCTCCTTTGCTGAATGATTAGCGATGAGGCGTTCGGATCAGTGGATCTCCGGTTCGATTCCCAGCCGGGTCGGGGATTTTAGTAGTTTAAGGTTAATTACTCTGACTCGGGGACTGGATGTCTGGATTAATCACAATACTCTCCTCTTCATATACACACCACACTGCAAAACTCTACAGAAACATGCAATAGTGAATAGCCAACATCCTTCCACATAGGGTTGGGGTCAGAAGGGCATCCGGCCGTAAAATAGGGTCAAGTCAACACGCGCGACACATTTCGTACCCGCGATCCTACAGGTGAGGGAAAAGCGGCAGAATAAAAATAGGATGGGAAAGGGCTAGGCTTGGGAAGGTTGCGGTCATGAACTTAAGCCAGCTCCAGCATTTGCCTGCTGTGAAAATTGAAGACCACGAGATACTATCTTTAAGGCTGCAGACTGTATGATTCGAACCCGCCACTTCCCGAATGTAGATCTTACCAAGAGTTTTGTCTATACATTCCTCAGAATTTAAAAAGAATAGTATTTCTGTATCGGACATGTCCACAGTAACAAGGAAATGCACTATTTACTTTTCCGTCATATCTATCTATCTGTCTATCTGTCTGTCTGTCTGTCTGTCTGTCTGTCTGTCTGTCTGTATGTCTGTCTGTATGTCTGTCTGTACGCGCATCACAAGAAAATGGGTGAAGAGAATTTAATGAAAATTGGTATGTAAAGTCAGGGAATGAGCCACTACAATCTATGCTGTAAATCATTTTATTCACGCTGAGTGAAATTTTAGTTTAGGGAAAGGCCTAAAGTTTAGTTCTCAAATATGTATGTTATTAGTGGTCCTATGGATAAATACTACATCACTAAAGTTATATAGAATTAAATTTCTGATGATTTATGGCGTACACATTTTTACCGTAACAGAGATATTCATGAATTTGGATTCTTGTTGCTAAGTCCATATCAACGCCGAGCCACGAGAAAATGCGTAAACAGAATTTAATGAAAATCGGTATGTAGAGTCGGAGAATAAGAAACTACAGTCCAGTGGTGTGTATATGAAGAGAAGAGTATTGTGATCAATCCAAATATCCAGTCCCCAAGTCAGAGTAATTAACCATAAACTACTAAAATCCCCGAACCGGCTAGGAATCGAACCCGAGATCCACGGATCCGAAGGCCACATCAGCCAAGGAGCCGGACGTCATTATTAGATAACAAAAAGTCCAGGCTATTTTATTCACGCTGGATAAAATGGCAGTTTAAGGGAAGGCGCCTAAAATTTAATTTTTAAATACCTATGTTATTGGTCCTATCAAAAAGTACTACAAATCAAAAGTTATAGAGAATACAATTACCGATCATTTATGTTTTATTCAGTTTAACCGTACCAACTATTAAGAGTAGTATTTCAGAGTCGGAAGAAAACTAAATGTGAAGGCCTACAATATCGAAAATTGATCAACAATAACCTTACACTGACCACTTTCTGATGTGAAGTTCGTTCTCTCTTCTGCTGCCACTCATCTCTGACAGATGGGATTACTGCTGCGTACCGAGTATAACAGCCTGTCCGAAAATTGGCAGGAAATAGCTGGGGAGTTATATAACTTTATTCTTTAGCATGTCATTCTTCTGGTGCATACATTTTCTGATACTGCTGGTATGTAACACAGTGGTCCATCATAGCATTCCAGGTATTCGATCCTTACCCTGAGGCTCTGAATGGAATGAGCAGTGTGCAC